>NW_006159718.1:1372495-1437515 GCF_000334495.1 Tupaia belangeri chinensis
GGCTTCTCCATGATCTTCCTGCAGCCCCCCAGCCAACCAGGATGACAGATAGGCTCCCACACCCAGTGTGTACAAGCTGGTCTGGGACCTGAACATGGACCCACCACATGGCTCCAGAGCTGCACAACTGTGTCCTTCTACCTGCACCAAGGAGATTGAGTCTCCACTCATATTTTTTATCCTTTCTTTTTTTCTTTCTTTTTGTCAAAATTACATTTTTTTAAGACAGATATTTTTGCTATAGGACACATGTACTTGACAGAGAGACAGAAAGAGAGAAATCCCCTCCCCGGAGGAAGGGGATGGCCATGTCACAATCCCTTCTTCTCCATTCTCCTCTTGGGATTTTGGGCACACACACACACACACACACACACACACACACGTGAGTCTCAAGCTGCCAGGTCTGGGACTCAAACCATGGTTGAGTATGTGGGAGTCAGCAACGTAACCATTATACTATTTGCTGGCCCCAAACTACATCCATTTTTTAATCATGACGAGAATACAGAAGTTTGGAAGTATTCAAATAAAGCATTCTGTGAGGATATCCATTTTCCTACTGATTATTGTTTTGTTTCTTACTGACTTGGAGCCCTTCCTAATCGGATGTCAATGGTTTTTGTACTGCATACACGGATCGTGTTCCATCTCCCTGGTCTTGCACACACACATGCACACGCCTGTGTTCACATTGCCCAGTGCACACTGATACCTGGCTGTCACGTTGCCATTTCACACTGAGCATGGACAAATCCCACTTTTCTTTCCATATTTGTCTCAGTCAATATCATTTAATTAAAAACAAGCATTATCTTCATGTAGTTATATCTATTCTATAAATTATATATTTTATTATTGTTTAATTAAAACCTTTAAACGGTTCTATATCATCCAAATGATATAAAAATAAAATTCTTGAAATTTTAAACACATCTTTACATTAAGGACATGTGAGTTAATTTTAAGTATCAACGTAACTGGGCCACAGTACCCACATATCTCGCCAAATGTTATTCTGGATGTCCCTATGGTGGTTTTCAATGAGGTTACCATTTAAGTTGGTTGACTTTGAGTAAAGAAAATGACCCTGAGCAGCACGGATGGGCCTTATCTCCTCAGGCCAGTGCCTTACCAGATGGAGGCTGCTCTCCACTGGGTGAAGGAATTCTGCCACAGCTGCTTCGGAACTTGGGGCAGCTCTGTCCTTACCTTGCCCCACCAGTTGGGTGGATTCAGGTCTATGAAGCTGCCAGTCTTGTGAGCCACTTCCCTCTAGTTTCCCTCTGTCCCTGTCACTAATGTGCCTGTGTGGGTCACAGCCTCAGGACAAGCATGCACACACATCTCGTTGGCTCCTTTGGAGAACGATGACTAACATAGGACCTAGTTCTGTATTTTCAAGCAAAATTATTCACCTTTTTGTATCTTTTTTTTTAATACACAAGATATAATATCCATATTTTAATGGGTAAATGATCAAACAAAAATAACCAAACAAAAACCATCAAGCAGAGAAACAACTCAAAGCCACTAGCAATGCAAAAGTGTGGTCCAACCACGTTGAAGCCCGTCACTCCAGACACAGTGTGTGTTCTTTAATGTCTCGTCCTGTGCTCTTGCTGCTCTATCATCTTGGAGCACTCTTCATTTTTTTTGCCTGACTTTTCTCAGCGAATCTAGGCAGGTTTAGAGATGACCTTCTCCGTGCCCTCCTAACGCTTCGTCCCTATCTTTATATTGGCAGTTCCCAGAATGAATGGCAATTATTTATGTCTGTCTTACTCAAAAGATTTAAACTCTTTGAAGACTGGAGCTCACAGCCTTAGCACCCAATGAGTGCTAAATCAATCTTTGTGAAATAGAATACCTTTAACCTATAGCTAACTTCTCTCTATTCTTCCTGTACACAGAAGGTATAATCAATTTCTCAAATCCCGCACACTCCCCAGTAAGTCCCTGACATTCAAGCATTATCTGTCTTATCAAGTCCTTCTGCAGTAAAGCACTGTCATAGCTTCCAGCAGGAAGCTCAGGAAACGAAGACGGCTGACCTGTGGAGACCCACTGACATCTGTCAGGGACTCATGACCCGTAAGAGCAGCAGCTAGCGTGGAACTCAAGTAGGAGGTTTTTAGGAGGAAATTGTTTCTTCTCACTCTGCTCAGAGTAACAGAGCAATAACTGCAAAGATCAGCACATTAAGACTATTCTTGTCTTTCCTTAAACCTTGGAGAAATAGCCAAATTCTTTAATCATAGACTAGGAACTTCTTGAGATCCAGGGCAAGGTTCTTCTACCCTTATGATTTCCCATTTTATACAAACATAATAAATAAAGAAGGTTCTGTTTCTCAGCAGCTGTAGGTAAATATTGCCTTGAGTTGAATGGTGTGCTAGGAAGGATCTCAATCTGAGACTGGCTTATTTGAACTGCAGAGGACCAGATGTGGGCTAGCTCTGTGGGCTGATGGTTAAGGCAGCTGGGTCTCACCCTTAGCTGGAGTAATGGACTCAGCAGCTTGAAAATCACATTGGGCATATGTGTGTGCATACCCGAAATCCCAAAAGGAGGAACAAAGAGGAGAGGGATTGCAGCGTGACCATCCCCCACAGAAGGATGCTTTCTACTCACCACCTCATTTTGTCTCTCTGTCTCTGTCTGGCAAGTGCACATACCTCTAACCAAAACCGAAAGAGAAGAAAAAGAAAACCAGATGGAACAAGTTTTGAGGGAAGATCAGAAGGGCTTCACTGATTTTTGAAAGCTGCTTGTATAGCATGATAAATTATTACCTCACCTAAAAAACATAGATCATAAAGTTTAGTGTGAGATAGACATGTCTAAATTTTGTCTTTAGTACTTGCTATATGAAATTGAACAATTATTTCCCCCCTTTAGCCTCAATGTCCTCATCTGTAAATTAGTTCTCATCAATCTTTCCTCACAACATTTTTGTGAGGAGTAAATGAATCAAAATATGTCAAAGTGCCTGTCACCAGAGTCCCTCAAAATGGTCACTGAACACGAGGCTTCAACACCCTCTTTATTATAGGCAGTCACAGTTCTTTTTTCCTTCACTCTGTGTAAACCTTGCCAAATCGCTCAGACTGCATTAACCTTGCAGTAATAAAGAAAAACAGCAAGCTAATTTGGGAAAGCTCCAATAGCACAAATGTCTATTAAAATTTGAAAATGGTATAAAAGCTATATGACCACAATAGGCTCTTTCTGTTTTGCTTGGGAAGCAGAGGTGAACATCATATTTCTAGTTCTCAGCTTTCGCTGTTTGCTCCCAGAGAAGACAATTTAAGTGCTGGTTATTAGAGCCTGTCAATAAATTTCAGAAGTGAAGCAAACCTCACTCAACTAACTGACAGCTACAAATTAATTTTGCTTTCTTTTAACAGCTAACCAGTCCCATGTTCATGCAGCTGACAAGCCTCAGTATGTGCCCCCTTGGCCCAGCGCAGCGTGGGCCGCCCGTCATCATGTGGTGTAAATTATTTTGCCTTCACTCAGCTGCCTAATGGGAAGATGGTGCAGCTTGTTAACAGACACCGAAGCCGTCGAGGACCGCAGTTTAGAATTCTGCCTGTTGAGAAACGTGTTTGTGTGCTGGAAGATGTTAACAGTAGGGGCCAACTTGGCCTGTTTGTGATTTCCTATAAACTTCATTCAACAGCATTTAGGCAAACACTGTTCATTGCTAGGGATGAAAAGAAAAGTGATACCCAGCCCCTTCTTATAAAGACGTCACAGGCTAAGAGCAAGACAGACCATTTGTTGTGGTCGTAGCTGTAATAGAGAGAAGGCATAAAGCAGAGGGCGATTATCTTATGAGTAGAGGTTGGGGCATGAATGCTTCTCTCCAAAAGGTTAATATCTGTTGGAGTTTGTTTTCTTTCTTTCTTTTTTCTTTTAAATTTGTCATAAGGTGTATGCAGTCACCAGGAGAGAGAGAGTGAGGAAGCTCCCCTAGGAGCAATGGCCATGTTGCAATCCCTTCTCCGTTCTCCTGGGATTTGGGGCATGCATGCACATGCACCCAACCCATTTTTTAAGCCGCCATTTCCAGGACTTTAATGCATAGGAGGTGGTAGGATCCAGCTGCCTTAACCACCACACCACAGGCTGGCCCAGAGCTTGTTTTCCTTTTAATGAGCTATCACAAGCAGACGGTAATGGTTGCAAACTTGAGGGTATAGCTCAGGGCATGGTACATGTGTGTGTCCATGCAGTTACCACACGAAGCAAGGGATTGGGTGGAACGCAGTCATCTTCCAAGAAGGCTACTGTGTGCCCCTTCCCAGTCAATGCTCCCCAACTCCAAGGGTAACTATTAATACATCACTGTGGATTAATTTCGCCCGTCTTTGAATTTCATATCAATGGACTCACATGGAATGTTCCCTTTTATAACGGGTGTCTTTAGCTCAATATTTTTCTGCAAGACCCGTCCATGTGTAGTGTGTGCCTATAGCTCTTTTTATTGCTATGACGTACTCCACTGTAGACGCTGGTGTTTAAGGGTGAGTAAAAGTTGCTCTCAAGTGGACAGCTGAGAAGAAGCACAGCACCGACTTAAGCACGGCATGTACTGTGGGGTGGCATAGGCACGTCATCCAGGTTGGGGTCGATGTGGGAATCTGGGTCAGAAATGGAAGCTATACGAGGAGCGGCGTGACAGGTGCTGGGTGTGCAGACTCTGGTGGATCATCTCCCAGTCAGCAGAGCTGTTTAAACTGGAGGTGTGATATGATCAGACTTGCGTGGGGGACAGTTCTTCTGGGATGTACATGGAGAGTGCACAGACACAAGGGTAACCTGGAATAAGGGAACCAAAGGGTAGGCCATGATGGTCACCCAGGTGGCTCGACTGGGGCTGAGTAAAGGAGAGAAATGGAATGACCAGAGAGGCGAGCAGAGGAGGAAAAAGAGTCATTGGAAAGGGTCGGTTTTCTGACTTGAAAAACTGAGTTGTGGAAGGTAAGACAGGAGCAGTTGAGTAAATAGAAAAGAAGCCACCACTTTGGATGTTTATTTGAAACTGGGATGTGAGAGAATGCTGGCATCTGGCGGCCCGGTGCTTCCCCGGCCCAGGGACAGCCACCTTGCCTTACACTTACCTGAGCAGCACGGCCCCCAGGAATAGGAGAGCACCCGGAGGGATTACGCACATTTAATTTACATCTGGGCTTGAATTCCCGTGCCTGCTTTTCTGTCATTTTGCCATTTCAAAGAATAGCGTACCAGGGCTTTTTATCCCGGCCCTGCGGTGGTGCCCTTTTTGAGAGAATAAATCCCAAGTAGTGTTGCCAAGCGCCAGTGACATTTGCCATGTTTGAAAAGGCCTCATTTTGAAGAATGATTATTGATTCTTTTTCACATTTCAGATCGCTTCTTTGACGCTGCCTTTCCCCGGCCCCGGCGAGCGACCCTCAGCTGTGTTCCTGGCTCCTCGATGCAGTTCACCCGCAAAGAACACAGCGTGCTTCTAGGGGCACTCAGCCGGAGCCCACCCACAGGGAGAGCCACCATTTCCTGGAGTACTCCATCAGATTGAGACTCTGCACGTCTTGCCTGGGTGGTTGAATCCACGTAGATGTGCTGACAGCTGTACACGGGTGAGGGTGAAGTGTGGGGAGTGGAGTGGGAGGCCCCAGCGCACTTCGTTAGGACAGACGAGAGCAATTCTGGGACATGTTTTCCACTCTCAGGCTGTGCGTCTGCAATTTATACAAAGAGAATTGGGAGAGATTAGCAGAAGAGTACAGTAGAGCAGAAGACAATGATCAATAATTTATTTTAATTGTACACAGTTGACTCCCAAGGAATATATATTGAAAAGAACTATTGGGTTTGAGTGGTCTTTGGCAAGATCTGGTCGTGTGTCTACATCTAGATTTGAGGGGTCAGAGAACTGACAACCTTAATCCCTCGCTGAGCATCCACTTTTCCAGCATCAGCTCAATGACACTGAATTCTTTATTGTGCTTTGGCCTGAATATTTGTATTTCCCCAAATTTATATGTGGAAACCTAATCCCCAATGTGGTGGTATTAGAGGTGGGACCTTTGGAATATAATTACTTCATGAATATCTGCCTTTATGAGTGAGATCAGAGTCTTTATGAAAGGCTAGAGGGAGTTCGTTTGCTCCTTTACTCTGTGACAATGCAGCAAAAAAACCGTGTACGCCACCACAAGTCCTCAGTAGCCCCCAAACCCCCAAATCTGCTGGTCCCTCGGTCGTGAACTTTCCGGTCTGCAACTGTGAGCAATAAATTTCTGTTGTTTCTAAGTCACACTGTGTGTGATATTTTTGCTATAGAAGCCTGAACAGAGTCAGTTAACCTGTTAGGTAGTTACCGATCAGAGATGTGCACTAATGTGAAGCTCTCTCTCATATGTGTTCCCTACTCCATGACAATGTGAAGACGTCCAGAGATCTTTCTCCTGAGACAACTCTGCCTGAGCAAACACCTCCTTGTCTTGGTAACAGTTTAACCATGGGCTTCTCTTATATGTACTGTTTGAAATTACCATACAAAATTAATTCACTTAGTCATAATATTTTATTCTAATAACACTGAATTTTGAACATGCTTTTCCTACAAAGTTCTCCAGAAATTGCATTTTGAAGGTCCCAATGCTCTTTTGGTCCAACACAATTGTCAACAATGTGTAAGCAGAAATGAAGGTTGTTAAATAGATTTTGAAAAAATGATCTAGTTTTGCAAATGTAAAGCAGAAACCACGTCTGAAACAGATATATTGGAGAAGCTGGTTTCCATAGGGTTTGATCTCATACAGCCTCCCAACCCTGATAAATTCCTGGGTATGCAGTAGTTCTGCAGATCTTAGACTTTGGAGTGAAGTTGATGTGTACATCTAGACCAGATGTTACTGAAGGTTTTCCTATTCGAAAGGGGACCAGGGCTTGGGGCCACCTGGGCAGCCAACAGCCCTTCTGGGAGAAGCTACCTGGTGCTACGGTTGGAAAGGTCTCCTGCTTCCAGAGGCAATAGTTGCTGTGCAGTATTAAAGGAAGTTATGATTTTGATCAGCTGGGAGGAAAAAATTGATCTTCTATTGATGTTAACTTTCATGACATCAGTTGTCTGGTTTCAGTGACACACACACACAGGCATTTATTGTGGATATGTTCAGATTTATATTCCACATCAATCTTAATAGTCTTGAGCCTTGAGCACTGGCAGGTTTTTATTGAGTGCTCACTATGGGCTTAGCACTATAATAGGTATCTGTGAACACAACACGGTCTAATTTATTTCTAACAATAACATTATATGAGGGTAATACTTTATCTCCATATTACAAAAGGGGAAAAAAAGGCTTAGATAAGTTTAGTTGTTTGCACAAGACCACAGGATAATCAAGTGGCCAAGCTACATTTTCATCCTGGACTTGCCTGGCCCCAAAGCTCGAGCACCAGACTCAAGGTGAAATAGCTGTGGCACCTTAGATGTGCTTTCTCACTTGTGAATTTATGAATGTGCATTGACTAGGGAGTGGGCTATATTCTGAGACAATAGCCGTAAACTGAAAAGACATGGTCTTTCAGTATGAGAAGTCATGTGAGTAGGAATGACTGAACTTACGCCCAGTTATATAAACAGAGGAGTCGTCTCATCTGTAGGAGATACCTTCTAAGATACCCCTCCACTGTTGATCTCTGAAACTGGATAATATCAAACTCTATGCAGAGTTGTCCTTTGGTATCTATGAGGGACTGGTTCCAGAACTCCCCAGAAATACCAAAAATCCAAGTATATTCAAGTTACTTACTCCAAATGGTATATTATTTGCATGTAGTCTATCCACATTCCACTGTACCTTTTAAAACCTCTCTAGATAACTTATAACACCTAATACAATGTATTGATAAATGCTACATAAGTAGTCGTTCTTTTTTATTATGCAGGGAATGATGACAAGAAGTCTGCATGTTCAGTACAGATGCAGTCCTCCCTAACTGGGTAGTGCCCATCCCCAACAATGCTACAATTCCCATCCAGGGCTGGTTGAACCGTGGATGCACAGCTAGCAACTATGCACTGTATCTCTGATCTGACAGCCCGGACAGCTACTAAATGGCAAACAGGCAGGTAGCATAAAAAGTGTGGGGACTCTAGACAAAGAATGATTCATGTCCGGACAGGTCAAAGCAAGATGGCACAGTATTTCATCAAGCTATTCAGAGTGGCATGGAGTTTTAAACTTATGAACTGTTTGTTCTGGAATTTTCCATTTGATGTTGGCTGCAGATAATTTAAACCATGGAAAGCAAAACTGTGGATAAGGGGGAACTACTGTAAATATTTCAAGGCATGTGGCAAGGGCTGTGATGAAATCTGCAAGGTGTGTAGAAGAAAGCCAAAGTCCCACTCTCAAATTTTGATCCTGGACAAATTTTTATCTTGGTTAGTAGGAAAAAAATTCCTTGGGGTGCTTTCCAATTAACTGAAAATAAACTATTATCATTCTTAAACTGTGATTATCAAGATGATATATAAAATTTAAATATTATGTAAGTATCCAACATTGACTATTACCAGACATCCTGGTATTTACCAAATAGGCAAAAAAAAGCGACACAGCATTTTCAATTTATGTCTTGGTAGTATGGGAGAACATGTTTTATATACTTCTGAATGTTTACACTTCTTTAAGTTGCTGATTTTGATCAATTGCCTGTTTTTCTCTGATTGACTGCTTTTCATTGGCACAAGCAGCATATGATAGAGTGTATTATATATATTGCAAAGCAGCGGCCTCAGGTTCTGGCTTGTCCTTTGAACTTTTTCAGAGAATTCTTTGAACTCAGTTGCATAAACAGGGAGAGATGACTGTGAAGAAGTAGACATACTGCCATGTTCCTGTCAGAGGAAGATCTGGATTTGAGTCCTGACTCTTTGGCTCACCTTCTGACCTTCTGGGAGTTGCCTAAATCTCTCTGAGCCTCTATTTCTCTTAAATAAAGGATGGTATTATCTGACTAGTAGCGTTTTGACAGGATTAAATGGGATAACACACCCGGAATCACTGCAGCTATCAAAGCACCATTAAATTTAAGTGGCGCGTTGCATCCCATGCTATTGGGTGGGGCGTGGTGTTTCCTGGCCTGGAATAGACCTAGCTATTGTCTTTCCCATCAGAGAGCTCACATTCCAACCTACAGCGGGGATGATTACAAGCGCTAAACCTCAGGTTATTGTTCGGCAGTCTTTTGTCTTTTTTTTTGTGAGTGATGGCATTGATTCGGCTTGAAGGGCCTGCTTAGCTTTTCCCTTTTGTACAGTGACAATAAGAATTGTCTGTTCTGTGAACTGACTCATTCATTTTATGAACTCTATTCTCTAGTCTAAACATGGGCTTTACACAGTCGAATTATTGTTGGTTACCAAATCCATGCCCCTCGTTTCTCCCTACTACTTCCAGACTCTTGCCTGCTGGCTTTGTTTACTGAGTCTCCTGTAATGAATTCTTCCTTTGAAAATGTCTACAATTGGGGCCAGCAGATGGAATAGTGGTTACATTGCTGGACTCCCACATGGCTGCAGTTCAAGTCTAAGACCTGGTGGCCTAAAAATCATGCAAGGTGCATGTGAATGTAGGCCCAAGATCCTGGGAGGAGAATGGAGGAGAAAGGATTACAGCATGGCCATGCCCCACTTGGGCATGATTTCTCACTATCTCTGTCTCTCTCCAGGGAGTGCACATACCCTAAGGCAAAAACCTCTTCAAAAATGTATACAATCAAATGTGTCATTTACTTTATAATCTCTGGATCTTTTTGGTATTGATTAGGAAAGTACTCTATATAAGAATATTTTAAAAATTACCTGATCTATTTTATTGTATATTTATAGCATTGGAAAAGGAGAGAGATACTATCTGTCTAGGATCTATTTCTGTGTATGGTATGAGGTATTACACTTTGCTCCCAAGTGAATAGTGAATCAACCCAACACCATTTATGAATAGTTGAATAATCTATTCCTTTCTCACTGATTTGAAAAGCCACCTTCTACATACATATACACTGCCCTGTTTTATTTCAGTAGGTGATCTATTCATCTATTTCCTTACATTTTTTTTTTTTTTGAATTCGGAAACTTTTTTTTTTTTTTTTTTTTGAGGCTCTGAAGCAATATGTTGCAAAAACATTTGTTTCATTATTAAGCTTCATCCTCAAAACTCTGGCATAAAGCCACTTGGGCCTCATGGTCTTTGGGGCAGGTAGTTCACAGTCTTAGCAGGTTTTTATATGGCTCGAAGAATACAGTACTTACATTATATGTACTCTTCTAAGTCAGATTTGCTGTCTAATTTTTATACGTGTTTATTTAACGTAGACTCCCAAGTGTATTTACAGGTATATCTAAGTCTTCAATATCCCCTGATATCACTCCTTTCATCAGTTTCTGTGAATGCCAAGCACTTGTCTATGTCTATTTTCTTGACTGATTTTATGTATTCTACTGATCTTTTGAGGGAAAAAAGCTTACATTTTTAAAGATTTATTTATAAAGTCTATTTTTATTTTGTTATTAAATTTCAAAATGATCATTATTACATTCTTTCTTTCATTTTCTTTGAGCTTATTCTTTCTTTCCTCACTCTTTGGGGTAAAAGTCTTCTCTCACATTCTATTTTAAAAGCTAATCAGGGCCAGCAGATGATGTCATGGTTATGTCACTGGACCACCATATAGCCAACTTCAGTTTGAGTCCTGGACCTGGTGGCTTGAAAATAAGTCCACCCCTTAGGAGGGAGGGGCTTTCTTTTATAGGATATCAAGCTATTTGGGGAGAATGTATGTGTGACTGATATGAAGGGAGTTAGGCAGACACGAAGCATTTGGTGGGTCTTTTTGGTCCATCTCTAGGGAGTTAGACCTCCTTGTACTTGCTTTGGATCATTATCTGCTACTTCCTGGGTCGGTGTGACCATGAATTGGCAGCACCTGGAGTGGAAGGTCTTTTTAGGGCAAGTGTTGGAACTTGGTTCCTTGTCAGGCGTGGAGCGATACCAGGTGGGGCCCTTAGTGGGCCCTTACACCTATGAATATGGCTGATTGGATTAGACATTGTTTATTAAAATGTATTTTAAGTTGGCTTATTTTCTTCATAAGAGACAGAGAGAGAAAGAGAGAGCAGAAGGCACTCCTGAAAGATCTCCACACTGTAGCCTTCCCACAGCTCTGCAGTCAGTCAAGGTCATGAGTTTAGGTAGACTCGGGCTGAGAACCTGGAGCCTCTAGCATCACCCAGCAGCGCCTCTGCAAACTGTGCCATTGTGGCCAGGCTAGTTTAGATACCCTTAAGGGGAAAGTGGATGAGTAGCTGTGTCTCTTCTCCACACGATTGTATGGAGAAGCAATGTCTTTGCTCTGGTTAAGAAAATAATTGCACTTCAAATGATCAACACATCTTATCTGATCCTTGTGTGGGGACACAGGAGTGATCAGGCCTAGCTCCTGCGGCTGGATGCAGGAGAGCGGTGGAGAAGAACCACCACTCAAGAATTAGAGATGTGGAGAGAGGTAAGTGGAGTTTCATTAAGAGAAGGGTAGAAGGAAGAAAATCCTTTCACAGTGTGAAAAGGGAGCTCTCAAGTGAGAAGGCCCAGAGGAGATGAGGCAGGGGTTTTTATCTTGGTCAGGAGAGGCTCTGTCCAGGCTTGTTCACAGGACAGACTTGTGTATGCATTCCCCTTGTGTGGTTTCACATGTTAGATGGGTCTGATTGTGCTCCTCCTAACTTTGAAGAGTGTATGATTGATGAATGTCATGAGATTCTCTTGATCTAAAAGATCATTACCTTCTTTTCAGAATGTTGTAGGACCTGGAAAAAGTCCTAGTTGCTATATTTGCTGTAGGCTGTGTTGCCCAGATTAATCATTGAGTCACTGCTGTAAGCCAGCTTTTTATTTATTTATTTAATTAATTAATTTTTTTGGTTTGGATCATTATCTCCTTGGATCTTGACTCTAGTTGTTCTTTCATGTGCCATGCCAGGAGGTTTACAATGTTGGTCAGATCTGGAGGGGCAAGCACTGGGGAGGAGAGGAATTTAGGTTTCCTAAGAGCTAGTTTTGCCTGACTGGTCTCTAGTGGCCCCCTTCCCCTTTGCCAGCATGCAACTGTGGCTCCCTTGATTCAATTGTGAAGGCTGTGGTCGTCCAGATTTTGGGATATGAGAACATATGAAATGCTCCTTTTCTGTACACCATGCCTCTCATCAGATGGTAATTACAACAACTAGATTGGGTGTCCTTTCAGCGATGTATTGACATAAAAATATGTATATAACAGAACATTTTAAGGAAAGGTAAACTTAAATAGATGAGAGACCAGCAGATGGCAGAATGGTTATGTCACTCGACCTCCACATAGTCACCCATATTTCATGTCCCAGGCCAGATGGCTTAAAATTCATGCCAGGCATGTGTGCATGCATTCCCCAAATCCTGAGAGAATAATGGAGGAGAAGGGATTGCGGCATGGTCATCCCCCCTGGGGGGTGATTTCTCGCTTTCTGTCTCTCTGTCTTTGGCAAGTACACACACCCCATAGCAAAAATCTGTCTTAAAAAATAAAAACTTACATAGATGAAATTATTCTGTATGATTTTTTCTAGGAGATGCCTTTTCTCTTTTAACGATGTGTCTTAAGATCGTTCTAGTAGGTAGAAGCAGGTCCATCTACATTTTAATGATTCTACACAATTCATTTTATGGATATGAAATAATTAAGCAAATCACTTTTCTGCTGATGATATTTAAGTTGCTTACTAATTTTGGCTATTATACTCAACAAAGCAGTAAATATTCTTGCATATAAATTTTAATATTCCTGTCTAATTGTCTTTGCACTTTGCTAATGGCTAAGTTCTTTCTAAAAACTGCCACCAATTGCCGTGTCCTCCAATAGGCTGTGAAGAGCATCCATTATTCTAAACCTTCACCAGCACTTTGTCATCCTACTTTTTTTTCATTATTAGAGGGCATGTGTGCTCACTAGAAAGAGAGAGAAAGCACCCCCCAATGGAGTGTGTTCACACTTCAGACACCAATCTATTGTCATCTATACACTCACACACACATTGCCAGAACTCTGTGTGCAGCCTATCTTTTAACTGTAAGGTTATTTTTGTCACATAGAACTGTTTATATTAGTGTAATCAGTTGTGGCAGTCTTTTGCCTTAATTCTGAATGTTTTAAATCTTGTTCAATAATCCTCCACTTATTGCATCCTATAAAGATATTTACCTAAGGTTTCTATTAAAATATTGATTTTTTTAAGTATGTGGATATTTAAGGCATATGCAAAATATATATGGTATGATGGGATCCATTTTTTATTTCTTTTGTATAATTGCAACATGGATCCCTTCTACGACTTTACTTTTGTTCTTGGTGGTGAGCTGTTTTTCTGGCCTACTCCTGAAATATTAATACAATAGCATAGTTACTATATAACTTTATAACAATGCCTAATACCTGCTAGGATATGTGTACTCTCACTCACTTCAGATATGGCCAGAGTGAAGAATAAAAATCTCTTCAAGGAACCTTCTCCACGGTCAAGTGGTGGCCTTCATAGAGCCTGCCTAGGCCTGCTTCCTGGGTCTCACAGACCAGTGACTTCTCTTTCACAGTGGAATGTCCACATGGGTCCTCCTGCCTTTCCCACCACTGTGCATTGGAGAGAACAGAACAGACAGCATACTGTTTCCACTACAGACCCAGCTCATAAACAGCACGAGACAAACCGGATGGAGAAGAATGAGAATCAGCTGGAAATCCTTTGAACTAGATTCAGTAACTGGACAAGACTTTGGGTTGCCTCCTCGCATCATGGAAAGGGCAAAACGAGAACTCATGAGAATGGTGGGACACATCTGCGAGGGTGCTACACAGTCATCAACGTCTTGACTTAATTTTTCCGGGTGTAGACCTACAACGCATTTTCACTCTTCTGTGCAGCTTGTTATGACTTTCCACTGCATGCATTTGTTCTACTAGTCATTGCATTAACTGTTTTTTTTTTTTTTTTGGAGAGATTTTCACTGTAGGGCGCGTGCGCTCACCAGACAGACAGAGAGAGACATAGAGACAGAAAGCGAGAAATCACCCCCCAGGGGGGATGGTCACGCCGCAATCCTTTCTCCTCCATTCTCCTCTCGGGATCTTGGGCATGCACGTACACGCACCCGGAGTGAGTTTTTTTAAGCCACCGGGTCCGGGACACGAACCGCGGTCGACTACGTGGGAGTCTAGCGACATAGCCATTATGCTAACTGCTGGTTCCCGTCATTGCATTAACTTTTGAGCAAGTGCATTTACACTAGAGTCTCATATCAATGTCAGATCTGTTCTGCTGGACATGGCCCCGCCCACCGGTGCCTAGGCACCCAAAGAGCAAGGCCAAAATTCTAGTGCGATCGAGGTACTGCTCTTCTTCTTGAACTCTAATTTCTTTTTTCTATTTTTTAAATTTTCTTTTCTCTCTTTTTTCCTTTTCTTCATCTTTTTGTTTGTTTGTTTGTTTGTTTGTTTTGTGGGAGAAAACATATACCTGAGAGCTGAGTTAAGTATCACAGCTGTATTACTTGTAACTGTTCAGAGTTAACTGCTTATGTCACGTATATCCTCCATCTCCTAAAAGTCATTCCCCAATTCGTGGGGGGTACGTTAATGAATGCATGTTTGTACAACAAAAAAAAAAAAGTAGGCAGTATATAGTTTCTTTCCATTGATGGAGAAAACCTTATTTTTACTCATGGTTACATCAAAGTTTAAATAGGAGTAGAATTTTATGGTTCAACATCTTGCATTCCTAGTTGCTATTTTCTAGAATCCAATGCATTAGGTGAGAGGCTGTCTACGGGTTGGAATATTAAAGAATATTGGTTATTGTGGATCTAACCTCTACATGTTCTGCTGCGTGTCTTTTATTTCTTATTGTTTTAACTGCGTCAACTGTATGATAGGATACTTTACTAGGTTATGTTCCAAAGTACTAAAATAATTTTATCATGACAGTCCTACTAGCCTACTTTGTATTGTTCCTGTAATTCTTAATTTTAGTAATTATGTTTTTACTATTTTTAGCATAACTTTCCATCTATTTGAAAATACAAATAAAAATATTTAAATCCTCAGTGGTTAATACTAACTCTGATTTCCCTAGTGTTAGCTCTCTTGCCTGTTCATTTTGATTTTCTCTTCTGATTTCTCTGTTAAAATCTTTTTCTGTTTTAATTCTTTCAGTGTCTTTTTGCTGGCTCATTTGCATGTATTAATGAGCTTCTAGGTTCAGCTGTGGCCATTGTCCTCCGGAGTTTCCTTGGCACGTGGACAGCTCTTGCTGCCGCAGCAGGGGACCTAAGGGTCACTAAGACTACTGGGCGAGAAGGTGTAGCAGGCAGGTGTCACCTTAGAAGTGCATAGAAAGCTTGTCTGGACAAAGTGGTGCCTGGCCTCCATGGTAAGACCCCAAAGTCACCTGTTATAGTCCCCCTCACCAGAATCCCCACAGTGCATGAAAAGTCCTGCAGGATTTATCCAGTTAGGAAATGTAACAGACAGCAGGCCTGAAGGCAGGGGGTTGTGGCAACTACTCTGTAATCCTCTAATTACACAATGAGGGAAAAAAACCCTGCACTATACTTTTTTGCTCTAATTTCTATGATCTTGTTTGTGAGAGATTCTTTCGAGCAAACATTTTTTCAGAATTTCTCTTATTTATTTATATTTTTCTGGAGATGCTTTTTTTTTGTTCTTGTTGGTTTTAATTTTTTATTGTTTTGTTTTGTTTTTGTTATAGAGTGCATGCGCTTACCAGAAATACACAGAGAGACAAAGAAATGGAAAGCAAAAAATCACCCCCCAGGGGGGATGGCCACACCATAATTCCTTCTCCTCCATTCTCTTCTCAAGATCTTGGGCACACACGCACACGCACCTGGCCATGAGTTTAAGCCACTGGGTCTGGGACTTGAACCACTGTTGACTACATGGGAGTCCAGAGATATAGCCATTATGCCAACTGCTGGTCCCAGAATTTCTTTTATAAAGACCTTTTTTACAACATTGTTTGCCAGAGACAGAGAGAGAGAGGGGAAAGTGAGACTCAAACCACACCATTGGCCATGTCAGATCCAGTTGCCTTAACCACCATCCAACAGGCTGACCTCCAACCTTATGTTTTTATACATTTCAAGCTTCCTCAGTAAAATTAGGTTGGAAAATAAAGATTATTTCATTATCTGAATGTCTTCTAGAAATACTATATGCTTCTTTACTTTAGATGGCATTTTCCCTAATGTTTTAGCATTACTGCTTGTTTTTGTTTTTCCTGTTTCAGAGTAATTTTGTCATTTTCATGAGATTTTGAGAAGAACAAGAGGAAAATATCTATGCTTGGTGCATCATTTTGAATTAGAATTCAGATTCCCTTTTCTCCTTTTGTTTTTTAAATTCAGAGTTTGCTAGCACTAGGCTGAATGGAACCTTTTTAATAAAGACTTACTATGAGATGCCTTAATCAACTCAATAGAATATCCTTTTTTTCTTCGTTTATGGCTTATTCATCAATTCCATAGTTTTCTTGAAGACATGGCTTTGTGTGTAAATGTGCACGAGTACTCCGCTGCCGTCTATCCATCAGAGTCCTTCTCTGCTAAGCTTTGTTTCATTGTTTACAAACCAGATTTTTAATTCACTATTTGTTTTCTACAGTTTTCAACCTGACATTTCCTATCTTCTTTGACTTCATGTTTGTTGATACTTTATCATTTGAAAATATTTTGTGGTTGTTCACTTTTTCCATTTCACACATTTAAGCTCCAATCTTCCTAAGTATAGAAAGTGAAATAGCTCTTGAAAATATTGTTTTCTTAGAATAAATTTGTTTTGGAAGGGAATATTTGGTCTTCCTCAGTTTTTTAAAATCATGTTGTTTTGTTTTCCCATTTGCTCTCATTAAAGAAAAGACCTCGGTGTTTGTGTGATACTGGGTGTCAGAGTGGATGTAGGAGCGATTGCATAGATTTGTTCAGATGTTTAGGGCTGGATGAGCAAGAAAGGCATTTTGAAACATACTGCCTGTTTTGTTTCTTGAAAGGTGTGTAGTGGTCTGAGCACACACAAGTGATGCAAGGTAACTGCTCCTGAATACCTGAAAAGCTGGGCGCTCTGCCTCTCTGCTCAAAGACTTCTTAGACTTTTTTAAACTTTTCTTTTTTGGCGATAGGTTAAAAATATGTGGTTGATTTGCCATGCAGAAACTTCTTAGTCTGATATAATCCCACTTGTCTATTTTGGGGATCATCAACTGTGCTTTGGGGGTCTTATTTAAGAAGTATTTCCCTATCCCAGTGTCTCCCAGAGTTTCCCCAGTGTTTTCCAGTAATTAGTGTGAATCGACAGCCCTCAGAATGGGAAATATTTTTTAAACTATGTGTCAGATAAGGGACTGATAACCAAGTAACTCAAGCAGCTGTTCTGAAAAAAAGACGATCAATCCTATTAAAAGATGGGAGAATGAAATGAAAAAAAAAGAAAAAAAAACACTCTCTAAAGATGGCATGTGAAATGCTCAACATCCCTCATTGTAAGGGAAATGCAGATCAAAACGACAATGAGATATAACCTAACCCCAGTCAGAATGACTGAGATTAAAAAAAAAACAAAAAATGGTAAGTGTTGGCAGGGGTGTGGTGAAAAGGGAACTCTCTTACACTGCTGGTGAGAATGTAAATTGGTCCAACCACTGTGGAGAACAATTTGGAGATTTCTCAAAAATCTATAAATAGAACTACCATATGATCCAGCAATCCTACTCCTTGGTATCTATCTACCCAAAAGACAAAAGAAAACTTAATCAGAAAAGTGCTTGCACATCGATGTTTATTGTGGCACTATTCACAATTGCTAAGTCACGGAAACAACCCAAGTGCCCACAAACAGATGAATGGATCAAAAAACTGTGGCACATATACTCTATGGAATACTATTCATCCATTAAAAAAACAACAAAACCCTGGCTTTTTACAGGAAGTGGATGAATATGGAAGATTTACTGCTGAGTGAAGCATGCCAGGTTATGAAGGAGAGGCATTATATGTCCCCATTTAATATATACTGAGTGTCCGCACTCTATGACTGAAACTAATTGACTGAAGGATATAGAAACACAGTATATAGATGTAAATACCAGATATAGTGTGTGTGAAAGAAGAAGGTCTGAGGAAGGACATTTAGAAAAAAAGAGGGAGGCAAAGCATTAATGGCACAAAGAAATGTGATATTATCTGTTGAAGATATTTTGTAGTTTTATCACCTGAACTAGGGAGAAATGTTCACCTGTTGAAACATCCATTTTGTAAGCCAAAATAATAATGTGATTGAATTGTATAAAAGAAAATAAAGTGAAAAAATAAAAAAAAATTAAAAAGAATATGTGGTTTAGAATACCTCTTATGTATGTAGTATGTATGTATATATACTTAATGTCAGAGGGCATGCGTACTTTCCAGAAAGAGACAGACAGACAGAGAAAGCACTCCCCAGTGGGACATGGTTGCAGGGCAACCCCTCCTGCTCCTCTTCATCCTGCCAGGAGATCTCAAGCCAGGAGATTGCCCATGTGGGGTCCAGCTCCCTTACCTATTAGGCTACAGGGTCAACCTGTAGACAACCTGATTTTTCAGTCAGCTCTTCCCTTGTGAGCTGCCAATCAGAGCAGAGGCTTCCCTCTTTGATGAAATGTCTGCCCACTGACTACCACTGGCAAGGCAGGCAGTGGGCGCACCATGCCTGCTGTGTCATGGGCACAGGTTGCCTTCAGGCTCTGCCTCTGGGGCCTTGGCATCGATGCCAGGGCTTTGATGGATGCCTCCACCCACTCACTAGCACTGGCGGCATGGAAGTTCCCTTGGCTGCTCTATTGATACAGCGCCCCTTCCAGTGCAGTCTGGCATTCGTGTTTTGCCATTGGATATCATGCTCCCTCAGTTTCAAATGGTGATATATGTTCTTCGCGATTTTCTATTTCATTTTTCTATTTTAGAGGGGTTGCTAAAGGACAAGTGAAATGTGTGGTTTAAATGTCATTTGACCTGAAAGCCCTACTGGTTCTATGTCCAGTCACGTCAGATCTACTCTCCTTTATTTTCTAATGTGGATTGTAGTTTGATTTTTTTTTTTTTGTTATTTGGATGCTTTAAAAATATTTTTCAGATCATCCAACTTCCTGTAAATCTCACCCTCTTCATTCCTTATCTCCTTGTTCTACTGAATTTCCATCTCTGTCTTTCATTTGCCTAAGGCTTCCTACTCTTGCTTCACTGAGGGTATGTTTTCTGTTTTATGAGGATGCAAACTCTCTGTGATATTTTATTCTCATCCTGCTGTTGATAACATCACTCTCAGAGCTTGCTACTCTCCTGAAACTGGCCAGAGCTCTTCACCTCTCAATCTACTGGAGGTGCTTCTGTGGGGTTTCTCTCTTGTCAGGCACTGTTAGGATCAGCATCTCATTTATCATTTCTAAAGGTGCAATTTTGAAAAGAAAAAGTGCTTAATATGATACAATCATACAATTTAAAAAATATTTATGCATTAAGAAACAAATAGGTTTTGTTCTATTAGACACCTTTAAAAGAGTTATGATACACAAATCCTCAACAAAATACTAGCACATTTAATTCAATGAGATATTTAAAAGATATTTGGGGAACCAGCAGTTAGCGTAATGGCTATGTCACTGGACTCCCATGTAGTAGACCACGGTTCGCGTCCCGGACCCGGTGGCTTAGAACTCACGCCGGGCGCGTGTGTGTGTGTACCCAAGATCCTGAGAGGAGAATGGAGGAGAAGGGATTGTGGAATGGTCATCCCCCCTGGTGGGGAGTGATTTCTCACTTTCTGTCTCTATATCTCTCTCTGTCTGTCTGGCGAGCGCACGTGCCCATAGCGAAAACCTCTCAAAAAAAAAAAAAAGATATTTGATAATATCCTATACCCCCTCATGTTTACTTTTTATTTTGTTTTATTTATTTATTTATTTTTGCTAGAGGTTGTGTACTCACCTAAAAGAGATGGAGTGAGACAGAGAGAGACACAAAGTGAGAACATGTCCACTGTAGGGGGTGCTCATGCTGCAATTCCTTCTACCCAACTCTCCCTTTGGGATTTTGAGCACATGTGTACATGTGCCCAGAATGTTTTTCAAGCTGTTTGGTCCAGGTTTTGAACCTTCCACAGGGATTCAGTCATCTTAACCATTGTGCCCCTGCTTGGTCCTTCACTTTTTTAAAAAAAAGCAAACTAGGATGACTGTCTCCAAAATATCTATAGTAAAAAGATATTCAGTTTTTAAATATTGGTTTTCCCATCTGAGAGATTTTTGTCTTCTTGCTTTTATGCAGTGAGATGAAGTACTATGGCCCCATAATAGAAAGCAGATGCTGACCCAATATCTATGTTAGTTACTGGTTTCCTACCAACTTTTGGAAGAAGTAGAATGTCAAAACTTTCCTGATTGACTAAAGGATATAGAAACACAAATGGATGTAAATACCAGATATAGTGTGTGTGAAAGAGGAGGGTCTGAGGAAGGACATTTAGAAGAAAAATAGGGAGGCAAAGCATTAATGGGACAAAGAAATGTGGTATTATCTGTTGAAGATATTTTGTAGTTTTATCAACTGGACTAGGGGGAAATGTTCATATATTTATTCACTTCAAAATTGTGAATAAGGCCACAATAAATATAGCTGTGCCAGTGCTTTTCTAAAAAAAAAATTAAAAAAAATTCAATATTTTTTTTCTTTTTTTTGAAAGGCACCTGGCACCTTGACATTGTTGCTTAGTTTACTACTACTATTACATTTTTTTAGTTCACTACTACTAGCTTCCTGCAAAATTAAAAACAAACAAAAAATATTTACCAAAAAAATTATAGCTTCAGATATAGATCATATAACAACAGTCACAGCAGCGTCGGTGCTTAGTGGGTCTTTCTGCTTGACCTCTATTTCCACAGCTGCTTCTGAGTCTAGTCTGCTTTACGACGTTTCCATCTAACTCTTCTGACTGGCAGCTCAACAAGGTCATGTGCCTGATGTGCTACCAGAAGGGCCATTGTGGATGGGTGTGCAAGTAGCCAGCTGAGAAAGCATGAATACCCGAGACCAGAAGGAGTAGGCAGGACCTGTCCACTTCTCTCTAAGTACATTTTGTTTGATGAACAAGCTTCCTGCATACAGTCACTGAAAAGAAGGATTTAGTTAATGGAACCTGGGAAGATTAGGAAGGGGAGATAGGTATTGCTATTTGTCATGCAGTTTTCTGATTTTAACAGGTGATTAAAGGTCCTTTGTGCATTACCTTTTTAATGATTGCTATTTCAGAATCTGCCTGAAGTTTATATAAGTACTATCTCATATAGAATATAGAAGTTTTCTGACCATATGAGTTCTTTTTTTTTTAATTTTTTTTTAGAGGTTTTTGCTATTGGGCACGTGCGCTCGCCAGACAGACAGAGAGACAGAGACACAGAAAGTGAGAAATCATCCCCCAGGGGGAATGGCCATGCCACAATCCCTTCTCCTCCATTCTCCTCTTGAGATCTTGGGCAAGCACGCACACACACCCAGCATGAGTTTTAAGCCACCGAGTCCAGGACACAAACCGCAGTTGACTACATGGGAGTCCAGCGACATAGCCATTAAGCTAACTGCTGGTTCCACCATATGAGTTCTTTAATCACTATTCCCTCTGGTATGTTTTGCTTGTTAAATGTATTGCTATTATAACTATTTGCCTCAAAATGTAAGAAAATTTATTGTATTTTAAACAACATATGTATTTTTTGGGGGGGAGAGGTTTTTGTCATAGGGCATGTGTGCTCGCCAGACAGAGAGAGACAGAGAGACAGAAAGTGAGAAATCACCCCCAGGGGGGATGGCCACTCCACAACCCCTTCTCCTCCATTCTCCTCTTGGGATCTTGGACATGCACGCACATGCACCTGGCATGAGTTTTAAGCCACCAGGTCCGGGACACAAACCGCGGTTGACTTCAAGGGAGTCCAGCAACATAGCCATTACGCTAAGTGCTGGTCCCAACAATGTATGTATTTTTTAAGAAGATAAAAGAAAAATACTCTTTTATATTTTCCATTTCAAATGTTCCTCATTAATTTCTGGAGATTCAACTTTCCCTCTAATGCCATTTCTCTACAGACTGAAAAACTCCTTATTATTTCCTGTGCTGCACAGCCCTTTCCCCTTGTAGTTCGTCTCCTGCTCAAGCTCACCCCAGGCTGAACATGTCTCAGGCTAGACAACCCACAGCTCTGCTTGCCTAAGCCGTCCTTGAAATCTCTAGTTACCTTTCAGCAGCAAAGACACGGGATAAGAGCAGAGTAACTCTACATTGGTTTGCTACCCAACAAACACCATGACCCCACCTGCTCCCTTCCCCAATCCTAACTGCCCACTCCCCATACCCAACTTACTGTGATCTTATCAGTTTAATCCTGTTAGGCCAGAGATGGTCAGAGTAAAATGTTCTCAAGATTTAAATGGCTTCCAGCACAAAGCCTTTGCCTGAGGAGGTTGTTCAACACCGTTTACACAAATTCAAAGGTGCCTCTCTTGGGACTTTGTACACAGGTGTTGCCTGAGGATTTACCAGTAATGGCAGTAATTTCTCCCTCCGTGGCTGTCCAGACTGTGATTCTTACATTCCTTGTAAAATAGGCAATGATTATCTAACCTCCCTTCCGGATAACCCTAGCAACGAGGCACTGCTGAGTTGTAGTAGACTGTCCCAACTTCCTTTGGCTACAGCGAATCCTGTGTCATCCTTACCAACTTGGAAGCAGGACTATGCTGGGATTCATCAGTGCAGGGTCGGGGTTATAGTGTCCTATGAAGGCTGTAAAAGGTTTCCCCCATGAGCAACCTGCCTGGAAAACGGAGGAAGTGGAGGTAAACTTAAGCAGAAACACAGAAGAGCATGTTTTCATAAGTCATAGAAAACACATAGATAGCCTTTTATTATTCAGCTTGAATATTGATTGAACACCTATTAAGTGCTAAGATCTGAAAAGAAAGACAAGGGAGACACAGATGTAGAACTGAGGAGCCCACTGTCTAGTGGGAGAGACACTTGTGTGGACAAATAAGTGCCCTTTAGCGTGTGTCATTGTGCTAGGACTTGAGGGGCACCACGGTAGTGAGGGAAGGCAGCAGTTGGCGTGGTGAGGGGCAGCCCCTTGGGAGCCCTGGGTGGCTTTGCTGCACTGACTCCCATGCTCCGAGGCGGTTTCTGAGATCCCATCAGAGCTTTCTCACCATTGCTGAAACAACCACCCAGACGCCATTTAGCTCGTCAGGGTCTGGATAAGTTTCTCGTGCAATGTCTTACTCAGCCAGAGATACAGACACCACTTTCAATTACATTTTTCTGAGAAAGACTTAGAGAATCCAATTTAAGAGAAATGGTGAAGGTGGTTTCATAGAATCCCAAATATGTTATCTTCCTTCTAACTCCCACGCTCAAGTCCCTCACAGAGCGCCCAGCGTGGGTGGATCTATAAATCATTCAGGGAAAAGCAGCATCAAAGGCAGCTGGGAGACATCAGCATCACGAGGACAGCTCAGCTCGTCAGGCGAGTCCATCCTGTTACACGGTCATAAAGATATATGGTGGGAACCAAAGAGAAGTAGGAGCCAGCTCACGCCAAAGATGGCTGCTTGCCCCCCCTTTCTTCTGGGTTCCATTTTTTCTCTTTTCCAGAAAATTGTCCTGTCTATGCATTTTCAGCAGTGTGTGTAAGCCCTTCCTGCACAGCACATCACAACAGTGAGTGAAATGTTTTGGAGTTAATTCCAATAAAGGAAGGGCTTTAGTGCCTTTAGACTTGTCATGGTCAATTACATTTGAATTAAAACTGTAGAGTAAAATCTGCAAAGGAACAGCCCCTGTAAATGCACACAGTTTGGCATTTCGTGCTTCAGAACACTTGCACGCAAACACTGCAGAGGGTAAGATGGCTCCCTTAGTAACTATTTGAAGACACTGGAGTCCCATTTGGATAGAGAGAAGTCACTTGATCTCCAGTGTTGAATGTTAGACAACATTTCCATATTGTCAGGCAAACTGATTCAGGCAAGAAGAAAACCCAGTCTTGTACTGAGGAATGCCCCCATTTCTAGAAGCTAAATTCATAAACAAGCTTCTTGAGTTTTGAAAGGGGAGTGCATCTGATCCTGGGCTGAAAGACCCAAGGGGTCTGATTACTTCTCAATGAGATGGTAACTTAACAAAATTGAAGTTCAAGTTTACCTGTATCTACATACAGGTAAAAGTGTTAAATGTGCTTAGATGCTTGAAAGGTAATTAGCATGTAAATTGAATTCTGAAAAGGACACAAATAATCCTGTTGCTAAGGACCTATGTACAGTGGGTTTTGGTGCCAGGGTTTGACCTGCAATCCTCACTAACGAGGTGATAATGAGCTGTGAGTCCCAAGGGAGCTGTTGGCTAACCATCCTTCTAAGGTGAGCAAGGTGTTTCCGTATGCACAGCAGCCCTGAAAGGCAGCAGTAACTCACCAACATCAGCCGTCATAACTTCTTTCAGAAAGGAAATATTTTGTTGGAAATAACGCTAGCTGCAGTTTCTGATCTTTTAGAACTGTCAGAGCTTCCAAGCTAAGATGGAGACATTAAGGAATGAGAGCAGACCTGGCAGGATATAAACAGAGTGGCATCCTGAGAACATACAACCTGCACCTACCGGCAGGCGGAGACAGCCAGTCTCAAACACCAGACCCAGGCCCTCCCGTCATTGTTGTTAATCTTGAACTGATAAAAAAGGGAACAGGAGTTCTGGACTGCCCTTTCTGATCTTATCATTAAGACTCCCTTCTCTGATGGTCTGGAGCTCTGCTCACTGATTAGAGAGCTAAGCATCTGCCTTGCAGGAGAAAAGACACTGTTCGGAGTCCCCACATTTCACTTGCTCTCCAGTGTTGAATGCTAGGCAACATACTTCCAGTCACAGCTAGAAGAACAGCAGACCCAGTGTCAAAGTCGTCATAAGAAGGTTTATGTATACACGCACATACATATACAGAGAGATCCATTTTCTTAGTGCTGAATGATTTGGAGCTCACTATGTATTTACTCAGCTGTGCACAGCAATTACCAAACAGCTAAATGGTCAAGAGTTTTCATAAAGTAAAATACAAATACCTATATTTATGTTTTAAAGTCTCCCCTTTCAACCATCATAATTTAACACTCCACATGGGGATTCTCAGCTGACACTGGGGTTTGAATGGCAGAAGGGATCAGCCACTGTATTTTATTTCCATTCGGATCACATTATCAACCTGTAATTTCTTCATATTAGAAACTAGTACTTGAGTTCCACCTAATGAGCACATGCGAGTGGCTTTGCCCCCTATCGCCTCATGCCAGTGCTGCTTACGTGCTCCCTGTGCATAGACAGACAGGGACCTGCTTCCTCTAGCCACTGTGGACAGGACCCCAGGGCTCTGTGACATAGGGCTAAGCCACCTCCCAGGACCATGAACAGTGCTTCAGGCCATGGTGGATCGCACAGGGAACGACGTTTATAGAAACGTGGCTTGAACCAACTTTTCTAAGAAGGTCTATCCATTGTAAATCGTACAATTTGTTTTGAGATCCTTCCTATATAAATTCAGAGGTTCCATTTTCTCGTGAGAGTTACTAACTGTTTGTGGTTTCAAAATCTGCATTCAGGAGAGGGTTGCACTAGCCTCACAGGCCATCAGCAAACAGGATACAAACCAAGAAAAAGGAGAGAGAGCTTGCAGCCCTTCAGGTCTGAGGAGACCAACATCACGACGAAAGTCCAGTGGTCAGAGCTAGACTCCACTTCTTGGCACAGACCATTTCCTGTGGGGTGCTGTGAGGGTTGGTATTCGAAGGAAGAGGTTAAGCCCAACACGCAGGAGTCCAGGCACACAGAGCTGGAGGTGTCTAGGAATGCTCCCTGAAACATGGCAAGGGCAAGGAGGAACAGGAGCTTGGCTGAAAAGGTGGGCAAGCTTCCCAGGAAAGGGAACTGAGATGGCACACACTGGGACAGGGAAGCCTGCACTGTCCCTCCAAACATGGAGGCCTGTGGAATGCTGGCTTTGTTCCCTCTGGCTTTGTCGTGCCTGTGACCACCTGGATAATTCTGGTACCCAGCTAGGAAAGGGCTTGGACTGGGATGTGTGGGTCACACGGTAGGACAAAGAATCCCCAGGGATGCTTTTGCAGTGCTCAGTAAAGACACCTGTTCATGTCATTTGCTCTGGCTCTGTCCTCGGTCAGAAAGAAGAATGTGGCTGTGCCTGTCCTTGGGATGTTCACCTTGTACGACTAGGTTGGAATGTGAGGGACATTGTGGACTGCCTTCTGCCCTGCCACAGCAGGCCTCATTCAGATACTGCAAGACCAGCAGGTGGCACAGTGGCTATGTCAGTGGACTCCAATGTAGCCGACAATGATTCGAGTCCCGGACCCTGTGGCTTAAACTCACACCAGATGCATGTGTGTTCATGCCCAAGATCCTGAGAGGAGAAGGGAGGAGAAGGGATTGCAGTGTGGCCATTACGCTGGAGGGTGATTTCTCACTTTTTGTCTGTCTTTCTGACAAGTGCACGCACACTATAACAAAAACCACCTCAAAAAAAATACATAAAATAATAATTTAAAAAAAGATACTGCATAAGAAGAATGGAGTAGGAGGCATATCACTCCCTGATCCCAAGATATACTATAAAGCTGTGGTCATCAAAACAGCATGGTATTGGCATAAAAACAGACATGTGGACCAATGGAAGAGAATAGAGACCCCAGAAATAACCCCCAAAGCTTATAGCCAACTGATCTTTGACAAAGGATATCAGTCAATCCACTGGGAAAAGGAAAACTTCTTTAGTAAATGGTGCTGGAAAAACTGGGTATCCACCTGCAGAAAGATGAAACTGAACCCCCATCTTTCACCATTAACAACAGTCAACTCAAAGTGGATCAAAGATCTGAACCTAAGACCTTAGACAATAAAACTACTTGTGGAAAATGCTGGGGAAACTCTGGGAGACATTGGAGTAGGCAAAGACTTCTTAAATAAGACTCCCAAAGCACAGGCAATAATCCCTAAAATAGACAAGTGGGACTATATTAGACTAAGAAGTTTCTGCACAGCAAAGGACACAGTAACAAGTGTGAACCGACAACCCTCAGAATGGGAAAATATTTTTGTTAAATATGCCTCAGACAAGGGACTGATAACGAGAATACATAGGGAACTCAAGTGCCTTATGCGAAAAAAAATGATTAACCCGATTAAAAGATGGGAAAGTGAGCTGAACAAAAGTCTCTCTAAGGAAGACATACGAACAGCCAAAAAGCATATGAGGAAATGCTCGACATCCCTCATCATAAGGGAAATGCAGATAAAAACCACAATGAGATACCACCTAACCCCTGTCAGAATGGCAAAGATTAAGAATATAAAAAGTGATAAGTGTTGGCGGGGATGTGGTGAAAAGGGAACCCTCCTACACTGTTGGTGGGAATGTAAACTAGTTCAACCACTGTGGAGAACAATATGGAGGTTCCTCAAAGATCTACAAATAGAACTACCATTTGATCCAGCAATCCCACTTCTGGGTATTTACCCAAAAGACAGGAGAACGCTCAGTCAGAAAAGTGCTTGCACATCCATGTTTATTGCAGCATTATTCACAATTGCCAAGACATGGAACCAACCTAAATGTCCACAAACTGATGAATGGATTGGAAAAGTGTGGTATATATACTCTATGGAATACTACTCAGCCATAAAAAATAAGGGTAAGTGAGGAGAAGAGGATAGAGAAAGATAGCAAGTGAACAATAGAGAGACAGGATGTTAGTGAGAAACAGATAGGGCTTATTAACTGTTGATGATGACATGTATAGTATTCTCAACTGGATTGGTCTGAGAAGTATTTCATGATGGGCAAAGTATTTTTACAAGCAAAATGAGAAATAGCAATTGACTGTTTTAAAAAATAATTAGAATAATAAAAATAATGATTGGGGAAAACAGAACAGATATTGAATGTTGAAGTGGGGAGATTAATGTCTCTGTACTGACGGACATGCATGGCATTCCCTTTTGAAAAAACAATGTAATACACTGTAAAGTTATATGTAATCCAATGTAATATAAGAAGATTATGATGATAATAAATAAATAAATAAATAAATAAAAAGAAAGAAAGAAAAAAAAGATACTGCAGCCTTTATTGGCAAGACTCACTTGTCATTATCAAATTACTTTCCAAACTATTTCCGGGGCCAGCAGTGGCATGGTGGTTAAGGTGCTGGATTCCTCACAGCTGGCACTGGATTCAAGTTTCCAACCCAGTGGCTTAAAAATCATGCCAGATCTATGTGCATGTGTGCCCAAAGTCCTGAGAGGAGAAAAGGGAGAAGGGATTGTGTGATGGCCATCCTCCTGGAAGGTGATTTCTCACATTCCCTCTGTCTCTCTCTCTCTCTGTCTCTCCAGCAAGCACAGTGCCCAATAGCAAAACAACAACAACAACAAAAAACAAAAACAAACAAACAAAAAAAAAAACCAAAACAGTTCTGATTCTGACTTCTGTGAAAACACAATCTTACAGAAACTGACAGCCTGGGCGTAAGGCAGTTCTGAGATTAAAATGTAAGTTCTGACATAGCTAACTATAAGATCTCAGAGAAGTCATTGAAGTCATCTCCTACCATAGAGAAAAAGGGATGATTATGACTTGAAATTTAAAATGTGGGATGAGAAATATATACATCTTATGCCAAAAGACTAGCATTTTTTTTTCACTCTAGCATGAGTAAGGAACTTCGATTTGACACAAACTGCATACCTCTCTTGCTCTCTCTAACTCCAAACATTGCCAAGAATACTTGGGAGAACCCCAGCCCTCCCTGTCTGCTGACCCTTATTTCTCCATTTTTCTACTTTCCTGGATAAATGAGATTTAAAGCTCTTTGGCTGAAACATTATGTTTCCTTTGCTTGAAGTTAACTAACCTCTGTCAGTATCAAGATTCTCACTGGGAATCCCTGAATGACACTTTTCTTTGGGAGTGGGGACAAATAGGACGGTGACAATCTTAAAATCTTGGCCAAACTGACTGTGTTCCTCTGTGTGTTTCCTAAATTTATCACAATTTATATCATTTCATTCCCAGAGCCATGTTGAGTAGAGACTGTGTTTCAAAGACCCTCCTGCATGTCTGGTTGATTGTCCACAAAATTTCATCATGGTCACAAAAAGATAATAATGGCACACATTTCTGAGGCATGATGGGAGATTTTCAGATATGTCAAATCAGGGTCGTTAGCATATCCATCACCTCAAACATATATCATGTCTTTGTGGTGAGAACATCCCAAATCCTCTCTTCTAGCTATTTTATGTAAATAGCAAATACACAAAACTTGCTAACTGCAGTCACCCCGCTGTGCAGTAGAACACCAGAGTTTATTCCTCCTGTCACATTGTACCTTTGTCCCCACTGGCCAGTCTCACTTGTCCACCTCTCCTCCCGCCCTCCCCAGATTTGACATTTCTTTGAATATGTTTGAGAAGTAATTGAAGGGGACCAACCAAGACTGAACCCTTGTTGGGTGCTCAAAGGAGAGCCTGGTGGGGCCTCAGGACTCTGAGCCAGAGCTCTACAGGGGCAGCCTGCCCACTGCCACTTGGGGCAACTGCCCATTCTGGGATGAGAAGACAGAAGCCCCCAGAGCTTCCTCAAATGGTTCAAGTGTCTGTAGTTACTAAACGACACTGGATATACTCAGGGCTAATGGTTTCTTTTCCTACTGCAGAGGGATGTCTTATCATTCTTCCTCTTTGGGAAGCCTGATGTTTTAGTGCTGGCTCAAGTAACTCCCTTTGCCCAGTGCTGTCTGTGGATCGCACACTAGCACTCAGCTGGCTTTGTCAGGCTGACAGTCAGTGCTACAAAGGGCCAGAGGACCAAGAATCCAGGAGGATGAACTTTTGCTGCTTGACCTGGAGTCCCGGGAGATGCCTGAGTGATTGATATCCCCACTGGGCCTTCAGAGACTTGGTTCAGAGATTGAAGCCAAAGGCCCTCAAGGAGGCACTGGGCCAAGAGTATGCCCTTCACAGAAGACATGAAGATGATGCCCCTGCTTACAAGGTGCAGTATAATTAAATATAGCTAGAAGATTAAATTAAAACTGGCATATAACCCAAATTCTGTGTTAAGGTTTTATTCTAATCTCCAGTAGGGTTTTAAGATCTGTTTTGTTCATAACATTCACAAGGGAAAATAGAGCTACAGCTTCTTTTAGTTCTGTAGCTTATATTCACTTTTTTTTTTTAATTCTCACATTAGACATAATAGCAGGTTATTTTAATTAGTTTTTCTATAAAAACACATTTGCAAGAATACTCTGGTTTAAAATCTAATGGAATCTAGTTTGTAAATGCTCAGTTAAAGATTTAGGTGAATATGATTTGCCCTATCAATGAGTGCTATGAAAATTTGTTCATGGAAATTAGATTTTTGATGCTGCTTCATTTCCCAGGTGGCACGTTATCATCTCTTTAGCTACATTTTCCATTGGGTTATTGCTGCAGATGTGGCCTCAATGTCAAGACATTTTGGAAAAACAGTGTCATACTGTGAGCAGACTCTGATTCTCTGCCACCGTTTGAGGAAGGGGATAGAATACTGGGTTCAACCCCACCACGCCCTTGCCGACCTTTCAGAAGGAGACATGCAGGCCACTGGGTACTGCCTTCTGCCTAGGTCATGACTGAGTTAGAAACCGGGTGAAACCTGGCTTGAAAGCTGTGAGCTGCTGGGAAGGACTAGTCTGGCAGAGGTGGCGCTGAAATTGTTGGAATGTAATTGCATGCCTGCCAGGGTATCTCTGGTCATGCAGGGCTGTCCCAGGACCACACTGGTGCACTGATAGCTGACTCCTGTTTGAGAACGACGGACTAGAAAGTCATTCTTGCCCAGAAAAGACTCCGTCTCCAATCAGAAGGGAGGCTAGAAGGAAACCTCCCCAAAGTTCCTCTCTACCTCTTCTTCTCTGTTTGTTGTCCTTTGATTTGCTCATTGACAACATGGCAATGGTTGTAGGGCAATTTCTGTCTTATGAAGCCGTTCAAGAAGGGACTGTGATATGCGGAGCTATGACAGAGTTGGCCACTGAGAATTCTGTTTGTAGAAAGTTTCAGTAGGCATTTAGGGCGAGAGACTGGCCACTGGCATTTCGGAGTTAAATTCATGATCAGTGGGACTCTGATGTGAATTATTCACCTTAGCAGGAGAGAGGCAGCCAGATTCGGGCCAGCCAAAAGGGTTGACTATCAATGTGCTGCAGTAGGCATGCGGGTGTTCTTGACCAAGCCTATACAGATATACTTGAGCTTTTTGTTTCATTTTGTTTCATTTTTGTTTTTGTTTCATTTTGTGTGTTTGTGGTGTTGTTTTTTTCTTTTTTCATTTTTTTTAAGAGAGGGAAAATTGACAAACTAGACCAGCGAAAACAGCAGGCTTGCCATTACAATAGTACAAAAATAAAACTAAAGGGCCACAGGTAGGGCTATTGATGACAAGGAGGGAGTTATTTTGTCTCTGGTCTGGAAAAAGGCTTTATGACTGCTCTGAGTTCCTGATGTAGAAAAGTGGGGTGGTAAGGACCCATAAGGAAGGGAGGAGGGATGTCAGTAAGCAGGCACCTTTGGGGGAGCTCAGGGCACATCCTGCACTGTTACAAGGTTAAGTGGCGAGAAGTCAGGACCAGGCTTTGCAGTGGTGGCCATCCGGAGAGCTGTTCTGGCTGCTAAGAGACATGAACTCCCCGTCCAGGGGGTGGGTGGGCCATGAGGAGTGTGGTAGGTGCTGGAAACTCTACACCAGACACAGCCGTGGCAAAGCCATAGGTAAGTGCATGGAGTTGTACTCATATACTCTGGGTCCAAGTCCTTGCCCTGACAATGGGCAGCCTTTGCCTTGCTCCATGTCACTCTAGCAGAGATGGCATCAGGTCTGCACTATGGCCTCCCCTTCCCTCCCCTGCTTCCTTCTAGGTGGTTTCACAGGAACTACTCCATGGTAACTGCTGTCTACACCCAGCTCCACCTTAGTAACTGCCTCCCAGAGAACCTAACCAGAGCCATGGCCCTGTGCTTCAGTTTCCTTATCTGTAAATTGAACGTGACAAGTTTAATTTAGTGTGATATGAAAATGAACAAGATAATCATATATGACACTTAGCACAAGATCCCTGCCGCATTGTCAGGGGAGTGAGAACTGGAAAGGCCCAGATTGTGCCATTTTCTCTAACTGAAGAGCTCCATTCGACCTTCTTCCAATTTACTTCAGCATTCAACTGCTTGGGCATATCCTAGTATTCAAGCACCAGGGACTGAATTTGGTCTTATGTTAGGAAGATTTCTCCTCAGTCTGGCCATCAATTGTTTACAGTTTATTCACAATTGACCAGACAAGGAGGCCTCCCTTGTCTGAGCAGAGAGAGCCGGGGATTCTGGAAAGAAGGTTTAGATGTCCTGGAGAGGTGTACATTCTTGGCTTTTAGAACACAAGCAGGAGTTTTGGAAGAGGCTGAAGAGGACCGTGAGATATTTCTTAGCTGATATTCAGCAGTTACTACCAGTTGTCAAAGCAAACTGATCTCAGAGATTGTAGGACGATTGACTAGAAAGGGCTGGGGCTTCATGACTGCTCTGAGTTCCTGATGTAGAAAATATCAAGTGTCATGAGCCAGTCCCATTGTCAGCAAAGACTTCAGACACTACAGTGGTATTCATCTGAAGGATCCTGGGCAACACCTCTGTTCTTCAGATACAGAAAGCCCCAGGGCAGCAGCTACAGTGACGGTCACTGAAAAGGCAGTCTGAGACGCTCATGCCAGCCTTCAGGGACTGTTCGGGCTCTGGCTCCATGTGCCCGTCTTTACTCTAAGGTGGACCAGGAGGAGACTTGGGGTACACTTTTTTTCCTGCATTGCTCTCCTTCTGTCTCCTTTCGCTTCCTTCTGGCTTTATTTTACTTTTTCTCTCCAAACTTGCCTGTATTTGTGCCTTTAAGAAGCTTTACCAATCTCTTGCTAGGTTCTTGAGTTACACCAAGAAAATACGATGTAATAGGTACTGCCAGTAGTTTACACAGTCTGAGGAACAGACAGAAAAAATAAGGTAACATGGTTTGGGGCAACTAAGAAAGATTTCGTGGAATATGTTAATTGCGGATTGAGTCTTGAAGAATGAGTGGGAGCCTTCCGTGGAGTAAAATGGGATATTGGTAGTGGTAAGGGTGTGGAGGTAGTTTTACTACGAAGCAAAGTGACCAGCATAGGAATGTACAATCAGAAAGTCATGAAACATTCACAGAATTAAGATGGTCTCATCCTAAGCAGGACAGGCAGTCAGTCACCCAGTAGTTCTGTCACACAGACACACACACACAGTCACACACACACACACACACACACACACACACACACCATTTCTTCAGAACAGTTGCCTAGTGACACTGAATCCATGCCATGCCTGGAAATTTGTGAAGAACAAACTATTCTTTCACAAGCTTAAACAAGAATCTTTCCTATGCAAAGTAGACCAGACCCCTAGAGCCTGGCTGAGCTGCTCTCGGACTCTTGAAGCCTATATTCACATGTCTTCATTTCTATTGGAATTCTGAGTGTAATCTTTCTACAGAAAATGAGATCTGCTAGACTTAAGTGGCTTCCCTGCCCAGCTTACGCTCTTAGGAGAATTATGCATTTGAACTCATGAACAGTCTGTGATTTGTGTGTAACTCAACAAATAATGAAAATGTGGCCAAAAGGGTGAGCTGAAAAACAAAACCAAAAGTAAGAAACATTAACTCAAAATCATAGTAAGCTGTTCCTTTGTAAAATATACACCTCATAGGCTCCATGGTGCCGCAGTAATGCACTGCTAAAGAGAAGCTGGATCCCACATGGTCATCATGGTTCAAATCCTCAGCCCCATTGCCTGAAACACACCAGTCATGCATGCAAGTGTCCAAGATTAATGGGCAGGAGGACTAAAGGAAGGGCATTGCGGTATGACCAGTCCCTGTAGGGGTGCTCTTTTCTCTCTCTCTCTCTACATACTCTATCATGAATAAAGGAAAAATAAATATTAATGTCATTAATGATACATCAGGGAACTGGTGCTCTGACCCTCATTGGCAGTGGTTCAGATTGCCTGTGGCCAAATCAGTCTCTTGCCATCATTTTCCACGTGCTTTGGTCCTAATAAGTCATACCCACTTACCACCATGTGCTGACCTTATGTTCTTCCCATTATTTTTCTGGGTTTTCAGCAGTTTCAACTTTAACACCATTCTAAACCATTATAGGGTTTTGGCAGAGCCTCGTTAGAGGACCCATGTTCATATATAAGTGTTACGTCCTTCATCCACGTCGCAGGCGAGCTCACCACCTCTCACAGCTTGTTCTCTCGTCTCTCCTGCTGTGCACCATTGTAGACCTACTTCCTGGCAGAGTTCTCATCCCTTTGCCTGCTGCGTTGCTTATTTCAGTTCAGGAAGAAGACTATAATACTGGGTCCTCTTGCAGTGTGGAGAGGCTTCCCATGCTCTGTGGGGAGCTGTCCTTTGGATTATTGGAGAAAATGGTGAGTTTCTGCCCCACCAAGAGCCATAGGTAGCCACTCAATGAAGTGATCTTCTCAGGGAATGAAACACTTGCTTGAAGGTTGCTGCTATAATTCTCAACATTTGTTCCATTGAGCTACATACAGACTCTTCCCAGAGCCTACTGAGGAACAAGAAAGACATCATTGTCTATACCCACTTATACATTAGTATAGCCCTCACATCTTCTGGCATCCAGATCTCTCCCTCTCTCCTTCTCTCTCTCTTTCTCATTTATGAATAGTTGCACACCTTTTTCTCTATGCCTATGAGCATGTATACACAGCACACACACACACACACACAGAGTCTTTCCCTTTCCTTTGCATTTACCATTTGCTTCCCTGGTTCTAGAGTAAACAAATTGAAAGGATTTACACCCAGTAGTTGTGTTCCTAATATATCTGTCCCAATATATAGTATGAGAAATAGGCTGTAGAAGAAGTTATCAAGGTTTGCAAGACAGTGAATTTTGTGTCTCCTATTACAAGCTGAGCTCAGATACTTGAAAGACAATAAGGTGAAGTTATCAGGTTTTTCAGGGAATGTCTACTACAGAAGGCTATTGGCCAGTCCCACCTCGAAGGAGAAGTGGGAAATATTAGACAAGCATTCATGATGACCGCCACACTAGGTGTGTCACCTTGGGCAAGGTGGCTAGCTTTTCCTTCCCTGGATTTCATAAGATAAACTGATAATCATATCATCTTCATTATAGGACCACTCTGAGTATGAAATGGAAAGAAAATGCATCCAAACCTTAAATAGTGCTTGGAATATAGCAAATGCTTCCTGAATATGAGATATTATTTTTTCCTAGTTTGACAAAAAATTTACAAAGTTTACAGTCACAAGAAAACTGGAACTCTAACATATGTTGCATGATTTCCATTGCAAATCTCCTGTTCTTCTGACAATTCGGTAATATTTCCAACTGTAGCTCTGTTTTCCCTCTGGGCCATTGGGGTATTAGGTTAGGATGGCTAAGGAGGACTTGTTTCCTTGATTTCCCATTTTCCTAACACACCATGAATGGTCTAAAGATCACGCTCAGTGTAATGGATCGGGCAATCTGTTCTGTGTTACTTTTCCACAAAACGCAATGGTAATGCTTGAAAGATCATTTACATATGGCCTACTAGTTATTTAAGAAAACAGCAATTAAACATGTTGAGATAATTAACAGTGTGCACACGATTAACAATGCTTTTTAGATGCTAGACATTAATGGAGTAGATGCCAAATAAATGTAATCCCACATTCGAGTTAGGATTTCTTTGTTAATTATATTAATTTACGAATTTAAAACAACAATCACATTCATTCAAACAAAAAGAGCATTTTAAAAGTTGAAATAATCAAGGAAGTCTTGTTTTGAGGACAGAATGCAATGGATTAACCTTATTTTCTGTTTCCACCAGAGGACAGAGTAATTAAGGGCAAGGAATAGCCCACCGCGCTGCAGGGTTGTCCATAGTGGACTCATCCAGCCTTTCCGCGAGCACACTTTGTTTCGAGCTGACTTCTCAGCTAGTATCTGGTAGAATGGCACTGTTCTGCAGCCGTGATTCATGAGTCCACCCTGGGTCTGAGTCCCGCATTAACCCCACAACACAGTGCAGATTCTGAATGAGACAGGTGGAGCAACTCTCAGGGCAGCCAGCTGCTGGCCTCAGATCACAGACCTAACAGTTTGGGGAAACTCATGCCCACTCACATTCCCAGTTAGCTATACAATCCAGGTCTGTTCCTAAGGTCATCATCATCTATGTCTGAGGGTAGTAACCCAGGCAACATTGCAACGGGGACATCAGAGGACAGCTGTTTCTCCCGTGTTCAAGAGCCACCAGCACGTGAAATGGATCCACCGAGGGGCAGCCTAACAGGGTAAGCATCAGACAGACCAGTCCCACCATTTACTAGGAGTGGTCTTAGGAAAGACTACATACTTCAGTGTTTCTAAACTTGTAAAGCAGGGTGAGTATGTATTATCCACTTTGTGGAGTTATCAAAATGAGATAATCCCTCAAATGTTAACGCTGTCTATTCTTTAGGAATGTGTTTACATCCTCAGTATTCAGGCCACTACAGCAGGGACTCTTTAACTGGAAAGCGAAGTGGGGAATAAGAAAGAAATGAAGAAAGAAAGGAAAGAATCAAGAAAGAAGGAAGAGAAGGGAAGTTTCAATCTTCTAATTGACTGTTAATGGGATTGTAGTCAACAGCACCAGAGGCTCCAGCTATCTAGATAACAGTGAGATGATGAAGAAAAGGTGATCTAAGGGAATCAATGGTGCAAGTGATCACTGAAATCTGGGTTCAATTCCCAGGACATCACCATGGATAGAGCTTATTGCAGGCAGGAAAACCAGTATCAAACTTGACCTTCTTTGTCTTTGAACGTTTTACTCATACTCTTTTCACAAAGTTGGTGAGTTTTAATCATCTGATTTGAACATAGGTCTCTGTCTCCAACTCTGATTTCAGAGTCCTGGAAAGCAAAACCTGGAGCTTACTATCTAGTCTGCTTTTGCTTGTTGGGTCTGTTTGTTCCTGAGAAATGGACTGCATTTGACGAGTTGTCAACTTCCTCCCCGAAGTATTCTTGGGTACTCCAATGTCACAAGGCTCCAGAGAGGAGTTGTCTAACTGTCCATCCTGGGTGAATAGGTGGAAAGTGGCCCTAGCGAGACCTCCATGTGCCAGAGCCCCACAGTCAAATCAGTGCTGTCACTTCCTTGTTAGAGCGTGCCTGCTCATTAGAAACAGCTGGCTTGCGGGACTGCCTGCATTGTCTTCTGGCTCTGTGCTCAGAAAGAAGCATAAATTCCACTCCTAATCCTCCACAAAAGCCAATCATTTGAGTTTCTATATTTAAACTATCTTTCTGCACACCCCGGATCTTAAAAAAAAGGAAATTTTAAAATATTTGTACTTTAGGTTTCTCTCCTACTTCTTCCCTCTTGCACTTCATCATCCCCTCAACCTGATAAATGGTTTGAATTAGTCAACAGTATCGCAATAGTCCCCCTCTCCAGGGAGCCTTCCCTGACCACAGACTCACCCCCAAACGTGGTAATGGATCTTTCTTTCTGGGGCTTCCACTATTGTCTCTCACTGAGCATTTTCTCTTTGAGTCTCTGTACCCTGTAGTGTGACAAGTCCATAGGAGGGCTGTATGTCTTCATCTCTATACCCTAATACCACCTATGTTAGTTCAGAGCTAGACAGGTTCACTACATATATATATATACACATACACACACATACACACACATAGACATATACACACATTACATACATACACACACATGAATAGTATGCATATATGTACATACGTGTATATGCAAGTATATATGTCTATGTATATGTGCATATATTCTTCCATGATTTGACCAATACAGGAGCTAATCTCAGCAATTCAGACTAGGAACCACCTGTTCCTCAATAGCCTTTTCTTTGGATGGTAGGGCAGTTCAGTCTGAAAGTAAAATTTCTCTTTGTTCCTGATCTCTGCTTCTTGGCATTATACCCTGCTGTGGAGCTGCACTTCTGAAGTCCCCACATGTCTAGGAATCAACTAGGAATGTGGTTAAATGACTGATTCTGGTTCAAGGGTCTGGTTGGTGGCTTGAGATTCAGATTTCAACAAGTGCCTAGGTGAAGCCCAGCTGCCGCTAGTCCATGGAGCACACTTGGAGTTGAAGGATATGGGGAGTCAGTATTTAACCTCAGTTCTGTATTCAAGTCACGGAAGACTTCCATAAAAGTGCTTGTTCCTGATGCCCCCTGACCACATAAGTTATAGAATGAGCGAGGTCCTGGCATGGCATTGCATATCCTTCTCAGGAGAAGTGAATGGACAGTCAAGCTGAGAACTGTTGGCCTGGACCACAACTTGTTCTCAGAATGTAGTCACCAGAACAGTACCTTCAGCAGCCCTGGATACTTGTCAGCAATACACACTCTCAGCAAATAGACACAAACTAGTATACAGAATGAACAGGATCCTACCAGCAATAAAAAGTAATGGAGAACATGCTAGTAGGTAATGGACCTCAAAAATATTATGGAAAGTAAAATAAGGTCCTTGCAAATGACCACATACTATGTGATTCTCCAGGAAACCTATGAGACAGAAAGTAGGTCAGTAGTAGGAGTGACTGAAAACAGGAACAAAATATCTTCATGGGCAATGGAACTGCTCTAAAACTAGACTATTCTGATGGTTGTACATGTAGGTGAAGTATTTTTGAAAAAGTATTACATTGCATACTTAAAATGGTTGAAATTTATAGTATATAAAGTATTTTCTAATTTTTAAAAATGCAGACTCTCTGGTCATACCCAGGACTACTACAGCTGGAGTGGGCCCAGGAAGGTGTATTTAACAAGTCCTCCAATGAATCCCATGTGCACTTACGTTTGGGACTTCCTGGTGTGGAGTTACAAGGTTTCAAAAGGTGCCTACTGATAGAGTAGGAACCCTGGTAGGAGTTTTTGAGTAGAAAGAACTGCTTCAGATAATTGCAAAATGAAAGCAAAACAGCTTCCCAGAAACCATGGAGTAAAAAACTCTTATAATTGGAGGGAAAATGTATTCCACATCAATCTTCACTCTTGATGACTGTATAAACCTAGAAAAATTACTTGCCTTCTTTTAGCCTCGTAGCCTAATCTGTAAGTAGGGGAAAGTGTATCCATCCCAGGCTTGCTGTGCAGATACAATGAAAAGACAAACATGAAAGCGCTTCACAGTCATAAACTTCCCAGTGTGCACTGAGAACAATAATACAGTTCTATTTTTCCTTCATATAAACTGCTATAATTCAGCCTCATCTGAGAAGTCTATGTTGGAATTTTCTTTTGCATTGAGGAAGGTGTCTGCTGCTAAATTTAGAAGGTTATTATTCCAGCAAATACATATTCTTCTGGATCTTTCCTTGCCTCCGGGATCTCATTTTAGGCTGCATATATGTATCTGCTAAGTTGGAAAAAGCTTCAGGACAATGGCCCTAATTGAGTTTCATACTCTGTTATGCCAAGAGAGAAATGGTGTTTTTTGCTTTTGTTTTTGTTTTGTATTGCCAGAAGGTGAATGCATTCCCCAGATTGAGAAGAGAAGGCACCCCCACATACACCCAATGGGGCACAGTCATGTCTCAATTTTTTTCTTCCATTTCTGTATCCTGCCAGGATTTTGGACATGCATGCACACATGATTGGTGTACTTTCCAAGCTACTAGAGCCAGGATTCTAGCTGTGTTTGGCCATGTGGGATCAGCTTCCTCTGCACAGGGTTTAACTGTTGTGTTACAGGGCTGGTCCTAGAAATAGTACTTTTACTTGAGAAATTGCCACTCCTGACAGGACTATTATTCTCATCTTAGAACCAAGGAATTTCTCTTTGCACTCATTAATATAGTGGGTAGATTTATACATCACAAAAGAAGAAAATATACATGTTCCTGAAAGCCCTCCATGAGGCATGTTAAAATAATTTGGGTTCAATCCAATTTATGCAGAATCTTAAGCTAGCCAGATGTTTCTTACAATCAAGAAGAACAAGAGGCATGGATAAAGGACAGGGTAGTAAAGCAGAGAATTTTGAAAGACAAAAGCTTCCTAAGGGGAGGGGCTCCTGCTGGAGGGTTGCCAATGTAGAGCTTTTGTCAGGGGATTTTATCTAGGAGTTTGTGGTGGTGGCTCTCTGATAAGGAAGTGGGCTTCAAAAAATAGCTAAAATTGTCTATGAAGTAAGCATTCTTTCTTCCCTTTAAAACTGATAATCAAGAACCAGCAGTTAGCGTAATGGCTATGTCGCTGGACTCCCACGTAGTCGACTGCGGTTCGCATCCTGGACCTGGTGGCTTAGAACTCACACCGGGCGCGTGTGCGTGCGTGCCCAAGATCCTGAGAGGAGAATGGAGGAGAAGGGATTGTGGCGTGACCATCTCCCCTGGGGGGTGATTTCTCGCTTTCTGTCTCTATGTCTCTCTCTGTCTGTCTGGCGAGCGCACATGCCCTATAGCAAAAACCTCTCCAAAAAAAAAAAAACCTGATAATCAAGGTAATCTATGCACTAAAATTTGCTATAGGACTAACCATAAAGATCTGCATTTTTTTTTCTGGAATGTAATAATAATGTGGAAACTGTTGATCATCTCTAGTTATCTTGAGCTCTGATGCAGCTGGCTTTTTGTGAAAGCTTACCAACTGTGACTCCATCTTGGGCCTTTATCCTAATTGTAGTCCCAAGTCTATCTCCAACCTCACAATGAGGTGAGAAGAAGCTATACAATCAGCTGTTGGTGGACTATTTCAGGATGACATATAGCACTTTATAACCACTGAAGTTCAAATCAAGATGTAATCAACCAATAATCGGTAATTTAGATGTAAATCAAGCTGATTTTTATAAAAACGACCCTTCGGATGGTCCCACTGAACTGCAGACAAAGGTAGCAGCTGGACCCAGGGTTGTACTATGGGGCAGTGAGACAAAAATGTGACATTAAATCCCTAGTCATTTTCTTGGTGTGTTTCTGCCCATCTTCAGCCAGTCCACAAAAAGACAGAGTAACTTCCTCCTTTGAAGTTCTTTCATGTCCTTGAAAGGTATTCATTTCAATTGGCTTTGTCTCACAGCTGCTCAGTTAATGAACCATGATTCCTTCAGAAAGGACTCATCCTAGTCTGTGTGATCTGTCTGTCATCCATGTCCCATTATAGACTTCTCTAAGGAAGTGTTGGTGTCTAATCCACTGATGGTTCCTACCTAGAGAGGCCAAACACTGCAGCTGAACACCATGATTTCAACACCTAGTATTAGTGGTTACGACTTACCCTGCTCCTAAGAGGTGAGCAGTAGTATTTGAAATTTACCAGGAAATACATGGCAGAATTGGTATTTCAAATGCCAAAGCCCATTCTCTGCATTTGGTTCCTCTTTGTCTTATCTTATATTTACTTCTAGAAATAGGCAGCAAGTTTACTATACCAGAACTTGACCCTCCATCTCTTCTAGTTTTGGGGTTATCTTGGACAATAAAGGCTTATAAGTCTTGCATGTTCATACAGTGACAAGACAGCGAGTCTATGTTCCTGGCTTGCTGTTTTCTGAGGCAGCCCTGATTGTTGGAGCCAAATCCATCTCAACTGAAACCTCTGAGTCCAGTCCTGCCTGTAAGCTCTTTAAACAGCTTGCTCATCCTGTCTATAACAGTAAAAATCCCTGGTACAACAAGCGAGGAATTGCTTGAAATTCCAATTAAGCCAAGTCTTACCAAAGCCTTTTCCATTATCTCAGTAAGCTGCTTTCGACATTAAAAGTCTCCTCTTAATTAATTCTTCTTGCTGGTCTGTGGACATGCAGTGCTTTATTATGACCTGTGAATTCAAACTGGAACAATAAAGTGAAGACAAGCAGTGCACTGTGCTCACCATCAAGTTAGAGCAACACCTCATTGTCCTGGTGCTGGTTTTAGCTGACTTTTTTTTTAACATCAAAACAAACAAACAAATAAAAACACCTTTCCTCAGAGGGCTGGGAAACACTCTGTACAGGGCTCTTTATGGTCTTTGATATGAATAATGCTACCTCTGGGGGCTGTGGTATATCTGTCATAGTCTCCGTAGACAGGAAGCTAAAGCAGGAAGTGCACATTTCTTACCCAGCAGTGAACACACGCTAAGCATTTCTTGCATGGATAAAGTGTGGTGACAAGTTTTGCCTGGCAGTAATGGATTATGGGGTCCTGACAGCTTACCATCAAATGCCTGCCTACCAAAGGTTCTGCCATGCAGAGCCCACCGTACTGAAGGGAACTTCTTTTCTTATGTCTGCTAGTCTTCACTAGTCTCCCAAGTGACCATGCACCTGCAGTGCTGTCTATAAGAGAGATATGGAGGCAGCCGACCCCTACCCAGCTTACCCGAGTCTTGTTCAATGCCAAGTTAGAAACAGGAAGAGGGTTGCCCCTGCAGGGCGAACAGCGCTTGGCCTGGTTCTCCGTGGTGTTTCTCGGATCATGCCACGTTCCTTTGTTTCTCTCTTCACCGCTGAGTTCATCACGGCATAACCATATATGTAGATGTAGTTTTTGTTTTTGTTTTGTTTTAACCACATTTCCCAGGACTTAACCACTAATCACTGGATGGAGAAAAAAAAAAAAAAAACGCTTTCGAACTTTGTAGCATTTTCCCTTCTTGTAATTGTGGCTCCATGCAGGATTTGCCCAGAGTTTTCCATGTAAAAGCAAAGTCTCTCTGACTTTGACTCGTTTTCTGGGCAGAGGAGTCGAAGAAAGCAGTCCTGAATTGGAGTTAGAGGACCTGCGAGGACCAGGCGTCTCTCTGCATATGGGGCCAACAGTGCCAGCTATGATGCTGACGCCACAGGGGGAGGGAGAGGATTTCAATTTAACCTGACAACACAAGGTTTCAGTAATGCCAAGGCAGAGCTTTAATAAAGTCGACACCATGCCCCGAGTGATGGCCGCCATAGTTACCTGTCTTTCCGCGTCGTCAGGGCTCTGAGCTGTGAGAAGCAGTGTCTCACGTACCCGCAGTGCTCTGTCCCTGCCCCGCACTATGAGTGGCAACTGATGCAGGGCTCGGCGTTGTGGGAGTCTCATCTCCAGCACATTCAGAAAGGCAGCCATGATCGCGGCGAAGAGACATTCTAGGGGTTGTAGTTGCATCCATTGACAGGAAACAATGCTGGCAGACAAGGTGAGATGGTTTCAAGGAATAGTATCTGCCTCCCAAGATCACGCTTGATTGATGGTTTTGCATTACTTAATTCTAGAGTTCTATCTTCTTACCTTTCCCTAAAAACCACTTGTCTCCGTCCCCACTGATCTACGTTGGAGTTCAAGTGCAGGTCCTTTCTCACAGGGAGAATTTCGGCAGACGCCTGTCCCCATACTGCCATATCAACTCTATGAACACTTCAAGGGATTTTTCTAAAATCCGAAAACTGAAGGGAACTTCTTTTCTTATGTCTGCTAGTCTTCACTAGTCTCCCAAGTGACCATGCACCTGCAGTGCTGTCTATAAGAGAGATATGGAGGCAGCCGACCCCTACCCAGCTTACCCGAGTCTTGTTCAATGCCAAGTTAGAAACAGGAAGAGGGTTGCCCCTGCAGGGCGAACAGCGCTTGGCCTGGTTCTCCGTGGTGTTTCTCGGATCATGCCACGTTCCTTTGTTTCTCTCTTCACCGCTGAGTTCATCACGGCATAACCATATATGTAGATGTAGTTTTTGTTTTTGTTTTGTTTTAACCACATTTCCCAGGACTTAACCACTAATCACTGGATGGAGAAAAAAAAAAAAAAAACGCTTTCGAACTTTGTAGCATTTTCCCTTCTTGTAATTGTGGCTCCATGCAGGATTTGCCCAGAGTTTTCCATGTAAAAGCAAAGTCTCTCTGACTTTGACTCGTTTTCTGGGCAGAGGAGTCGAAGAAAGCAGTCCTGAATTGGAGTTAGAGGACCTGCGAGGACCAGGCGTCTCTCTGCATATGGGGCCAACAGTGCCAGCTATGATGCTGACGCCACAGGGGGAGGGAGAGGATTTCAATTTAACCTGACAACACAAGGTTTCAGTAATGCCAAGGCAGAGCTTTAATAAAGTCGACACCATGCCCCGAGTGATGGCCGCCATAGTTACCTGTCTTTCCGCGTCGTCAGGGCTCTGAGCTGTGAGAAGCAGTGTCTCACGTACCCGCAGTGCTCTGTCCCTGCCCCGCACTATGAGTGGCAACTGATGCAGGGCTCGGCGTTGTGGGAGTCTCATCTCCAGCACATTCAGAAAGGCAGCCATGATCGCGGCGAAGAGACATTCTAGGGGTTGTAGTTGCATCCATTGACAGGAAACAATGCTGGCAGACAAGGTGAGATGGTTTCAAGGAATAGTATCTGCCTCCCAAGATCACGCTTGACTGATGGTTTTGCATTACTTAATTCTAGAGTTCTATCTTCTTACCTTTCCCTAAAAACCACTTGTCTCCATCCCCACTGATCTACGTTGGAGTTCAAGTGCAGGTCCTTTCTCACAGGGAGAATTTCGGCAGACGCCTGTCCCCATACTGCCATATCAACTCTATGAACACTTCAAGGGATTTTTCTAAAATCCGAAAATAGCCATATCAGTGCCCTGCAGGAAATCCCGTCATGGTCTTCATTTACCCTTCAGGACATGCCCTTGTTATGAAGCCGTTTAATTAACGAGATGCCTTTAGCATGAGCCAAACATCCATCTAGCTGGCCCCCAGCACACAGGGCTTCCCAGCCCCCAGCATGCAGGGCTTCCCAGGCCCCAGCACGCAGGCCCTCCAGCCCCCAGCATGTAGGGCCCACCGGCCCCCAGCACGCAGGGCCCCCCAGCCCCCAGCATGCAGGGCCTCCCAGCCCCCAGCACCAGGGCTCCCCAGCCCTCCTCTCATGTGCCCTCCTCTAGTCTATGGCTTTCCCTTAATGTCTCTTGGCCTCCTTAGTACCTCTGAGGTTTTGGACTCCTAAGATCTTTTCAATTGATTCATTTATTGCATCACTACCAATGGAGAATTTCGTAGATCAGGTCATGCTTTAGGCCCTAAAAACACAGCCATTAAGCAGAGAGACCACTGCTCTCAGGGTACTCACTAGTGAGGGGTGGCAACTTCCTGTTGGGTAGTCGGGAGGCCTCCCTGTTGTGTAGACTTGGGAAGGTGAAGGAGTGAGTCTTACAGCTGCGTGATGATGGAGAACACACAGCAGGATGGCGAGCCACCACCTTTTCTTTTTTCTTTTCTTTTTTTTTTTAAGAGGTTTTTGCTATAGGGCGTGTGTGCTCGCCAGACAGACAGAGAGAGACAGAAAGAGACAGAAAGCGAGAAATGAAATCACCCTCCAGGGGGGATGGTCACGCCGCAATCCCTTCTCCTCCATTCTCCTCTCTGGATCTTGGGCACACACGCACACGCACCTGGCGTGAGTTTTAAGCCACCGGGTCCGGGACGCGAACTGCGGTTGACTACGTGGGAGTCCAGCGACATAGCCACTACGTTAACTGCTGGTCCTGAGCCAGCGCCTTTTCTGAGGGGAGACATGCTCACCTGATTCTGGAAATAGTTAAGGACAAGAGTGACTGGAGGATGGAGCAGAAAAGTCAGGAGGAGCATAGGAGTTCTGGGGCCAAACCTAATGAGTTTAATTTTATTCCTGATAAGATGAAAATTATTCAGAATTTTAAACAAAGAAGGAGCATGAAACAATTTAGGTTCTCAAAGGATTGTGTGGGCTGTGATACGTCATGGTGGTCGTGCAGGTAAGCACCTTGTAAGTGCCTGGATTCTGAGTTTATTTTGAAGAGAAAACTAACTGGACACGGTTGCAGATTGGATGAGTGGTATAGAGAAAGAAAAACAGAAAACAAAGAAGCATGAGTCCAAACCTCTTGGCTTGGATCATTTCAGTAACAGGATGGCCAATAACACAGATCACAAACATCCGGGCGACAGCCAAGACGAGGTATCAGACATCTTCCCACAGTGCTGCCAAGTCGTCAGACCCCTCCTTACCCCTGCCCTTCCAGCACAGCCACCTCTTTAAGCTACTCTGGTGGAAAGTGTTGTTGTTATTATTTAAGTATTTATCAACTACAGCTCAAACCTGGGCCTCTGTGGCCTCCACCTCTCTGCTCCCAATCCCAGTCCAGGTACAAAACTCCTCTACCTGTGTTCTGTTGTCAGTGGACATTCCTCATGGGGCCTCCCTTCAGCCAAGCCCGCATTCTCAGTCCCTCACTTCCCTTCAGCCCTTCACCCCTCTCAGCCACTTCCCTGTGAACACGCGTTTGCTACCTTCCCATTAAAACTAGCATTCAGGTGAGACGAAAGCCACGAGGTGGAGTGAAAAGACTTCTGGGAAGACTCGCCTCTCATTCTAGAAGAGTTGCTTTGTGTCTTGCAGACAGGAAGGACATTGCCTACGACCACAATGTATCCACATTGCTGCTTAACCCTGTCTCAGTGTGGACCAAGTCCTCTCCCCACACAGTTGCACTGCTGCAGCCTCGCGGCCGATGTGGACTCTTATCCACTCCACAACAGTCCTTTCTCCATAGTCTCCTGGTGAAGAGACTCTCTGTTACCCTCAGAGGCCTCCCATCAAATTAGAATAAGAAGTAAACCTTGGGGCCAGATGATAGTACCATGGTAAAATGTAGTACCCTCGGGGTCTGACCCACTTGGAAATGCTCTGGTTCGTATCTGGAGACCTCCTTGTGTATCCCAGGCGTATACATGCCCATGACCCAGGGATGGCTGAGGCTGGAGGATCGCAGTGTCCAGATCGTGCTGAGGGTACTGTCTGTCTGTCTCTCTCTATGTCTTTTGCTCATGGAATAAGTTAATAAAATTTAAAAATATGATAGGGTGGGCAATGGGAACTCAGGAAAAAAATGTGTAACAGACTCAAGAATGCATGTAAACAAGGCAAATAGGTCAGGGGGCAGTATAACACAACAAAGTTTAAAAGATGGGAGCACTGCCAAGCATATATTGCAAAAGACTGGAAGAAAGAAAATTGGAGGTACACAATATAACGTAGTGTTCCGTGTCGAAGGGGATGAATATGGTCGTATCCTTGATTTGATTATCACACACTGCATGCATACTTTGTAAAACCACATTGTACCCCATAAAGATTGTACCCCAGCAATCAAATGTAAATAAAAATCACAAAACAAGATAAAGAAATGAAAGATAAAATAAGAATTTCTTTAAAAAAGAGCTGAACTTCTTGTCCTGGCCTGTCTCTGTCTACTTCAACATCTTTAAGGATTTCTCCAGTGTTTTGCTCTTAGAATTTCACAGTTTGAGGCATTATGATTAAGTTATTAATATTTTTGAGTTAATTTTTTAAATCGACATTTAAGCATTGTACATGTTTACAACACGTGATGTGGGTTCTCAAAACCCAACTGCATTGCAGGTAAAGCCAGTCAGAGATCACCACGCACATCTTCCCATTCTTGTGTGGGAGAGAGAAACTCAGGGTGGGGGGTAAAGGAACATTTAAAAGAGTTCATTATTTTAAGTGTGGAGAAACGGAAGTCTAGTTTCACTTTTTTTGAAAGATTTACTTATTTAACATTTTTATTTATTATCACTTTTCTTTCATTTTGACCAGAGACAGACACAATTTCCTTATTCAGTTTTTATAATTTACGTATTTTTTTCATGGTAGAGATATTTTACTTCTTTGAGTAGATTTATTCTTAGATTCTTTTTAAGATATTTTTTGTGTGGCTATTTTAAATGGAATTGATTTCTTCACTTCTGTCTCAGTTCTCTCATTGTTAGAATATACAAATTTTACAATTTTTATAATCTCTGTACCCTGCAATCCTATAGAGTTTGCTTTTCACCTCCAAGAGCTTTTTGGTGAATATTTTAGATTTTCTTATGTATGTAATTACATCTTTTGCAAGTAGGGACAACTTAACTTCTTCCTTTCCAATGTGAATGCCTTTTACTTCACGGTCTTGTATGATTACATGAGCTGGGAATTCCAGTACTGGGTTGATCAGGAGTGGAGAAAGAGGACATCCTTGTCTCCTTCCGGTTTTGTGAGAAAAAGCTTTAGACCTTTCCCACTGAATCTGATGTTAGCTCTGGGTCTGTCCTATATGGTCTTTATTATGTTAAAAATGTTTCTTTTATACATATTTTGTTGAGAACCTTAATCACGAAGGGATGTTGTACTTTATCAGATGCTTCGTCTGCATCAGTTGATAGAATCATGTGAATGTTGTCTTTCCTCCTGTTAATGTGATGCACTCTGTTCATTTTCCTGTGTGTTTTGAACCATCATTGCACCCTTGTATAAATACTACTTGGTTAGGGTGTAAAATATTTCTAATGTGCTGTTGGATTTGATTTGCCAGAATGTTATTAAATATATTTGCATCTATATTCATCATAGATATTGATCTGTACTTTTCTTTTATTGTGTTTACTTGTTAGCTTTTGGTATCAATGTGATGGCACCTTCATAAAATGAGTTTGGGTGGATTACCTCAATTTGGATATTTTGAAATAGTATTAGGAGAATAGGTGTTTTATTTATTTATTTATTACCCGAGGGTATGTGCCTTCACCAGTGACAGGCAGATGAGCAGAGAGAGGGAGTTGGAAAAAGCACCCCTTCCCTGCAGGACATGGTCATTCTCCATTTCTCTACCCTCTGGGGATTATGGGTATGCAAGCACATGTACCTGGAATGTTTTTTAAGCTATTGGGTCTGTATCTTCAGCCATAGGGGTTCTGGCAGCCTTAACCACCAAGCACATAGCCAGACTGGTGTTAAATCTTCTTTTAAAGGACTTATAAAACGCAGTAATAAAGCTATCTGAACCTGGACTTTTCTTTGTTGGGAGACTACTATGGATTCAATAATAGTTGACTTAGACTTTCTGCCTCTTCCTGATTCAATCTAGGTATGCTGTGTGTGTCCAGAAATTTGTCCATTTCTTCTAAGTTTTCTGTAGTATTAGAATATAGTTGCTCATAGTAATCTTTAATGATACTTTGTATTTCTGTGATATTTGTTGTAATGTCCCCAGATTCATTTCTGATTCTATTTATCTAGGTCTTAAGTGCAGCATTCCACAAAGCCATGGGGCATGAATGCAATGCAGCTAAGTTATTTCAACGGTGTAACAGGATGACATTTTCTTCAATTGTTAATAAGATATTTCTGATTTTCACATTAGACTGCATCAGAATGGTCTTTCCTGTTCATGCTTCTCCTAGCATTCTGGTCAGGACCACTTAAGTGGCCACTCGGTTTTAAACTTTACCTAAACTTTCCTTCTGACCCTCTATAGAGTTGCCCTTAATAAATCCATTTTGTTTTATAGCCCATTCTTCCAAATTCTTTCAACTTCTGCCTATCAACCAGTTCCAAAACTGCTTTCACATTGTAGATATTAATCACGAATAACAAAATTGCTACTTCTTGGTACCAGTTTTCTGTATTAGTTTGTTCCCTGTTCCTAGTAGCAGAAATACCTGATTGTGGATGGTTTATGAAGACTAGATTTTATTCGGCACAAGAATGGGGAACTCTAAGATCAAGGAGCTGCATTCTTCAAGGGTCTGCTGGGTGGGGATTCCCTGCAGAGTCCTGAGGTTGCACAAGGCATTCCATAGTATGAAAGCAAGAGAATAAGCATGCTTGTGCTTCTGAACCTCTGCTCTGTCCTCACTCGCTCTTGCTATAAACCTACCACTATTAATTCGTGGAGGTCCAACTCTGATGATTTTGTTTAATCCTAATTACTTCCAAAAGGCTCTACTTCTTAACCCCATAATTGGATTAAATTGTCATACTCTCAGTACCATAACAATGGCTCACCAACTTTCAACACATGAAATTTGAGGGTACATTGTCAAACCAAAGCATTGACCAAAGCCAACCTTCTTGATGTAAGGACAAAACCAGATCACGTTCTTGTTGATATGATGGTGCACTCAGAGGAAGCAACAGTACCTCAGTGATTACTGCCAGAACTGCATAGCTCAAATGTCATCACAGGAAAACACATAAATACAAGTTGAGTAAAATTCCACAAAATAACCAGCCTATACACTTGGAAAATGTCAAGATTAAGAAAACAAAGGAAGGGATGGGACCAGTAGCGTAATGGCTATGTCACTGGACTCCCACGTAGTCAACCGCGGTTTGAGTCCCGGACCCGGTGGCTTAAACTCACGCCGGGCGCGTGTGCATGCGTGCCCAAGATCCCAAGAGGAGAATGGAGGAGAAGGGATTGCGGTGTGGCCATCCACCCTGGGGGGTGATTTCCCACTTTCTGTCTCTCTGTTTGTCTCTGTCTGGCGAGTGCAGGCGCCCTATAACATAAACTTCTCAAAAAAAAAAAAAAAAGAAAGAAAAAGAAAGTAAACAAAGGAAGGGTGAGGAACTAATCCAGATTAAAAGAGATTTAAAGGACTTGACAATTGAGTGCAAAGCATCACCCTAGATGGGACTGAAATAAAACAGCTTTAGGGCAGAGGTTGACAAACTATTTCTGTAAAGAGCCAAATAGTAAATATTTTAGGCTTTATGGGCCATATGGTCTCTGTTGCAACTTCTCAACTCAGTGGTGGTAGTGTGAAGGCAGCCACAGACAACATGTAAACTAATGGGCCTGGCTGTGTTCTAATGAGACTCTGCTGATGAAAGCAGAGGGTGGGTGGGCTGCAGTTTACATATCCCTGCTCCAAAGGGCATAACTGGGAAAAATGATAAAATTGGAATATGAAAATAGGATTAGATAATTATTTCATTTATCAACATTAAGTTTCCAAATATTGATGACTGTGTGGTTATTGTCAATGTCCTCAGGAATTTATACACACAGACACACATACATGAATAGAGATAATGAGAGAAGATTATAGACAGATAGGTAGACAGACAAGTACTAGATAGATACATAATCTCACATATGTCCTTGTCTAATCTATGCCTTCTCTTTTGCTGATCCAAGCTGTAACCCAGAGTTATGCCTTCATTCAGCCTTTTACAACAAAAAAATTTACTCTTGTGTGGCCTTTCTCCTCTCAGGATTTTAGGCATGTGCGTACACAGGCTGGCCTGATCATGAAGCTGCCAGGTCTGGGACTCAAATTGCCCAGTTGGCCATGTGGGATCCAGCCTCTTGAACCTCAATGCCATCAGCTAGCACCTGGCACTCCACTTTGACATTTTTGAAGAGTCAAGCTACTCTTTTTTTGTTGTTGTTTTAGTTATATTTATTTATTTATTTATTTATTTATTTTTAAATATCCCTCAGGTTGTGTTTGTCACACTCTGGATCCAGGCAATGCATTTTTGGTAGTTCTGTACAACCGATACTCTGTCCTGCTCAGCATGCCCAAACAGGCATAGACTGGTGCAGGGTGCCAATCTGTGCCACTGTGGGTGAGGTTAAAGTGGATAGCGTGGGTTTTCCAGATTTCTTCTCTGTAGAGAAAACTTGGTTTATAATTTTTAGTTTATTATTTCCAGATTTCTTCAAACAGCATTCACCGTGAGTTTAGATAACATGCTCCATTTTCAGGAGCCTTCATTTTTTGCCTTTTATGCACTTACCCAAAGAACCATCTGCATTACACTGGTGAACTTGGAACTCAATAGGTCCAGGCAAAATCTCTTAAGAGTCGGCATTTGTTTCTGCCACAGTAAGAACTCTTTTCATTATATTTGCACATAGCAGTGCAACACAAAGGCTGAGAGTCTTAATCATGTGGGCGGGCCCCTTGCAGAGGCACAGTATGTTTAAGAACACACTCTTCTATTTAAAGGTTATTGTGTGAATACCAAGTAACTACCACAGCTGGGCATGAGGAGTGGCTTTGATGCATGGGCTTTTCAGAGCTTCTGTGATTTGCATTACTATAGTTGGAAGGTTTTATTAAAAGTTATACATTATAATAACCTAGATTTTTTAAAAAAATGAATATGAGTTTTAAGATATTGATGTACCAACTACATAGCTAATTAAGAATCTGGGAAATAAAGAAATACTCTGTTTAAGGCTTCGAATATTTCATATGCCTTTGTCGATTGAAAGATACAGATTTGGTAATGAATGTGTTCCCTTCAATGATTTCCTTTGCTTTAATAGCACACTTCAGGGGTCATGACCAAGAAGACTTTATTTGAGGGCATCTCTTCAGGCCCATGCTTGCTTGTCAACAGATCTACTTTAACTCCTGGGCATCCCAGCACCAGCGGACATAGAATGGCTTTGAGTGAAATTAACAAATAATAAGTGAATAGAAGAAAAGGGCAGACTTCCAGAGTCTGAGCAGAACAAGGGGATTATGAGTGCCGACGCATCCTTGTGAGGAATGAAGCCACATGACATGCCCACTGCTGGTAGAAAATGCTGGTAGATTAAGAGAATTCTCAAGCTTGACACACTGGAGCTGAGAAGGAAATCATCCGGGTCTCATCTGCCTTGATGGATGGGACTAGGCAGTACATTTTGGCTTTGAAAACAAATACACTCAGAAAAGTGAAAGGGAGGCAACAGCTGAAGAGAGTCAACTCAGAAGCCACTGTCCTCCCAATTACCTTTGGAAGAGATAAAGATTTATAGGAGAATGTGTGTTCAGGATGATCAATGATTTCCTGTCCAACTCTGGGTACCCAGCAGAAAATTTTCATTTTATATGGTACGTGGAGAACACCAATTTATCTCTCTTTCCAGAGGCTACGCTTGACTGGAGGTGCAGAGAGCGAGCACACCTAACTTGGGCTCTTTCATCACTATGTTTGTAAAAGTGGATTCAAGAATTTCACCTTAGGAAAATATCTAGCAGTGTGTTTGCTTCCTATAGGAAGTATTGATGGCCAGTCTTCTCAGACTTGGGCTGGCAGAACGGATTTGGGCAGAAGTGACTAGGGAGTTGGGCGTGGGAAGGTGCTGGGCAATGACTAGAGTACACATTCCGTCATCAGGCTGAGAGCCAATGGGCAGAACCATTGTGGAAGAGTCATCCTGAGATTCCCAGAGGCTCTTCAGGAGGAGCCAGGAAACCAGACCATCAAGCTGGAGCTCAGTTGTGAGTTACAGAGGGAGGGTTAGGAATGGTTGGGATTTTTTGCTTTCGTTGGCCAGGCGAATGTTGAGTGGCACTCATCCCAAGACCTCTGCTCATTCCCCAAATGTCCCCTCCATTCCCTGTAGTCTATAGAGGGCCAACTCAAGTTTGTGTAGATACCGTCACTGAGGATCTCAGAGGAAGTAGGAATTTGGAGAGAAAAGATGGTGGAAAATGGGAAAGATATTTCAGCACAATGTCCCCTGCTGGTAGTAGAGTTTCCTATTCCCCAGGGAGCCTGCCTGCCTTCTTCATTCTTTTCTTCACATCTGCCTTAACTCTGTCCTTTAAAGACCCTACAACCCTGTAAAAGCTGCCTGGGGTAGCCACAGCCACTCTCCATAAATGTGATCTGCTTCTAACCTAATTTTCCATCTGAGTTAACAAGACCAAGTGAGGTGAAACAATCTGACCTTGATTGCCAGTGATCCTGTAACTGAGTCTGCATTTAGAAGAGAACACAGCTCTCTCCTCAGGAGGCTGCTCACAACAGCCACAGTGGCCCTGAGTCTCTCAGTTGCACTTAGATATGGTCCAGCTTAATACGCATTTAAGCCCCAGGTAGATTGGGCTTTGCTGAAGAGTCTTTCACTCCTCCTAAGCCAGGCACCATCAATCCTGTTAATCAAGCAATCAGATTTTTTTTTAATTACTAAAAGAAAATTCCAAAGGGTATGCATATCCCCAACCATTTCTTTTAATATTTCTATCACTGTGGACCATATGACAGTTTTTTAAGAGGTATAAATGGGGCCAGCAGGTGGCATAGTGGTTAAGGTGCTGATCAACCGTGTTTTGAGTCCTGGACCCAGCAGCTTAAAACTCAGGCCGGGTACATGTGACTGTGTGCCCAAAATCATGAAAGGAGATGTAGAAGAGATTGTGGTGTGGCCATAACCTCTGGGAGCAATTTCTCGTATTCTGTCTCTCTGTCTCTCCCTGTCTCTCTGGTGAACACATGAGCCCTATGGCAAAAGTCTCTCAAAAAATAAAAGATGTGAACAAGAAGGCATAAGAATTTTCATAGGAAGTTTCTTGCTCATTGCCTGAGATAGGTTATTTTCTAGCCTCTTGTTCTGTTCTTTCTTTATAAAATTCATTTTTTAAAGAAAATAGCAAAACTACTTAATCTGATGTATTAAAATAGTCTTCCCATTACTAATTAAACCAATTTTTAGTGCTAACATTCAATTTGGCAGTTTTAATTATGGAAATATTTAAATCTGGTCAGAGTACCCAAGATATATTGGGTTGCGACTTTATATTTTATTCCAGGAGGAAAAATTTCTGCTCTCAGTTGCCCAGTGTGCTTGCTTGGCATTACAGCGTTCAAGAGCTCTGGACTAGTGAAGGGCATAGACAATTCAGACAGGTGGAGACCCTGCCTTGAAAGACTTACAGGCACAGAAAGACACAGAAAGGGCTGCAGACAAGTGGGGAATGGTGACAGCAGGTGAAGGCAGTGAGAACTCTGCGGGAAGGGAAAGACAAGAAGCAGAGCAGAGCCGAGTGGAGGTTGGAAACCGCAGGTTGGGTGGTTTTGTGGTGGATGTGCTTTAATCTCTCTTCCAGACCAGTTCTGGGTAAGTTGACATCAGCAGAGTTGAGGAGTGTGCAATCTACGGGGAGTGTTTCAGCTTCCTCTGCCTGCAGAGGACACATTATCTAACAAAGAACTCACTGACTCACAAAGCCAAATTTGTGGGCAGAGTATATGGCCCCAGGTTTCCATAAGCAGGCAGTCTAGCTCCTGGGAAATTCCTAACCCAAGAAGCTGAATACAGAGACAAGGAGCTCGAAGCACTGAGCCCACTCTGAATGGAGTAGAGACTTAGAAAGTTCTGTGTGTGTGTATGTGTGTGTGCGTATGTGTGTGTGTGTGTGTGTGTGTGTGTGTGTGTGTGTGCAAGTGTCCTTCTTTCAATAACCAGGGAGCTCATGTAGTTTACAGAGAGAGGAAGAGAGACAGAGATAGAGGAAGAGGGAGAAAGCAGCTCCCCTCGTCCCACGGGGCATGCTTGCATAGCAATTTCTTCACCATTTCTCTATCCGGTTGGGATTTGGGTCATGATCGCATACAAGTCCAGCCCGCTTTTCAAACCCATGAGGCTGGAATTCAAGCCTCAGATGGCCATGTGGGATCCAGTTCTTTTAACAACTAGGCTACAGGGCTGGCCTAGTATATATTTATGTGAATAAAATAATGAATGCATGCGGGGATACACATAGGCTCACTTTTCACATTTCCTCCACTGATTCCCACAGAATCTGTGATTTTGAGACCAAATAATGACCCTAAATGATTTTATTAATCTGACCAACAGTCCAGGGCCAAGAGTAATTCTGAAGTATCAGCCTAAATTAGCCAAGCAAGCATTCACAGGAAACTAGTGAGGAAATACAGGAATCAGGATTAATACACATTTTGATCCAGAGCACACTTTCAGGCACATTTCCAAATGCACACATGTGTAGCCACTTTATCCTTAGACAAACCTGGAGTATTAGCACAATTACTAACCCCACTAAAAGATGAGAAAACTGAAGTTCAAAAACATTAAAAAGCTTGTTCAAAGAGACCCTGCTGGTAAAAGTGAGAGCCAGGATTTGAACGCAGGCACTTTGACTCGGTCTAACTTTCTAACCTCTGTATTACACTAACAGTCTAGGCAAGATGAGTTCCTGTGAATCTGTCCACTAGAGGGTGTGAAACTGACCCTGAGATAGCAACTGCAGTCCAAGTGCCAGCAGATGGAGGCTGGCATTGAGGAAGATCGTGAACATGGGCTTGGCAGGCAATGGATGACTTAGCCAGATGAAGGCAGTTTGTGACTCAGGAAGTCCATTCAATGAGGCAGAAAAACCTGCCAGTGCCTAGACCAAAGGGGACAAAAACTTGCCTCTGGGACAGACAGCAATGTGATGGTGGTTAGGCAGAATGGTGGGACCTCGGAACAGGGTGGAGATCCAGAAAGCAAAGCAAGAAACAAAGCAGGGGCAAATATATTGCACTGTGCATATGGAGGAGATAGTAAAAGTCTACAGCCTACCAAGGATATGCTATTATCCAGGGTGAGGGCAGCAAATAGTCCCGTTCCTGTGTGGCAGTGGCCTTGCCTGCTGGAACTTAGCCAGCTTTTCTCTAGGCCTGGATTGTCTGAGTGAGAAAGTTCCAGGCTGCAAGGACTCTAGGGGGACATGATTGCTGAGGTCAGAAGCCAACACAAGTATGCAAAGGTAGGCATGAAAGCAAGCCATCTGTCCCTGGGACAGGAGAACAGGTGGCACCAAGTGGTCTTGGCAAGAGGCTGAGATGGATCCAGTGTCCACAGTGGCCGTTCAAGCCGAAGATGAGCAGACTCTTGGCAGATGGGTGGCATCAGGTGTCCAGAGCACAACAAGTGGGCCGCCAGATGGTATCTGTTGATTACCAGATATATAGTTGGAAGTATAGCTGGCAACAGGTGACTGTGGTCTAAGGAAGGTGGGCCACTCCCAGAAGAGGTCAGAGATCAGCAGATTCACAGGTGAACAGAGGAATGGTTTCACATCACAGGGACACTGACGCTCAGCATCTTGGGATTCTACCAAGTGAAGGTGTCCTTTGCTAGCCACGTTCTCCTTTTTCCAAACGCAGATATTGCATAAGGTTGAATGGGAAGTGATTCTTACATTAGGAGCCCAGCTTTATTGAGACTGGGATTTATGAAGTAGATTATTCTGAAACTGGGAGGAAGGACTGGGGAGAATGCTGTTGCCAGGCTAATCAAGGGAGAACCATGATTAGGGTTTCTGAATAGGCGCTGCATGTCTTTGCTTACAGGGTCTCAGCATTATGAACAGCTCAGACAGGCTGCAATGTCCTGAAAACTGGCCAGCATGGCCATCTAGGGTTCTAATTTTTTGGGAATCTGTTCCCCATATCATTAGAACCCCATACGGCCAAGCATGGACCCAACCTGATGGAAGGTTATGGCACAGTGGACCCAGAAGACTCCTGCAGAGGTCCTGCCCTATGCTTTTGGGTCACAGGAACCGTGTCCAGTCACGTGTCCTTCTCCTCAAGGTCTTCATGCTTACTTCCTGAGAAGATCTTTCCTCCCCTCTTTACTAGGTGTCTGTTTCTTATACATGCTTCAGAGGTCGGCTCAACAGAAACTTCCCTAGGACAGGTCTGGCCTCGGATTGGACAGATGCTCATCCTGAGAGCACTATGGCCCACACTTCTGAAAGCCGTAATCACATATTCGTCTGGGAGGGTGTTGGAGTTGTGTCCAACTCCTGGGCTGTAATGTCAGTAATTTTGTTCACTCCAGCACTCAACACAGGACATGATACTTCTAGCATGCTCTGTGAGTAGCTGTTGAATAGAGCACACAGCAGCCCCAGCTGATCCTGTATGCACTGAAAGCGACTTCCCAGGATGGCATGGTAAGGACCTCATTTCAAGGCCTCTGCAAATGGCCTCCTGTGGTGTCTCACATAGTGACAGCCTTCCAGTTCTCTGTTTTTGTTTTGTTTTGTTTTCCCAGTGCCAAGAATAGTGAGTCTTTCGTCCCCCTGCCCGGGGCTCTGGTCTGCCCTGAGCCTTGTAGAAGAGAGAGTGCCACCAGTACCGACCTTGGGGTCAAATGAATGTGCAGAGTGGCCATGGCAACACCGCCTCCCAAGCCTCGTTTTCTCATCGGTAAGGTGGATATTTTAATAATACACATCTCATAAGATCATTGACAATATCAAAAAGTACTTAGAACAAACTCTGACATGATATTCAAGAATTGACGGTGGTTGTGACTATGTTTACCTCTATCACAGGAACCTAATTAGATACTTGAGAAAGGATTACATGAAACTGGCTCACATAGTCCGTACCTTAAATATTTATCAAGACCTTGTATGATAAAGCCAGCTAAATGGCTGTCCCCCTGGCCAGGAGAGAAGTCCCGCAAAGCCAGGGGACATGACCACTGTTTTGAGTAGAGGTTCCCTTTTGTAAGTTGGCTTCTCAGCCTGGTCAGTTCAGCAAATTCATTTTACCGAGACTTGAAAATGCTCATTTGATCATATTTCCACTTAGCCTTTCTGAATATGGCTCTCTTTGAACCCTGCCAAGATCAGTAGCTGCACTTCTCAGTTCTCAAAGGGCATCCCAGACGATAAATGAAAATTCTATACATTGTTGCTGTCCTTGTATTACTCAGAAAAAAAGAGCTTACAAGAGATCAGCTTTAGTTCTAGATGGACAAGGAATGAAATTACAAAGGATGAGACAAATAGGGAAGGAAAGAAAGAAAAGAGAGAGAAAGAAAGAATGAGGGAGAAAAGAGAAAGAAAGAAAAAGCAAGAAAGAACAAATGGAAGAAAGAGACAGAAACTGTCATGAGGAACAGCCTGTGTCTGGTTCCTTGATCTTGTAGGACCATCTTAACAGGACCAGGGAGAATTAGGGAGGGGTTTGTGTTGAAATCAAGATGTTCCCAAGAGCTTTCTCTAAATAGGAATTACAAAGAGGAGGCTCCATTTCAGGAATCCAACATCTCTTTATCCTCAGGCACCAGGTCTGCTGAGTCAGCTCACAAGTAAGCCATGTGCTTATGCATCCTGTCAGAACAAGGAGAGTGACTTAAAGAAACTGACAAAAATACAGAACAGAACCTGGAGAGGCCAAGTAGGTCACTGGAGATACGTTGAAGAGACTCCTATACATAGCTCTGCTCTCTATGCAGATTTAACTCGAGGGGTTGCTATGTGTGTGAAATCAGAATTAGGACAATTTAATGGCCCCCATTTTAGCAGTGTAGGTTTAAGCTCTGGCCTACTCCAGTGGAAATGAACTTGAGTTTTGTCTTAAACCAGAGGATGGTAGCTTGCTCTGCAAGCTGCTGGTACATGTTATTTCAGCTCAGATCTGGAACCTTACAAAGACTTCAGTGGTTCTTCAGTATGACCTGTGGTCCAAGAGGAATAGTTGAGAGCAACTGAACCTTACACTGGAAAGAATGGTGGGTGATTATATGCCATTATTTTTGGTGTATAGTACTCATCAAATTGTAATTAGCATATTTTAAGATCCTGAATTGTTTCTAGTAATTTTTTCAATGCCAAATTAAAGAGTTGTTTGATCCCTTTGATCAGTTTTCTCCAAAGAAAATATCTCTTTCCTATCCATGCTTTCTTCCCTTTCTCTGGTTCTTCCTGGCTCACTCGCTTTTCTATTTTCACTACTACAGATTGGGAAGACAAGCAGCCTTTGAAACCACAGACACCAGAGCTAGATTCTGTCTGTGCCATAGACTCACTGTATAGCCCCGGGCGAGTTGTTAACTCTTTGCACCTGTTTCCTCCAGGAGAGCGACAGAATGACAACAATCATTCCCATAGGATCGGTGTAAGGATTAAATATCTTCGTGGAGGTAAAACACCTTAAATCCAGACTGGCACGAGTGACGCTAAGTAAACGTATCTCCTCTTTTTTTCTGTCCATATTCTAGTGCACGTTGTATTCATCTCATGTTTACTTCATAGTTATATCCTACCTACAGAGGACTTTTCAGTGCGACCTTCTCAAACATGGACTTCAATCCAGAACCTTCATCGACTGTGTGCACAGCTCTAGCTACTGCTGCTCCTAATTTGCTACTCTGCAGACACAGGCTCTGCTTGAACTTTGGGAGGTCCCTTCTTTCCTAATTCTAAACCGATCATTGGAAAATATTTGGCTTCTCTTTTCCTATCTGCCTCATGTTGGGAAGAGACATTTTTGGATTGCCATGGATTTTCATGGCAAGAGAACAACTTCTAAATTAAATGTTCATTAAAAGCTCCCTTTAGTTGTCAAAGCCACTGATTTTGTTACAATTTCAAACATGGGCCTAGGTAATTTAACCATTTCCTGCACTGCTAGAGTGATGTAGACAAAGTGAGAAGTAGCTTCCATTCACATGGTTTTTGGACCTAAACCATCTTGTGCTTGGAGCTGGGAAGAGAGTCCATATGTTTGGACTGGAATGGCAGGAGCTTTGGAAATCCACCATTGTAGTTGGCAGGAGAGTGGGTCCCTGGGCTGGTCAGGGCAGAGTGTTCATATAATTGAAAGTAATTATGTTGACAAAAGGGGAAGTGTAAGGGCACCTTGTAATTACAAACAGATGTGCTTGGGAAATGGTAACCAGTGTTTCAGGGGACCAGCAACTGGTCAGCAGGGGCTCAAAGCCCCAATGGGGCAGAAGGGCTTCAGCATCTCTGATAACCCTAACCTAGCAGGTTGACATGATTGAGCCATTTTCAGGGACAATTGCACTCACAGAAGTCGGCATAATAAGAAAAACTCAGGTTTAGAGCCAGATAGTCAGAGGTAAGTCCCGTACATGGCACAGAAAAGCTGTGTGACTTCATAGCAGCTATTTACACAAGCCCTGTCTCAGTCTCCTCATGTCTAACGTGGCCGAAATCGTACCTACCTCACAGAGCTGTTAGGAGAACCTGGAACGTTCATGTAAACTGCTCACCAGTGTCTAGTCCCAATCAAGGTCACCACTTGCAAAATCTCCTAACTGATCTCCCAGTTTCTAGTCCAAACCCAGGATTATTTGTTCTCCAGAGAAACCCTCTTAAGACATAAGTAAGAACATGCAGTGGCTCAAAACTCTCTACCAGCTTCCCTTCACCCTTGGATGAAAACACAGGCTCCTTATCCCGTAAGATCGGGGCTCAGACCCTGTGACTCTCAGGTCTCCTATTCTTACCCTCTTCCCTTCCTTCTGCCCTCCACCCAAGACATTCTCTTGGTTCTTCCAGCAGGTCACGCTTATTCCACCAGAGTCTGCATGCCTGGCTCCTTCTCATCACTCTTTTCCCAGCTCTTACATCATAACTCAAAAGAACCCTTCCTTGACTTCTGACTTGGGTTGGGTTTATAAGAAACCAAGTGTAAGGAAGGGCATCAGAGGGAAATAACTTATTTATGAAAAATCTTATTTAAAGCACATAGGAAATATCTGTAAAGGATTGAGAGAGCAAGAGAAGATAAAAAACGCAAGTCTGCGGTCTCAGATGTGGTCTTAGGTAATGTCTAGCCTTGGATCGATTTGTGGTTTGTGGTGGCGTGGGTGAAGCTAGAGCATAAATCACACCTTTCAGGTGGCCTGCCTTGAAGTCGGAGACCAGGCTTTCCTATAGCTTATCAGTGAGTCACTGACTGTCATGCAGGTGTCTGCTGCCAGCCAAGGGAAACTCTCTTAAAAGGTGGCTGGGGTAAGTCCCTAGCCACAAACTCGCCCTCCAGCACCTTGGAGAGCGTACGACGTTGTAAGTGGGATCTGGTGGGGCACCAGTTCACCAGCAGGACCATGGCTCAGGGTTACTATCCATTTCATAAGCCTGGTTCAGCATATTCTTGACACCAGAATAAACATATATCTCAAGGTCAAATATGTCTGCATTTTCCCCCTTAATTGTTAATTTTCTGTCTTCCTGGCCAGAACATAAGATTCAAAGAGTGAGACTTCGTCTGTTTCATTTGTGCCTGCATCTCGACTGTAGGACCAATGCTGGCTCAATGAGTAGGTTTGGCTGGTCACATATTTCCTCCTTCTGAAACAGGCAAAATTTCATGTTCAGACAAAGAACGTGTTGAAAACGAAAGGCAAAGTTGGGGTTGTGCCTGTCATGGTCACTTGCCCTCAGGTCAGGACTCAGATTGGAGACTCACAGGCCTCCTCAAATTCCTTTGTTTCCCATGTCATTTTTATGTTCCAAGTCTAGAAAATCTACTTATTTTTTTTAAGATTGCAAAGAATCTTGCTTATAAACTGTGTTTTCTAAAATAGCAATATTTGCCACCAGAGGGGCAGAGTCAGCTTTCAACACCTCGCCTGAAATATTTGCTGAATAGATTTGAACAAAGGGAAGGGAAAAGCTGCCCCAAAAGCTTATCTCACAGCTTGTTTAATAAGACTTCCCTCAAAAGGCATTCCCCGACCAGCTGGTGCTACAGGGACCAGGAGAAATGAGTTTCCTACAGATGAAGTTGTTCGCCCCGCCCCCATTTTCCATGTGTCTCCAAGTACAATCTGTTGTGTGTGTTACTATTGCTGTCTCTTTCTCCCGCCTCATCTTTGGGGAAAAGAGATCATGGCCAAATTGCAACATGTTAGCGCATTAATAGAATAATGCCATGGTACTCTGCCTCACACTGTCTACACAAATCATGCACTCACACTCCCTGTTGAGAAATGAGGGGTGACAACAGATTTAATAGCAGCCTTTCTGAAAGTTCCAGCTTCCCACGGACCTTCTGGTCATCAAAAATGCCTAAGATAGTCTGAGAAATTCTAAGCCAGAGGCATGAACCAAGTAAGACAATCTGGATGCATCTGAAATGCCTACAAAGAGAGTCACGAGGTCCAGGGAATATAACGTAAAATAATACACCATTGAAGTGTTCACAAAGCACTGAGCATTGAGGTACGTGATTTTAAGCCTTATCTCATTGGATTCTTCAAAGCCGTGGTGAAATAGGTGCTATGTTTGCTTTATAGATGGAGAACCTGCTGTGCGTGTAGGGGTGCACCAGCACAGCCGACGGGGCGACGCTGCTTTTTCTCTCCAGCAGCTGTTCTCCATTTTTCTGGCCATAACCACCTGCTTCGCCTTTGGGAACCTTCGTCCCTGACTTGTAGCACACGTATAGTCGCGCCTCACTTAACTACAGGCACGCGTTCTGCGAAACGCCTTGTTGGAAGATGTCATTGCTCTGTGAACGCTGTCGAGTGTGTTTACACAAACCTGGCCGGCTTAGCTTGCCCCACGCTCAGCTGTAGTGGTGTAGCCTACTACTCCCGGACTGTTGTCCTGTGTAACATGCTACCGTACATAACTGTAGGCAGCTGCAACACAGTGGTATTTGTGTAGCTAAATACATCTAAGCACACAAAAGATGCAGTAAAAATATAGTGTAAAAGATAAAATACGGTACACTTGGATAGGGTACTTAACTATGAATGGAACTTGAAGAACTGGAAATTGTTTTGGGTGAGTCAGTGAATGAGTTGTGAGCACCCGTGAAGATCTAGCACATGACTCTACACTACTATGGACTATGTAAACACTGTCTCCTTCAACTACACTCTCCTTATTTATGTAGATAGCTTAAAAGTTTAATTAATTATTTTTTTTAGAGTGACAGAGACACACGTACAAGTATCCTTGACAGGAGAGAAGAAATACTCCAGGGACCATGCAAGAGGAAGGAACTGGATATTAAATCTTCTTTTCCTTTAATACGTTTGGCTACTTTAGTCACAGTGTTTATCCAACTAGTCACAGAGCTAGCCTAGAAGAGACAGAGTGAGAACTAGAAATACAGATTGAAACACTGAAGGAATTTGGACTTGGAATCAGACAGTACCTAGCATCAGGTAACTTTGGAGAACTGCTAACCCTCTCTGTGTTCTCATAGGGGTCTCTAAGAAATACGCAACAGCACGCATTTGAAGGGCTCAGCCAGTGCAGCTCCTCTTCAGGTAGTAATTCCCAAGCCCAGGGAAGTCCATGGCTCTGAGTCAGACACAGGTTCTGACTGAGTGCTGAAGGAAGTCCTGCTACAGGGAAATCCTCGGGAAGATTTCCTCCACGCTCACCCACAGAAATGCTTCTGGGTGTTAGCAAACATGCATGAAGCAAGTTTGGGCTCATTCTCTAAGACTTTGAAAACTGGGTAAATAAATATATGCTTCATAAGAGCCCTCACATGGAGGGCATGTATCTAAATAAAACCAACCCACCAGATAGAAAATAACATTTTGGTGAAATAACTGATTATGTCTTTGACAGTCTGTCAAGTAACTGAATTGACTGATTTTTCTTCCCTTGTAAATAAAGGTTACCTGGATTCATCAAGTCAATGAGGGCTCTTGACAGCTGGGGATAAACATTCCTCACCCTCACAATACTGATGTCAGCGAGTGGAGCTTGCTGCTTGAGTGGGGGACAGGTGTGTGCCAGGCCACCTGCACGCCGTAGATCCCTTAGGTCAGGAGCACTTGGAGATGAGAAATCCAGTCAGAGGGAGGGCGTAAACAGTGACTGGGAAGATGTCTAGGTCGATTCGTTTCCTGAAGGAAGGACTCATGCAGTCAGGGTGTTCCTGCTGCAGGCTGGACAGTTTGCTCTGCTCTGCCCTCGTTGAGAAGAGGGCAAGGTTGCACTGTCAGTAGTGCCGAGTGCATCTTGGTAGGGGTAAACTCTCAGGGTGGTGGGGAGGTGAGCAGGCCCCAGGCCCAGCTGCAGTGCCGGTTGTTGGTGAGCACGCGTTACAGACTGCCCACCTTGCCAGGATGTGTCCTAGGTCCTGGGATGCAGGTCAAACCCCCATCCTTGTGATGTGCACAAATTGGGAAGAAATAGGCACAAAGTGGGTAAAACACAGTATGTTGGACAATGGTGAACACTACAAAGAAAACAGTAAAGCAAAGAAGGGAAACAAGAGCAGCGGAGGTCAGAGGGCAGGCGGCGAACACTGTAA
>NW_006159718.1:1438205-1485029 GCF_000334495.1 Tupaia belangeri chinensis
ATTGGGGGCCAGCAGGTGGCACTAGATCCCACATGCCAACTCAGAGGTTCCAATTGGACCCTGGGTCTGTGAAAACTATGTTGGCACCTATGCCAGGGTGCCCAACCCCCTGAAAGGAGATTGTGGAATGGCCATCCTCCTGGAGGGTGTTTCACACTTTCCTTTTCTCTCTCTCTCTCTCTCTCTCTCTCTTCAGTGAGTGCATGAGCCTGATAGCAATAAATAAATAAATAAATAAATAAATAAATTACCCAAAAAAAGCAGAAGGGCCCAATAAAAAGCTGGTGTTTGGTGGGAGGTGAAGAAAATGAAGGCAGAAAAGAAACGTATGCGGATCTCTGGGAGCACCGTGTTACTCCAAAGCGGAGGTGTGCCTGGCCTGCTTGAGGACCACAAGGTGAGGTCAAGCGGTGGGGGAGGAGGGCAAGCGTGGGAGGTGGGATCAGAGTGGGCAGGGTGGCTGGTGGCCAGTGGCCGGTGGCCGGTGGCCGGGGTAGGCAGCCAAGGGCTCTGAGCAGCTCGGGCTCAGGTCTGAAGAGTGCCTCTGCCTGGGTGCAGTGACCATGGAAGTGGCTTAATCCACCAAGGCATGGACTGGGCTAAAATGGACCTATAGACTTGGGAGAAGTTGCCAGAGCCTGGGGTCCAGGTCAGGGTGAGCCACACAGAGTTCGGCAGAATCAGACCTAAGGCCTGCTTAATCCAGGAAGAGGGGGCTGGGGGACAGATGCAGGGGCAGACTCAGGAGTGGGGCCGACACTGGTGAGTGGGTGGGAGGATCTAGAGCCCCCTTAGCAAGCAGAAATGTGAACCTTAGAGGAGCCCCAGCAGGTGAGAGAAGGTGCCCCCCAGAAAAGGGGCTCCTCCCACAGCAAATGGAGGCGCAGCGACAGAGGACAACCCCCTGCAGCCGGTGGGCTGCGCTGGTGTGCCCGGGTGATGGGGTGGAAGGTCTGGAGGCCTGCGGAGCTGCAAGGATGGTGGATGTGAAGGGACAGCCCATCAAGGTGTCCCTTTTTGGTGAAATCAGAGTGAACATATGAAGTGGCTCCTTCTCCTCCAGCGAGTGACACTGATTGAAGATGATCCTTGCACATTTCATTGCAGAGAATAAGGAGCAGCTCACAGGGAGCGTGACTTTCTGCCTTACCGGCCGCTTCCTCTATCTGAGCTTCTGCAAGAAGGTTCATCCTTCAAGCAGCGTCCTGGTGCTGGGTCGGGCCTCCGCTCCGCCTCTACCTCCAGGCAGCCCACAAGCGTCTTCACCTGGACGGGTCGGCGCTGAGTGCAGTCAGGGTTCATTTCATTCATCTCTCAAATCCTTCAGGCCAGGGCACAACCCTCTGGGGAGGCCTGGATCAAAACCTGAGAAAAATAGAGAAAGAAAATGTGGAAGCCTCCACTGGACGAACCGGTTCTTCTCAGTCACAAGAACACCAATGAGACAAGGCGTCACCTGCTGTCGGCCACTCAGCACACTGCCTGAGCCAGCTCTTGGTGATCAGTAAGTGAGGGAGCTGAAACAGCTGAGCGACTTGCCCGATGTCTGCCCCAACATGGTGGCCACCCTATCTCAACCCCCACCTCCAGCAGAGGCTTCAGGGAACAGTTCCGCCCGCCCTGCTCTTCCCTTTGGACAAGAAGCCATATTTACTTAGCCATCACATCACTGTATTTGCTCCTGGTTCTAAGACAGTGCAAGGGCCAGCAGGCGGTGTAGTGGTTAAGATGCTGGACTCTCACATAGCTGACCATGGTTCCAGTATCAGACCTGGCAGCTTGGAAATAACTGGGCACATATGCATGCATGCCCAGAACCCAGAGAGGAGACAGCGGAGAAGGGAATGGAGCTTGGCTGTCCCCCCTTGGGGTGATTTCTCACTTCCCCCCCTCTCTCTCTGTCTTTCTCTGGCCCTGTGGTAAAAACAAACAAAACAAAAAGAACAGGACATTTTATTTGAGGGAAACCTCGCCTTCCTCTCCACAATGAGAGGCAGAAGGAAGCGCCCGTCTGTTCACCCTACAGAGCATGTCCCCTCAGGAGAGGAAACCACCCTGCGAGCACCACCAGGTGAAATACCGGGGGGCCCGATGTCTGGGAGAACTGCGCCCAGGGGGTTCCACCTCAGCTGCTGCCCTCACAGCCCACGCGGCCCAGCTCTGCAGTCCCCACGGAGGAGAGACGAGGGCAGAGATGAGCGTTAGGAAGTACCTTTTGGGATGGGTTCTGCGCTCAGTCGTTTTTTCTTTTCTCTCGCTAGTGAACACATGTACTCAGTAGAGAGAGACAGGGAGAGAGAGAGAAAGCACCCCCTAAGGGGTGTGGTCACATCGTAATCCTTCTCCATTTTCCCATCCTGTCAAAATTTTGGGCCCAACAAGCACATGTGCTTGTCATATTTTTCAACCCAACAGGTCTAGGACTTGAACCACATTGTCAGCCATGTGGTATCAGCTGCTTAACCACAGGGCCTCGGCCAGCCCTGGGCTAGTCTTTACGGACGGGATTTCATACGCCCTCCCTATAACTGCCTGAGGAAGATGTTAATTCCAGGAGGAAACCGAAGCTCAAAGGACCTCCCAGCCCTCAGGTGGCTCAGGGGCCGGCCCAGTCCTGGATGTTTTCAGTCCCTGTTCACTGCAGCTGGAGTCTGGGAGCTTCATGAATTCCATATGTATTTGAAATTGTTTTAAGTCACCAGTGGAGAGAGGAGATGGGAAGAAAATGGGCGGAGGCAAAGGGCTGGGAAGCTGGAGGGGCGACAGTAGCTCCGAGGCTGCTGGGGGCACTGCTGGAGGCTGGAGGGCCGAGTGGAGGGGCCAGCATCTGTCCAGGGCCTTCAGGAAGCAGCAAAGCCCACGGGGAGGTGATGAGCACCCAGACCACTCAGGAGGTTCATGATGGGGAAGCAGGTAAAGGAAGGCCTTCTCTGTGCCATAGTTGGAAGGTCTGGCCCCCGCAAAACTCATATGAAAAGCCCATTGTCATGTGCCAATGTTTGGAGATGGGCCTTTTTTCTTTTTCTTTTCTTTTTTTTTTTTTAGAGAGATTTTTGCTTTAGGGGGAATGTACTAGCCAGAGAGACAGATATCAAGAAATCACCCTCCTGCCCAGGAGTATGGCCACACCGCAGTCCCTGGGTCTGGGACTCAAACCATGGTCGACTACGTAGGAGTCCAGCGACATAACAATTACTCCATCTGCTGGTCCCAGGAGGTGGGGCATTTAAGAAGCTTAAGTTATGAGTGTGGGGTCTGTACTCAGTGACTGCCGTCATCATAGGGGGAGGTTCGTTGTGGCAGGAACGGCTGTCCTCCTTTCTTTCTTCCTCACTTCATCTTGCATGTGCTCACTCTCTAACTCTCCGCCGTTCTGCCATGGGGTGGTCAGCAAGGGCCCTTGCCAGATGCTGGCCCTCCCCTCAGTCCTCCCAGCATCAGCAGTGCTCGTGGTACATTTCTGTTTGTCATCAATTCCCCAGTCTGTGGTATTCTGTTACTGCAGCACGGGCAGACCAGGGCCCTCTGCAAGATCATTTCTTTATGAAAAGTGCTACAAGGCCCATGTCTGGCAGAGCTCAACATAGTTCGGAGGTGCTTACTATAGGACTCCATCTTCACTTCTTCTTTGTCAAAATACCACACTGTCACCTGATGGGCCAGCCCTCTCTCCAGCGTGTGTGGTAGAGACAGTGTCCAGGCACGTTCATCACGCAGGTAGACCGAAATGCTCTGCTTGACAACTCACCCCACCTTCCCAACACTTTCATCCCTTCTGCATAATCTTTTCTCACTCTATTGGCTTTAGGAGTCACTATTTCTCTTGTGCTTTTTACCGAAAAAGACACAAAGAGAAGTCTAACCCTACACTCAAGCTGTGGCTATTAATTCTTAAAATAACTTGAGATCCTTAAGCCATTTATACTGGTGGCCCAAAACCTCCCAATTTCTGATGTCAATTTTCAATAAATTTATAATACCTGCTTATGAATGTAGAGTGAAGAAACCTTGCTTTAAATATATACATATATATGTTAAATATATCCTATGTATATGTATAATTTTTGTTTATTATTTATATATAAATATAAAAAAGCATATGAAAAATGCTCAACATCCTTTATAATGGAGATTCAGGTAAAAACTGTAGTGAGATACCACCTAACCCCAGTCAGAATGGCAAGGATTAAAATAAATGAGAGTGCTGGTGGGGATGTGCTGAAAGGGGAGCTCGCCTACACTGCTGGTGGGAGTGTAAACTGGTCCAGCCACTGTGGAGAACAATATGGAGGTTCCTCAAAGACCTTCAACTAGAACTACCATACGATCCAGCAATTCCACTCCTGGGTATCTACCCAAAGGACAAAAGAATGCTCAATCGGAAAAGCGCTTGCACATCTATTTTTATTGCAGCATTATTCATGATTACTAAGACATGGAACCAACCCCAATGTCCTCAAACAGAAATGGATTGAAAAAGTGTGGTGCATATACTCCATGGAATACTATTCTGTCCTAAAAAAGAAAGACCCTGCTGTTTGATAGAAAGTGGATGAATATAGAAGATTTATTTCTGAGTGAAGCAAGTCAGGCTATGAAACAGAGACATTGTATGTCTCCACTTAACATACACTGACTATCCACATTTTATGGTAGAGACTGAGAGACTGGAGGACATAAATGCAATGAAAATTGTTATGGACACTAGGGACAAAGTGGAAGGAGAGTGGGAGAGGGGAAGAGTGTAAGAAAGGAAATTTGGAGAAAAAAATAGAGAGGTAAGACATCTGTGAAACACAGATATGGTTTATTACCTGTTGATGATGACATGTATGGTATTCTCACTGGGGCTGGACTGAGGTGTATATCATGCTGAGTAAAGTCTCTTTACAATCTAAATGAAGTATAGCGATTGAATGTATAAATAATAATAATAATAATTGAAAATAAATAAATATGTGCAATATATTTACCAAAACATGGTTCTTATACGCCAAGAGTCTCAGCTTTCAGGAGCCCACAGAGAGCAAGGACAGTGACCTGGAGTGTTCCCGCTCCTCGATGGAGACCATTTGAAACGTCATGGATTACAAAACAGGAAGACTTCCAGAAAACAAGCTCATTTATAAATATAAACTAATATTTTGCTCATTTGTCAAATTTGTCATTCTTATTGTCAACAAAATGAGTGAAGCAGAGGAAAAGGGAGCAAGGGAAATGTTTGTTTCAAAGGGGAAAATAAACGTTTTTTTTCCCCAACGTGATTTCCAATGCCCCATCTCCCATACGGCAGATAACACACCCTCCATCTGAGCCATTGCACGGCAGCCTTTTCAGAGACACCATATTGGAAGATGTTTAGCAGATGTGGGTTTTAAAGCTGTGAAAGTCATATATCAGAGTCTGCAAGGTCCCCAGAAAAGACCTCTCCAAGAAGTCCAATTACCCCCAGGATGTCACTAACTCCTTAACTTGCCCTGTAAGACTGTTGCAATTCCTCTTCTGTTTGCATTGCCTTGTATCCTGTCACTTTAAATCATTGCCAGTAAAATTTTGAATTGCATCTTCAGTTTCTCCAAACTATCTTGTTCCAAACACTTCCAGGTTGGATCTGTCCAGCCCTTCTAGTCTCACCTCCTACCTCAACTTTCTAGTCATGTAGCAACTTCAGCTCAAGAACCACCTCCTCTGATAAACTTTGCGAGACCTCCCTCAGGCTACCTTATGGCCTCTCTGCTGTTTCCGCTCATGTCCTTTAAGCTTCTGTCACTGTCAATCAATGTCCGCAAGTGGCAGAGAAATAGTGTCACAAGACATCCTGTCTCTGTATATCTCTAAGTACTCATCATTTAGGCTCATGGAATTCTAGGAATTTCTTTTCATGCATATGGAGAAACTGAAATAGAAAGCATTTAAGTCTCAAAAAGTCATGTACTCAGGGAATACAAGCTAAGACCTTCGTGAGCTGGCCAGCACTTGCTTCTGGACCAAATATATTGTGTGAGTTCAGAAAGAATTTCAGGGCAAGCTACCATGCTAGACACAAATCAGCACTGAAGCAGTGAATTCATTTAACTCAGTTCAACACACTGACCTGTCCTACACTAGGAGCCAGGGACTCTGCTGGATGTGGGCTTGGTGTGCCCAAGAGCCCAGGTGAGGCATGGTCACTAAGGAGCTACCCACTGGATAAGGAAGTAGAGAAGGCAACAGCATATTTCATTTGGGGAAAATGCTAATATCTGAGGGATTCCTTTCTTTTATTTTCTTCTGAGTTTCTCATAGTCCACATCTACTGTCTTAGTTCTCCCCTAGTGAGACCCACAAGAAGTTCAAAAGTCTTGATCATACAATAGTCTACCATTGTTCATGAGAAATCTTGATCTACTCTCCTTTTCATCCCAAGCCATCTCTATTCTTAAGACACACCAGTATTTTCTTATTTTCTGCTCTACAATGACAACTAGAGCACCCGGACACTTTTCTGTACTTCACCCATCAGCTGGCGTTGCTCTTAGGGTTTGTTGGTGAATTCTAGACCCAGTGTCTATCTCTGATCTGAACCATGCTGCCTAGACCTTAACTACTAACCTCCTGTGAATTTCCAGTTATTTCCATACTCCATCTTCTAATGGGGTCACAATTTTTTCAAAAAGGTTTGGAGCCTGTATTAGTTTATTGTTGTGTTGCTAAGTAGAAATACCTGAGACTGGGTGATGTATACAGAATATTTATTTGGCACACAATTCTGGTGGCTGAAAGGTCCAGAGGTGTGGGGTCAGCTTTTGGCCAATCTCTCCCACACCGCAACATGGCAGGATGAAGTGGACAAGAGGATGTGAAGAGAGAGCGACCTGTGAGCAGCCCTCTTACTTTTATAACGACCTGCTCTCGTAAGAATTCATCTGTTTCCACAGAGAGGGTGAATTTGCTTCCTCCTGGGAGACAGTCTCACTCTATTGATGAGGTTGGTGCCGCCATAATCCAGGCACCATCTGTGAGGCCCCATTTATTCCAGGTCTGACTCCCTTTCAACACCATTACACTGGGGCCAGCCTCTAACACATGAACCATCTAGGCACAAACGACAGCAAAGCCTGATCCAGCCTGCAACTGACCACATATCAGACACCCTTTCCTATTGCTGTCATGCTGCCACTTGGTAGAAGCATCACTGGTGCCTTGTAAGTATGCAATAACCATCAAGGTGGGAACAAAACCTGTGTGGTCCCCCCCAAAGAAGTGATTTCTACCCTAGAGTTAGGAACCAAGGAGGAAGGTGAGGTATTATCATAAAGGTTACTAATGTTTTACTTTTGCCAAATAAAGAATTCTGTTTTTTATTTAAAGAGAAAAAGAAGTGAGGAGATAGAACATTTTTGTTTTAAATAACAAAACTGGAAGGATATCATCTCAAAATAAAGAATAATCTTTACACAACTATATTATATACTTAGCCCTGTTAAAAGTACACAGAATTGTCCTAATTCTCATTATTTCACTACATACAGTCTTGGGTACTCAGCCTTATAGGTGGGCCCCAGGTCCTAAGGCATGCCGTTATTGCCCCTGGTGGTTTCCTCAGAATCCCTCATCCCCGCCAACATCCACATGCTCATGTCATGGGGCCACCGCACATATTTAACCAATATTTGTGATAAATGGATGTAAAACTAAACATGAGTTATAGGAAATACGCTCCACTGAGTTAAAAATTATCTTAGAAAATTCTTTAGCTTAGTAACTATTGATCTTATAGCAAGAGAAGGTCCATTTGTCAGAGGGAACAGGGCCAAGAGAACAGTTTACTACCCTTGTGTGACTGAATAAATTTGCGTTGTGTGACATGGTCTCCCAAGTCCTGCACATCCCTGCCTTCCAACAGGCCTTAAACCTAAGACTCTGGCTCTAGAATCTTGAAATCCCACTCCCATTGAGAGGATGGCGCCACAGTATCTCCCTTGTCCACAGCTGAGAAATTACAGAGATATGTACACTCAGCCCAGGGCTGTATAAACCAAGTTCCAAGGTTTGTCTGCCTATTTATTTACTTTTGTTTTTTGCCATAAAGTGCATACAGAGAGAGATAGAAAGTGAGAAACCATTCCCTTCTCCTCTATTCTTCTTCCAGGATTTTGGGCATGCACACACATGTGCCCAACATGATTTTCAAGCTGTTGGATTCTGGACTTGAACTATGGTCATCCACATGGGGGTCCAGTGCTTAACCATCATACCACTTGCTAGCCCACTCCAAGGTTTATTAAAAAATAACTCAACAAGAGCTCTCCCTTCCTCTGCCCCCAATTAATAACAGAAACTTCACTCTAGTCATCCCCAGTTCCTAACTCCTCCCTGGCATTGCCTGATAAACTTCCTCAGAGGCCAGCTTTTTGTGATAAATGGATGTAAAACTAAACATGAGTTATAGGAAATACGCTCCACTGAGTTAAAAATTATCTTAGAAAATTCTTTAGCTTAGTAACTATTGATCTTATAGCAAGAGAAGGTCCATTTGTCAGAGGGAACAGGGCCAAGAGAACAGTTTACTACCCTTGTGTGACTGAATAAATTTGCGTTGTGTGACATGGTCTCCCAAGTCCTGCACATCCCTGCCTTCCAACAGGCCTTAAACCTAAGACTCTGGCTCTAGAATCTTGAAATCCCACTCCCATTGAGAGGATGGCGCCACAGTATCTCCCTTGTCCACAGCTGAGAAATTACAGAGATATGTACACTCAGCCCAGTGCTGTATAAACCAAGTTCCAAGGTTTGTCTGCCTATTTATTTACTTTTGTTTTTTGCCATAAAGTGCATACAGAGAGAGATAGAAAGTGAGAAACCATTCCCTTCTCCTCTATTCTTCTTCCAGGATTTTGGGCATGCACACACATGTGCCCAACATGATTTTCAAGCTGTTGGATTCTGGACTTGAACTATGGTCATCCACATGGGGGTCCAGTGCTTAACCATCATACCACTTGCTAGCCCACTCCAAGGTTTATTAAAAAATAACTCAACAAGAGCTCTCCCTTCCTCTGCCCCCAATTAATAACAGAAACTTCACTCTAGTCATCCCCAGTTCCTAACTCCTCCCTGGCATTGCCTGATAAACTTCCTCAGAGGCCAGCTTTTATCATAGCCTTCTCCGGGTCAAAAGTCTTCAGTGACTTTCCATTAGGTCCAGAAAAAGGCCCACATCCTTTCACATCAATGGACTCCTACAATCTGTTTAGTATCTTTTCAGCTGTCATTCCCTACGTTTTGTCTTCAACTCTCCTATGTCCTATTCAATATTCATTCTGCCTGTTAGTCAGTGTGTCTTAGGTCTTCTAGAAGAGGACATGCTGGATGTCCCCCCAAACCAGCACAAGGTCCTGTAAACAATACCTCAAATTAGAACAGTTAGATCAAGGAATAAGCAGATAGCTAGGTGAAGGGACAGCTATACCAGTTTCTCGTATTGCAATCTGCCCAGTACCTAGAACACCATTCGTTCATTGTAAGGAATCAATACCTACTGGGTAGAGAAAGGATGGAGGCGTAAAGGCAAGAGATGGGGGAGCATGGAGGAAGGAGTTCAAGGGAAGTCACAATACCACAGTTGTATCAACTAAGTGTTCTCTCTTGGACCACTGGGCATAGGTGAGGGCGGACAATGCTGGGAGAGCGAGAATGAGCTGGATGCTATGAATCAAGTCTGTCTACAGAAAGTCAAGGCAGAGAGAAACAAATCTTAAACCACACAAAGGGAAAGCCTTGTCCATAGCAAAGGAGGAAAACCTGAGTATCTGATATAAAGGCAAGTGAGCAAAGACCTGGTGAAAGACAAACACAGAAGCGCCCAATGGCTTCCAGCTAGTCCTCAGGCTCCTTTGCTCAGTGTCCAGCTCTTCTTCTGGGTGATGGCCCTGGTAGCCCATGGTAGTCCCAGCCCACCGGCAGACACTTGTCTGCAGCTGCACAAACGCAGCCAGTTTTCCATAGCCATCTCCACCAGGCCCTTTCTGTGGTCTCTTCCAGAGTTTTCTCAGCAAGCTTCAAGGTATTCACCTGCTCTGTTTCCTAGGAGACCCCATCTTTGACTCTGCTCCTATCACCCAACTCCCCCTACTACATTTTTACATACCGTCTAGAAATTAGGCTGCAGAAAGACTAATTTCTATACATTCCTTATTCTGAAGTACTTGCAGTGGCTCTCCTCTTGTTAAACCCTAGTGGAAATGAAGAGGCTCCTAACCCCCAGTTTTCTTTAGACAGAAAGTGGCCTGTCCCGGCTTCATATGTTAGGTAATGTCTAAGTCACAGGCCATCCAATCAAGAAGAGCCACACTAAAGACCTTCTACCAAGCAAAGACACCTCAGGGTAGCTTCTCATGAACTCTTCAATCTGATTAAACACCAAGATCCTGGACTTAAAGTCTAGGTCTGATGTAACTGGATACCATTTTTGCAATTTTTGGAATGTGGATGGATATATTTTGCATATGGGAGAAATGTAAATGACTCGGGTTAACAGGAATGAACTGTGGACAATTAGAGATGGTAATAATTCTTTTTTTACTGCTCTTCTCAGCTAGAGGCAAAACCTATTTCCCTCCTTTGTAAATGTCACCTAGCCTTTGACCTATTTTGTTTAATAGAAGGTGGTAGAAATGACCCTTGTAACTTACCAGTCTGGATCTTGAGAAAAATGCAGCTTTTGTGCACTGGGACCACTCTCTCTCTCGGAGGCCAGTTGTGCTGTACGGAGTTCCGGTAGCATGGACAGGCCAGGGGAGGTCAAGCACAGTCTCTGGTGGACAGCCCCAGCTGAGCTCCAGCCTGCGGCATTACCGAGCATCAGCCGTCGGAGTGAGGCATCTTGTTTGTTCAGCCTGGTCAAGCCTGCAGACGAATGCAGTCCTGGCCAGTGACATGAAGAGCAGAAGCACTGCTAGTGAAGCCCAAGTGCACTTCGGAATTGTGAGAGATATAAATGGTGATTATTGCTTTTCAGCCATTTGGGAGAAGGAGAGGGAGAATTGTTATACAGAAATGGGATAGCTGAGACAACAAAAAAACAGCAAGCTTGAAGGTTTTTTTTCTTTTTTTAAATCTAGATTGTGGATGCTGATCTATGATCGCAGATATTTCTCACTGCATACCCTTCTGAGTCTCCTTCCCCCCACTCCAAAGAACCACCTTCCTGTAAAGGGAAGGGAGCCACAGCTCAGACATTTAGAAGGACACACTGAATCTCCTCTCCACATGGACAGCTCTGGTCTGTACTTTTGAAAGTTTTCCTCTTCAGTCTCTTATGTTAGCAAAGCTGAAGAAATACTCTTAAAACAAAACATAATAAAATTCCCTTTGGAGATTGATATTCCTAGGCAGAGAAGTAACAAGCCTTCCATGGGTCGTCACCACCCTATTTCATTTTGCTTTTAGATTGCTACTGGCAAATCTACTTCTCATACAAGAATATCTCCACACTCTTACAACAGGGATTTTAAATTTCCTTTATAGATTGAGGGCTCTGAATGGAGAGGTAACACGGTTTGTTTATCTGGTTCTGGCTCTTCTGTTTCCATCTTGCTATTGTATTGCTTTTGGCAAATCTACATATCACAAAAGGATATTTGTATCTGCTTGCCTGAAGCTTGTTAATATCTTTCCAAAGTTGCCTACCACATGATTTGGATTACTCAGGACAGTCGTCATGACTTGGGATCCAAATGAGGGCAGCCCGATTCGACTGCCTGAAGCTCGTAGGCTCCTCAACCAGGAAAGCAGTTGGAGTGCTGAACTGCATGCACACCTCCACTGCCAGGCATGGGGGATAAGAGCTTAGGCTGTCCAGTGAGACTTCATGTTCAAATAAACCACAAATAGTTTTGTAGTGTAAGTCTGTCCTATGCAATATTTGGACGTCCTCAGCTCAAAACTGTATTTAGCTGGATGCCTTCTATGTTACCTGACAACCCTATTACAGGTTAGAGCGAAGTCTAGGAAAGCTGGCCATGTTTCCTGTGTCGTGCATCCTCTGAAAATATGTGTCTCTCTTTCTGTTTTTCTGGGCTCTATAGAAATGTGGTTCTACTTTAACCTATGGCATGACAAAAAGGTGATAGAGACTTCCCAGAACCCAGAGAAGTGGGGAGAGCCCTCATGTCTTTAGGCACCTGTGATACTCCCAGTATTTCACTTGTATGACTTCATGTGATCCCACACAACCCAGACAGAAGTGAGCATCAACACTTTGCTGAGGAAGAAGCAGACGAGCAGGGAAGGACGCGTCTGGGCGGGCAAGTAGAGGCTCAGCTCTGACCACGTCTTCCGGTTCCCAAGCCCCTCTTCTCAGCACAGGCGTGCTGATCTCTAGGAAAGCAGGTGGGAGGGAGAGGAGTTTTGGCTGTTTTTCTGTCACTCTCGCCCCTCCAGTGTGCTCCCTTGTTGCATGACATTTGAGAGGCCTGTTGATAACTCTCCACTTTATTGAGGACAAATGAAGGTAAGAGAGAAACCGGGCAGACGTAGAAAGACATCAAGCATACCTCTTTTCTAATCTCTGAAGGCAGAATAAATCCTTATCTAGTGACTTAAACAGTCCCCTAGCCACTTGCTTTTGTCACATACAGATGGCAGCAGATTCCTCTCCCGTGGAAGAGACCCCAGTGGGGGATTGCTCTGCAGTAAACTCATGGCTAAGTGGCCCCTCTTTGGTCACTCTGTGTCTGAGTGGAACAAAATCTGCTGTCTCATGGAAGAGGCCCTTGGCACAAAGTAGAAACTGCCGGGCTACTCTTCTGAAAGTTAGAGCAGAGGCCCCAGGGTCCTAGTACCACAGGAGGCAATGAGAGGAGGACAGAATGAGGACACAGGGCGCAGCCATGCACACAGCAAGCCCTAGTCTGTGCGGCTTCCGCTGGGTAGAGAAACCTCAGCACGTGACATACAGGAGTGTGCTATGAAAGGACAGCGACCTGCCACATGTCTCTGTGCAGAAGTTTCTGTTCCCAAGACTGGGATCTAAGGTCTTAGCAGACTGGTTTCCTTTTCATAAAAGACTGATACCTCCTAGCCAGGCTAAATGTCTCAGACCAGTGAGACTTCTGTAACAAAAGACCAAAGACTGATTAGCCTATAGACAATTGAAATTTATTTCTTGCAGTATTGGAGCCTGGGAAGTCCAAAACCGAAGCGGAGTTGATGTCTGGTGAGAGCCAGCCTTCTGTGTTCTCTGTGGCAGGAGGACCAGGGACCCCCACTTATGCCTCTTTTCTAAGGATGCTAGTCCATTTACGAGGGCTCGTCTCCATGACCCCATCACCACTGACCTAGTATGTTTATGCTTCTCTAAAAAAATGCCTGAAACTACTAATTGATAGGGGCAGAGGTTTATTTCTCAGTTCTGGAGGCTCCCAGCCAGCTCAAGATTAAGGCACTGGCAGGTTGATGGCATGTTCTTATGGTGGCAGTCTCACAAAGTGGAGGATGGAGGGCAAGGGGGAAGGACCAGGTGCCCTCACATGGCAGAAGAGGCCACCTCCCTCCCACAAGCCATTTTGTAAGGCAGGATCTATCTATAAGGAGACAGTGTTCATGGTCTAAAAACCTCCTGAAGGCCCCACCTCTCAACACCGTCATGATACAGTTTAAGTTTCAACACCTGAATTTTGGAGGGGACATGTGCACACCAGAGCACTGTCCCACAACCGCACCTCCTCCTCACCATCGCCTTGGGGTGAATATTTCAGCATGAATTCTGGAGGAACACAAACATTCAGCCCATAACGGTAAGTAATTCCAAACTTGGCTTCTATTTTCTATCACTTCTTTTTTTACACTCGAGAGTTGAAAATAAAACAGTCAGCATTTATCCTTGAGCTTGACCTAAATCATTTTCTGGAAGGACGCTGACGTGAAGGGAACCAATGGCCCAAAACTGAACTGAGCAAATGATTCACAAAATGCGCCTGTCCCTGTGGAAGCAGGTGGTTCTGAGGCTGTTGAGAATTGTGATGCAGAAAAAGGGTCCTGCCTGGCCCCGAGCCACGCCCAGATGTCACTGGGGATGGTTTTCCTCCAAGGATCCACATGGGCTTACATCTCCACCAGGATTAGGACTCTGGGGAGTGCTCACAAGCAGAACAGAGCAAATTCATTACATGCACTTGTGCTTATAGACTGAGTCCCATGGATAATCGTGGAAGTACCTTTTCTGTTTCTGCAAGAAACACCTTATATGTACATTTCTGGATGGGTGCTAACAGATTTTTAACCAATTTTCAATGAAATCTATAACCCCTCAAAATTGCACTTTATGATCTAGAAGCTATAAATAATGATTTGATGCTTTAAGCAGAACAGAAACCATCTCTGTTGTCTGCTTATCAGGTAGCTTCCAAGAGGCAGGTAACTTACCATATTGTGAGCAGCAACACACACCAGTGCAGTGCTGGATCTGACAGCTGTGACCCCCGGGAGTCTCCCATCCCCCTGTGATGTGGGTATCATTTCATTGACTCACATGGGAATTGACCTGCACTGAATGAAAAAGGGTGAGCAAGTCATCCCAAGTCAGTCAGAGGCAGTGAGGGGCATAGCAAACAACATCCGGCCTGGTCTATCTGATTCCAAAACAATGCTTTCCATCTCCTCCCCTTTACTTGTTTCACAGGAAGGCCGTTGTCCCTTTGCAGTTGAGTGGTGCCTGCCCCTCTTCTTACCACATATCAGCACCCGAGTTCCTTTGCTGTGGGCCTCTTCTTGCTGCAGAACTGATTTTGCTATCCTTGCTACAAGCCGGACACAGCGGAGGATTGACTCCCTGGCCTCCAAGGTTCCTCAGCCATGACCGATGAAGTTGGTAAATGAATACCTACTCTGTTGATGGTTCTCGTGTGCGTGACTGTTCCCCACGCTGGCTCCAGTCTCTGGCTCTGACGTTGGTAGCTGGTTTGTCATGCCTTTCTTTTTTGACTGGCTTCCTTTCCTTGCACATTTTTCTATTTCCTAGTGGTACTTTTTAGACCAACTCTCTTATCATTGCCTCACAGCTTTTGAGAGAACCCAGACATGTGTCTTCAACTACTGGAAAATAGGTACAAGGGTAGAAAAAGTACATGTGTGTGTGTGTGTGTGTGTGTGTGTGTGTGTATGCGTGTGTGTGTGATAAGAAAGGTGAAAGCGGGTAACAGTCTGGCCTGAGAGCTACCACTTCTGTCTAGCCCCAATTCTCCTCTGCATGTGTAAGAGTGATAAAATGTCTTCCTTATTAGCTTTGGAAGTAGTAAATGTAGAGTGTGTGGGAAGCTGTCCACTGTTGGCACTCGATAGCTGTTCAGTGACTAAGGTCAAAAGGTCATGGACTTTGGAGATGGAAGCACCTGGATTTGAGTTCTGTAATTTGGTGTCTAGATAAGTCTGGGTAAATTGCTCCAAGTTTCAGGGCTTTTGTCTGAGCCATGAGCACGGGCATGCAGCACGCAGAGCGTGGGCATGTGACACGCAGAGTGTGGGCATGCGGCACGCAGAGCGTGGGCATGTGGCACACAGAGCGTGGGCATGCAGCACGCAGAACATGGGCTTAGGCATGTGGCACGCAGAGAGAGGGCATGCGTGTGCAGCACTCAGACGCGTGCTGAGAATGGAGACAGGGAATGTGCACGGGCAGGACAATGGAAGCCCCCATTGGAGATCTCTGCTCTGCTTCTCTCACTTCAAGGACGCAGTGCCCTGGGCTGGGTGAGGTTTGCTAGCCTTCTTTGCCCTACTCTAGCAGGAATTAAAATCCCCCTTGCAATTCCTCGGGAAGATTGATAGGCATTTCACGATGATTTTATCCTGTGGTGGAGGGTGAAAGTCACTCAGTGGTTACTCGGGGTCTTCCACTAAAACCCACTGCCCAGGACAAACTCTAATCACCACAGATTCCTGTCGGGCTCTGCAATGTAATTGCTATTCATGGTCCAATTAAGGGGCAGTTGCAAGCTGAGGAAAAAGTGTGCTTTATTGCTTCAATTTTGAAATTCGTGTATGTTGGAGCTTTAATCTACCCCGGTCTACAGGGTTCCACATAGAGAGATGGCTATGCTGCTGCAATGAGGCTTGTGGGACAGTCTTCCCTTGCCAGGATCCTGCGGGAGTGCTCTCTGGCTGCACCAGAGCCTCTAACGATCTCCTGCAGTTTCTCATTCCAGAAGGCAGAGAGGCAGACGAGGGGACGAGCTCTTCCTGTGTGGATAATACATGGAAGGAAAACCATCAGATCCTTCTCCCACTGAATTGCAGGGGGCTGTGACTCTGAGAGGTTGAAAGTCAGCCCTCTTCCAGAGTGGGGGGGGGGGCTTACAAATGCTCAGGAGAAGAGAGGACGCCATCAGGGGCTGAGGGCTCAGGCCGGGCTGAGCCCATATCCCTCTCTACTGTTTTCTAGAGGTGACCGTGGAAACGATAGCTCTCAGTGCCCAGTGTCCTCAACTACTGAACAGGGGTAATGACAGCACTCACTCTTCAGGGCGATTACAAAGACCAGATGAGGTAACACATGGAGGCGTCTCACACGCTACTGTCTCCGGGAATGTCGTCCTGGTCGTCGTCAGCACCAACACCAGCTACTACTCACGCCAGTGCACAACTGTCCTGCTTCAGACAAGTGGGTCAGGAAGGACAAGTGGGTCAATAATGGTTAACTTCACCTGATTCTTCTTATTTACGTTTTTAAAAAGATTGGGGATCATACCATGCTGTAGCAGCTTCTCTTCTGCAAAATTACAGAATCCTATGAAGAAAAACACCTCTCCAGAAGCTCCCTCTGTAAACATTGTGCTGTGCTGTACAAAGTGGAGGCAGACGCTGGGTGTAGAGGGCAGCTTCTACTGGGGTTTGCATCCGATTATGGACTTGGAAGGGGAGGGGCTGTTGGTTTGTCACGAAGGGGTCAGATATCATCCCCTCCATCAATGAGGAGGTTGATTTGCCCAATAAAGAGGCAGACATGTCCAGACGTCCTGGCTCTGAGAAGCTCGTGATGGATATCGTGTCCTCAGGGTGTCCTTATTTCCAATTCCGAGCAAGAGCCTGAAGACTGTGGAACAAACTCTGAGCCCTAAGCTCTGCGGAGCTTCCAGGGACATGGCCAAAGGGCCTCTGCCCACCTGCAGAAGAATCCACCGAGCCTTTGTCTACGGGCCCAGAGGAACGGTCTAGGCGTCCTTTCATCTTCCTGAAGTCGAAACCCACATCCATACATCTTATACGCGAGGAGCAGGTGGTGAGCTGCCTTCCTCTATTTCACCAGAGAATTCATTTCATGCTGAACAGAGTGGGTCATTTTTCCTGTGAGCTTGGCCTCATGGTTCCCAGGCTCCCGTTGGTGAAGCATTACCTATTCACACTCTGGCCCATTTGTTTCTGCCGCAAATTTCCCAGAGACTTACGGAGGTGATGTTCATAGATTTTCCCATTTATGTTGTTTCCTCGTGCATAACAATGATTTGTCGGCTTTCATTTCCTCTAATGACCCTCGGAGTGGGGAAATGTTCCCGTGTTGTGTCACATGCCTGCTGCTGGCCTGATTTCAGAAGCTGAAATGGTCTTGCATGGTGATGACCTGAAAACGCTGCTCTACACCCTTCTGTGAGCTGCCAGCAGGACCTGGGCTTCAGGAAAAGCATCTCAGGGAGGGGCTGGCTGGGATGGAGTAAAGAATGAGACTTTTGATGTCAGAGAAATGAAGAAATAAACTATAGCTCTGTTAATATCTAAGTCTGGCTTTGGGCAAGTAATTTAATTGCTTTGTGCCTCAGTTTCCTCAGATGCGAAATGGAGCAATACCTAAGCACACTCTTCGCTCTGCTGTTATCATCAATTCTGAGATCCCAGGAATTATGTGTCAGGATCCATTCTACCCAGGCTTCTCCAGAAGTGGACGGGGATCTGTGAGTGCAGCATCGCCAAAGTTGTAAGGACAGATAATTCACCACACTCACTGCTGTGCATCTCTCTCTCGCCTACGGATTTAGGGTTGCCTATGGGCAGAAAGGGGTCTTATTTTCATCTATATCACTGTATTCCATAATCAGTAAGCATTTATTGAACTAATGCAAATGCCAGACCTTATTGCAGGAAATAGTACAGCCTAGATGGAACCCAATCTTACCCTGCAAAGGGCATGAGCCCTTGGGAGGATATAACCCAACCACTGAGGCCTGGCAAGAAGGGCAAAGCAGCTCTGAGACCGAGGGAGTCAGCCCAAGTGCGTTCTCACACATATCCAGCACTTCCCTGAGGGGCTCGGGGTTTCAGGGTGAGAGAAGGGGGTAGCTGAGCTCCAAGGGCTGGGCTGGGACTAGCAAGATGTGCCCATCACGGGCAGGAGGAGGGAGAAGACACTGAATAGGCCCACGACAGCTTATGCAGTCTGGAGTTGAAGTTACTTACCGTGACCCTTGTAGATGTCTTGGTAAAAAGTTCTTCACAGCAAATGAGTTTGCAGATTGCTCTGGAACTTCAAGGGACTCACAGTACAGGGAGTTGCTGCACTCCAAACAGGTCCTCCAGAGACTGGGCTGAAGTGAAGGACCAGAGGCCTTGCACAGTGCGTGCATGTCCACACACAAGTATGCACACTCATACGTACCCATTGCTATTCCAGTGACAGGAGGGCCGTGTGTGGAATTGTGCAGTCACACTCCAGGGGCAGCAGTGGGTGGGATTGTGACTGCAGCTTTCCTGTCTCGGCTCCAGCACCCACTGAAGCAACCTTGGCAGAGAGGCGTTCAGCACTCCCATGGGGGTCCCCGAGGTAACTCCTGGGTTCCAATGCATCAGTACACATGCCTCGGGGAACTCCTCCTGACTGCACAGCAGGAGGTGGGGAAACACGAAGCACAGAGGAGAGAAAATGGAGCAGGAGGGGAGGAATGCAGAGGGGAGGGAGCCAAGGAGGGGCTCACGGACGAGGTGACGTCCATGGTGCAGGTGTGCAGCCTCGCCCTGAAACGTTGCCACTGCCAGAGCCCAGTGAAGAGGCATTCGTGTTACGTCCTTGCTGATGCGCTGCACAGGGAAAGCCCCTGCTGGGAGCCCTTTCCAGCTCAGCTGTGACAGAATGGACAGGAATCGTGTCGTTGCCATCTTAGTCCCCATGCGAGCAGATGGGTTGCTCGCCTTTTCTGTGATGACGTCCACAGCTTTGCCTAGCAAACGATCTCAAATGAGAGACACATTGAGGGCATTGCTGGACAGAGTGGTCCCCTGGGAGGAGACGTCGGCCAGCCTGTGCAGAGCCCAGGGAGGTGCCTCTCGGGGCCTTCCAACTCCTCCTTTGACGGTCCCTCCAGAGCAGCCAGACAGCGGCATTCAGTTATTGGGTCACATTCTAAACAGGGAAACCAAAGGTAATAAAAATAGCACCTCTCATTTGAAAACTATTTTACAATTTCTAAAGTGCTTTTCATACCTGTCATCAGGCTCAGTCCTCAGAATACCCTCTTCATGAGGCAGAAAAATATCCCGTTCGACAGAAAAGAGCACTGCGTGACAAAGCCCTCTGCCTGCCTCGAGTTCTCAGGGCCGGCCTCCGCAGCATGTCCCTCCTTGCCCCCCGCATCCCGTCAGCAGCCGCGTCCTGGTTTTGAGTTGAACACGTCTCTTTCACCGGCAGCCCCACTGTTCTACTCTGCTGGAGGCCTACCCACGGTCGTGCTCACCTCCACCCCTCGCTCTCCAGCATTGCCTGCAAAAGAGGGTGAGAGGATTGACAGGTGCTCTTGCTTGAACACGAGCACTGACATGTCCCAGCGCCCACCAGGTGTTTCTGATGGCTTGTCCATAGTACTGGTCTGTGCTGTCTTCCGTGCCTCGTTGAGGGTTCCAGGCTTTACTGGTACTGAACTAGGGCCCTTTCTGAACGTGGAGGCCTCTCTCCTCTGGGACCTTGCTCTTGTGTCTGCTTTCTCAGCACTACAGTGATCTTAATTGTTGTAATGACAACTGCAATAATAGTAACAGTGAGGGTAACAGGAAAGTGGGGATACGCATGTTATTTAATCCACACACCCACCCTACGGAATGGAATGGTTGCAGAATACAAACACTATGCAGGTCTCCGTGCAAATGTCACCTCCTCAGAGTGGCCTTCCCCAGAAATCCTCCTCAAAGCGGTCCCCACCACCTCCGTCCCTCCCCATCTCTTGATTTGTCACAGCTCACTAAGTGTCTGCATGCTCACGTCAGTCTCCGGTGCGCTGGCCCGGCACAGTGAGCTCCTGGCGAGTGGCAGGTCAGGTAAGGGTTCGCAGCATGTGTCACTGACTGGGTTAAGGGATACCCAGAGGCTGGTAAAGCATTATGGGTGTGTCTGTTTTTGGAGGAGATTACCGTTAATCAGTAAACTAAGTAAAGAAGAGAGCCATGACCAACATTGTAAGCATCATCTGGAACCAAAGAGAAAGAGAAAACTGAGGGAGGAGGAATTTGCTCTTGGCGCGAGCTGGAACACTGTCATGTACTGCCCTCGGGTATCAGCAGCCCTGGTTCTTAGGCCTCAGGCTCGAATTGGGCTGCACCACTAGCTTCCCTGGCCTTTTAGCTTACACCTGGGTGATTGTGGGATGTCTCAGCAAAGCTGCCAGAGCCAGTCCCCAACAAAACATCTCCTCTGCATTCCTACACTGTCCTGTTGGCTCTACTGCCCTGGAGAATACGTGCTCGCTCGGTGGCCATGGGCCTTGCATGTGCCCATGACCACGAGGTGAATGTATCAGGGCTACTGGGTGGATGAGGAATTTGAGGTGTGAAGAATGTCTCACCTCACCTGAGGCCAATCAGCTGCTCACAGGTACAGCCAAGAGTGGATCCAGGGTTTGACGACCCTAAAGCCAGCTCTGCTCTCGAAGGTGTGTGCTTCAGAAATCTTTCTCTGTTGTGTCAGCACACCTGAATGCCATGCTCACTGTCCCAGCAAGAGCATGGGTGTGTCTGGTTGGGAAGAGATTACCATTAGTCTTAAGTACCCTGTCCTGGCACTTAACCTGTCCCAGAGTCGCCCATTCACAAAACTCTAGGCTGTAAGGCAGCTGACTTCTGGCATGGTGTCTCCTCATGAAGGTATGCCCAGTTCTCAGCACTGTAACAGAAACCAGGAAGGTACTACCTTTGTTAAGTATGGAGGAAGCACATGTCACTTGGTTGGGTGTCCTTGGCTCTCATCACTTCATACTGGGGCTGCTCAAATGTGACCCTGGACCAGTAGCAGCAGCCCTGAGACAGTGCATCAATGCAAATTCTCAGGCCCCAGGCATATAGCACCAGAAACTCTGGATCCGTGGCCCAGACATCATGTTTTATAAAACCCTCCAGGTGTTCTTGACACATACTACACTTTGAGAATCACAGCTTTAGACCAAGGGCTGGCACCACTTAGCAAATTCAACACGACCCCAGCTCGTTCCCAGATTCTCTCTGGCTGAGGAACACCCTTGCTCAACATAGAAGATGCTGTGAGGTGCAGTCACACCACCGACGTCAGCTCCTGCTGGTTTCGCCTCACTTGATGCAGACACGGGAGCCCTTGTGAAGCCTTGCTGGTCTCCTGTAAGGACCTCGTGCCACTGGGGTCCCTTGTGGAGTCCTCCCTCCTATCTCCCCACACTCTCGTGCCCCAGTCCCAGCTCCTTCCTGGAGCTCAGAGCTCACTTGGCTGGACCTGGGGCCTGACTGAGGGCTCTGTGGAGAAAGTGAAGCCAGCTCACACTTTCACAGGCTGCCAAATAACCTTTTTGTTTCAGTGGATCTTCTGCTCCCTGCTAAGCTGGATTAATATCGCTACCCAGATTCATGATTCTTCTGTCATTTTCGTTTAATAATTTTTTAAATTTTACATTTAATCTTTGTACCTCTTCATAGCATACAATACAGTCTTTGTACTGTAAGCCCTCCTAATTCTCCCTGTTTAAAGAGGCGTGACTGACAGTAGCTGGTGTAGGAGCAGATCTCCTAGACCGGGTGGATCTTCCGCCTTCTGAACATCAGCCTGGATAGGAATGGCCCCTGGAATGGCGGGACAGGGTTACCAGCTAACCTTCTTCACAGTTAGGCATGTGGACTCGCTGTTCCAGAGCCTGTCCCCACTTTATCTGGCTGCTCTCCTGACCATGCAGGGCAGGCACTGAGATCCCAGCATGCCTAGGGGCTAGGTTTGCAGAGTGAACCTTTCCTTAACAATTTGAAATAAGTGCTCCTGCAACCTCTCCCAGGGAGCTGAGACTCACTACCTCCATAGTGAATGGAGGCTGATGGCTCCTCCGTAGAACATGGCTGTGTGGGCACAATCTACTCCGGAACCTCTGTCCACGCTCCTGGTTCTACAGGCCCATTTAGCTCTGTTTGTCTTGAACTCTCCAACCCCAAAGGATTCCCTTGTGGCTTCCAGTGCACCACCACAGCTCTGGAGGGCTTCGAGTGCTACTTGCTTTGACCCCCCACTGAATCTGTACTCTACTTTTACTGGAATGGAGGCTGAGGGAATCTGTGTGAGCCATCTGATGCTACAAAGCTGGGCAGCAATGTTTCCAGGTTAGAGAAGAGATCCCTGTGCTAGTAAGAGAGAGGGGAAGGTCTCAGCAAATGTGTCAGTAACTGCCTGGAGCTCCCCAGAAGCTTAGCTCAGAGCATATGAACGCTCCTACTTCAGAATAGCTTCGCTTTATTTTTAGAAAATGCCCTGTGGAATTGCAAACTCGGAGGGACATGGGAAAGCATATGAACCTTCTCAAATGACTGCAGACATATTGTGAGGGGATGAGAGAGGAAACTTGCAAAGAGAATGAAATCCCAGAGTCAGGGACAAATGGAGTAAAGGCTGTTCACTATGCCAAGGGCCCTGACTAGAATATCTGAGTTCAGCTCAAGACCTCTGGTATAGTCTATTCATGCTCGTGAGCTCCTACCAGTCCCAGCCCTTCTCCCCTGACCGTGGGGCATCTCTGCCACCTGAGTGGTATGACTGCAAAGAAATTCGTTTGGGCAGTACAGCAGTGACCTCCCTGCCCCATCGGTCCTGTGGTGGAGATTAGCTTGCCTTCTAGAGCTGACACTGAGCTACAGCCTTCTGAATACCTCTAGAATATCAACAGGAGTTCCGGAGTCAGACAGATTTACCTTTACCTTTATGCCGCACCTTAGCTCTAGCACACTGGGCAAATTATTTAATATTGAATCTCAAATTTTCCTTATTTAAAATGCATGTAAGGTAAATACCAGGCCGGCCCCATAACCTCATGATTAAGGCAGCCATAACTACATGGCTGCCTGTGGTTTGAGCCCCAGCCCCAGTGGCTTGAACAACATGCTGGGCACGTGTGTGTGTGCATGCCTGAAATCCAGGCCGACTGGAGAAATGGAGAAGAGATTGCAGTGTGACCACACCCCATTGCACGTGCTTTCTCACTCTTCCTCCCTGTCTTTCTCTGTGAGTACACATGCCCTCTGGCAAGTTAAAAAAATGAATAGCACTGATCTATTTGGAAGATGAAGAGGAGTGACACAGGTAAGGTGGTCACACATACTGTCATTAGCATTACACGGCAGGGAGACCTTTGCCTACATCCACCAGATCTCTCCAACATGGCCCTCCGAGTCAGGGGGCGTGTACTTGATCTTCCGGTCACAGTCTAGACAGGTGTTGTTGCTTCATTGTGTTTCACACCTGTTCCTGGTGGCTGGCCCCAGATAGAGTTCTTCTGTCTTCCTTTAAATATGCATCTTTTTTGTGGTCCCTTCTTTAACCAAAACCAGACTGAAGTATACTGTTATTATCTGGGTTTTTTGTTGTTATTGTTATCTTTATGATTTAAGAAGACAAGTCTCTACCCTTTCACGTATTCATGTCAATTTTCATTTTTTTAGCCCAGTAATGTTCATTCAAATTTCTCTAATATCTTTGATCATATTCCATTTTATGGATATACCACATTTCCTGTATTCATTCATTAGTTTAAGGGCATTAAAATTTTTGTATCCTTTCCACTTTTTAGACATTATGGATAACACTGCTATGAATTATGTTCCAAGTGTTGGTTGGACAATTGTTTTTCTTTCCCTCTCTGTGTATACTGAGGTATGGGATCCCTGAGTGGGTGGTAGCCCTGTGTTAAACATTTTGAGTAACTACCACACTGCACAATCGAAATGACACAAATAGATGGCATATGAATTATATCTCAATAAAAGCAATTAAGCAATGCTAGAAGTTTTCCATCAAGGCTGGTTTTAAACCATTTAGACCTAGTAGTGAAGCTTCGCACTGGGCTACTTACTGAACACCCTGCATATTCGATAAGGACTCTCCCCTCTGGTTGACTTGGAATCTGCAAATCTCTAATTCCTCTGTGAACTGATAATCGTTTATGATAAGTCTTTGGTCAATCTTTTCTGGGACTTGGAGGAGTGAGGTATCAGCTTATATGTACATAAACTCAAAGGGAAGCCTGTGAGAATTTCTGTTGCTCTTCCTCTGTGAAGATGCTGCTTCTATGGTGTCTTTCCAAGAAAGGCTAGCTGCTCCAGGCTCTACCAACTCTGGTGGCTATGTTCACAATTCAGTCAGCCACAGTTCTACCCTTAGGCTCTGCTTCCCTCCTACTGGAAAACCATTCTCCAGAAAGTATGTCAGCGTTCTGAGGTGATAATAGGGCTCCTTGTTTTGTTTATTACTTAATATCACAACCATGTCCTGTTACTATCAAATTATTCCTTTCTATATTTTACCCAGTTTTCTACTTATTCATGGAAGGACAGTAAATCTAATCTTTACTCAAACTTGGCTACTAAAACACTGATTTGCTTTTTTTTTTTTTTTTTTGGAGAGGTTTTTGTTACAGGGTGCATGCATCACCAAAAAGACAGAAAGACAGAGAGAGACAGAGAGACAGAAAGTGAAAAATCACTCCCCAGGGAGGATGGCCACACCGCAATCTCTTCTCCTCCATTCTCCTCTTGGGATCTTGGGCACGCATGCACACGCGCCTGGCGTGAGTTTAAGCCACCAGGTCCGGGACTCGAACCGCAGTTGACTACATGGGAGTCCAGCAACATAGCCATTGCACTAACTACCGGTCCCAAACACTGACTTGCTTTCTAAGCCTACCTCCCTATATGGATTTTAAGGACAATTTTCATAATAGAACAAATAGCTATTTTTCCCTTTCCATTTCATAATTATAAATCAAATTTTATAGTCACTAGAACTTGTATTTTATAGTTCAGGACCCTTTTCCAGGGAGTAAGTACACCATATGATGACTGGATTTCAGGTGTGCATGGGGTGACAGAGTCTGATCAAGCACTGTGACAGATCCACTCTGATTTTAGACATTCATTTGAGTTTAAGAGTTGTCTGCTTTTACTTAGATGATAAGCACATAAATTAGAAAAATGTTCCCTGAATCTATTAGGGGAAGATAGACATCTATGCTTCTTAAATTGCTAAACTTCTCCTAACAAAGAAAACTTGTGGTCATATGTTTGTAATCCAACACTCCTTTTCAGCGTGCCTCCACCACACGGTGCTGCCCTAACAGAGCACTCTGGTCTAGAACCTTGCACAGCCTGTGGACACATGACGGCCCGGCACAGGTCACTCCTTCTCATCTCCCCAGTGCCTGGCTTGGACCTGGCATTTCATGGGTGTTACGTTGTTTTAAACATTGAACGACTATTAGGTATGAACAATGATACATGTACGTCTCTCAGAGTGGCTTGACCATTCCCCATGAGGGGTGCTTTCTCCTCTCCCTCCCTCACTGTCTCTCTGTCTCCCTTTGGCAAGCACACATACCGTTTAGCCAAAAAAAAAAAGAAAAAAATCATATTATTCTCTCCTCCACTACCCCACTGTTTTCCAGCGTGTGTGAGGATCAGAGAAGGAGGAAAGGATTTGCACAAAACATGGCATCCACAGATTAGAATCAAAACATGAAGATTCTGATCCGATGTTCAAGCTATTTCCATAGCACTTCTTTACTAATCATATTGCCAAACATAAAACCTTATTTTATCTGGACACTCACTCTTTTATTTAAGAAAACTATCACTGAAGTCCAACCTGGGTGGTGCAGTCAGTGTTGTCCTGGATCACAGTGCTGGAGGCCACATGGTGAAGTGGAGGTTTGGATCCCCAAGCCAGCCTGAAAACACACCAGGCATGTATGTAGATACCCAAGAATCTGAGGAGCTAGAGACCTGGAGAGGAAAAAAATCCATTGGGCCTTCAAATGTATAGATTTATATTTTTTAAAAAATCAAATTTGGTATGTTTTCAGCCATTATTTCTTTTCTTAAAGTATTTATTTTTTTAATTAATTAATTTATTTTATACATTTAATCATTGTACATCATTACTACTTTCAGTGATTTTTTTCCCAACATGAATACACTTCACACCAGTCCCGTTAAAGATACCATACACATTATCATCAACAGAAAGTCATCCATTTCTATGTCCTATAAATATCTTCCCTCTCTATTATTCTCCTTGATTCTTCTCAGGCTTCCCTTCTCTCACCATCTTCCTCACTGTCTCCACTTTCCATAACCATTTTCCATACTTCTATATACACTAATCTTTCCATTTCTGCCATAGAGTACGGTCAGTATATATTCAGTGTAGACATATAATGTCTCTCTTTCTTAGTCTGGCTTGCTTCACTCGGCAGTAAATCTTCCATACTCATCCACTTCCTATCAAATGCCATGGTCTTGTAGTATTCTACAGAGCATATGTGCCATCCTTTTTCAATCCATTGATCTGTTCATGGACATTTGGGTTGGTTCTATGTCTTAGCAATTATGGATAATCCCACAATAAACATAAATGTGCAAGTACTTTTCCATTATTTCTTAAATATTTTTTCTCCCTTTTTCCCTCCTCTTCTCTGGCACTACCATTGTGAATATTTGGGTGTGTTTGGTGCTGCTCCACATTTCTCTGAGACTCTGCTTATGTTTCTTAATTCATTAATTTTTTTTTCATTCTCATACTTCATCATTTCAACTGACGTATCTTCAGCCTCACTGATTCTTTCTTTTATTCTTTCAAATCTGCGGTTGAGACCCTCCAGTGAACTTTAAATTTCAATTGTTGTACTTTTCAGATGTGGAATTCCTATTTGGTTCCTTTTCATAATTTCTATATTTTATTCACATTTCCTATTTGCTGAGATTCTTCTGGTTTGCTTTAATTTTTGAAGAATTCTCAGGCTGACTTACAGTCCATGTCTGTGCTTCCTGAGGTACATTCACTGTTAATATCACCAAAGTATGACTGAGTCATACTTTCATGTTTCTTTTCATGCTTCCTAATTTTTTTTGAAAACTGGACAACTAGAATGTGATAAAGTAGTAATTCTGGAACTCGGATTTTTATCCCTTAATAGGGTTTGTTGTTTGTTATATATTTTAATTGCTTGTTTTATGACATTTCTGAGCTAGTTTTTGAAATTATGATTTATGGTTTATATACAATCATTGTACATCTTAGCAGTGTAGAGGTTTTTTGTTTTATTTCATTTTTTTTTTTGCCATAGGGTGCTTGTGCTTGCCAAAGAATGAAACAGAGAGAGAGAGAGAGAGAGAGAGAAAGAGGAAAATGAGAAATCACCCCCTGGGGAGAGGGCCATGCCACAATCCCTTATTCATTCTCCTCTGAGAATTTTGGATACACATGCACACGAGTTTCAGGTCCTGGGTCTAGGGCCTGAACTGCAGTTGGGCCATGTGAGAATCCAGCACTTTACGAACCTTGCCATCTGCTGGGTCCTCGAGTATGGTTTTAAAAACATGCATACAGCATATAATAGATAGACATATTCATCTTCAACATTAAACATTACATTACATTGTGTGCTTTTGCTAACAGTTCTAGTTTTCTTGTTTTGGAAGTATACATTGAATTGTCAATGACATTTGTATTCTGTTGTAGTACACTATTCCACATTCTAGTTCACGTGTTTCTATATATTCTTGTGTTAATCAAATCCCCTCCCACTTTACCATGTAGTTTCTGGTATTTACCATTACTCTTTTCACCTCTATGCCATTGAGTCTTTCATTTTCTGCCACAGAATATAGACACTTGGCATGTTGGACAGGGAGATACAGTATTTGTCTTTTATAATCTGCTTATTTCACTCGGCATCATGTCTTTGGGTTCATCCACTCTATGTCGACTGATGGGATTTTTTTGTTATTTATGGTTAAGTGGTATTTAACTGTGTATATGTGCCACATTTTCTTTGTCCATTCATTGGTTGAGTCCATGTCTTGGCTATTGTGAATAATACTGCAACAAACATGGATGTGAAAAAAAAAAAAAACAACGCTCAGAAATATCTAAAACATTAAAAGTCACAACATTGGGAACCAGCAGTTAGCGTAATGGCTATGTCGCTGGACTCCCACGTAGCCAACCGCGGTTCGTGTCCCGGACCCGGTGGCTTAAAACTCACGCTGGGCGTGTGTGCATGCGTGCCCAAGATCCCGAGAATGGAGGAGAAGGGATTGCGGCGTGACCATCTCCCCTGGGGGGGTGATTTCTCGCTTTCTGGCTCTATGTCTCTCTCTGTCTGTCTGGCGAGTGCATGCGCCCGCTAGAAAAAATCTCTCCAAAAAAAAAAAAAAAAGAAAAAGAAAGAAAAGAAGTCACAACATTACAAATCTTTATGAGAGGAAGAGAGAGAGACAATGAGACACCAAGGTATTTACTGCCAAGACCAATGTAAGAGTAATGTCACTTAATTTAACAGTTGTGCTCTTTCTCCCAAGATCAGACTTACTGAGTGGCTAGCACAGTGAGGCTAGCTCAGTGAAACCTAATCAACATAAGTGGAAGACTGAAAATTCCATTTTCTCCAGAAGTAGAATAATTCACAATAATGAGTACTCAACATGGCTTCCTTCTCTGCTTGCATTGAGAAGGAACATGGATTAATTGTAGCATGAGCTGTAAAACAACATTATGGTGAATTGAACAAATATGTGGAGTAAAGCACTGCAGGACTCTGGCCATCCAGACAAAAACCTAATGAGATGTAAAAAAAGATTGGAATAACATTTGCATAACTCTGGAATCCAGTCAAAAACTTATAATAACAAGGGGACATTGAATAAAGAAAGAAATAGCTGTGTGATAGTAAGAGAGTGCTGTGGCAGTTTAAGCCACCTGCCCACCACCTTTCATTCTCCAGGAGAACAGAAGCACATAAATGGCAGTGAACTAGTGTGGGTGGCAAGTGCCATAGGGAGCATGCAGATGTATTCTCAGAAAGTGTGACTTTGTGTTTCGCCATGTCTTGTGACTCTCAGAGTTGCACAGAGCACGCACTCTCTGGACAGCAGCTTCTTGGGCAGTTTTTAGTGAAATAATTTAAGGGCAAGATACTGACGTGCTGCAGTTTGGACTGAGGGAGAACAATCAGAACAAACAATAGATGGAACAAAAAGCCTTGAAAAGAGTCTGAGAGGTGAAATATGTGGGAAAGTAAGGGCTTTTAAAGTCTCCTGTATGCACTGTGGAGTCAAGAACACCAAGGCCAAGCTCAGAGCTGCATGCATGGCTAATAAAAGCCTGAGAAGATCTTAAGTTTTCACCTCTGGATAACTTCAGGCTCCACACCAGCGGAAAGTGAAGACTAAGGCAGAATTATAAGTGACCTGTCTACACACTGAAAAAATGTCCCACACAGCCATTCTACAAATACTGAGAGATTTTTTTTTTCTTTTTCCCCTCCCTTGGCTCTAAGTATTTAAGGAAACTGTCAAAATACTAGATGACAGCTGAGAAAATGTAACAGAGATGTCAGTGGCTGCATATGACACAGAACAGAGATTTTAGAAGAATAGCTTAGATGAGTCATTAACCAAAAAATAAAAAACAAAAAACCTCTTTCAAACAGAAACACATACCTGTGTTGTGCAAAGAATATGATTTCTATAGTTAATATAGTAAAATATTCAGAACATCTAACTTTCAGCAAAAAGATTATAAGTCATGCAAAAAACCCCAGAAAGTACATCCTAGTCAAAATGAAAAAAATTACTAGAAACTGTCCCTAAAGAAGTGAAGATACTGAACTTGCTAGAAAAACACAGTTTTATTCTAAAGAGCCAAAGAAAATCATACACACTAAAGAAAACCAAAACCACAGTGTCTCACCAAATAGAGAATATTAATAAAGAGCTGGAAATTGTAAAAAGAAATCAAATAGAAATCATCGTGCTGAAAAGTATAATGAATGAAATGAAATATTTACTAGAGAGGTTTACATCAAATTTGAGTAAGAAGAAGAAACAATCAGTGTGCTTAGAGATGAAATCAATTGAGAGTACTTAGTCTGAGAAAGAGAAAGAAAAAAGAATAAGCAAACAAACAAACAAACAAAACACAACAGAGCCTACAAGACTTGTGAGACACCATCAAACGTATGAACATATGTATAAGAAGAATCCCAGAGGAGAGGAGAGATAAAAAGGGAAAGGAAGAATCTTCAAAGACACATTGCCAAAAAACTTGATGAAAGATAAGAATCTATGCTTCTAAGAAGTTCAATTGCAAATAGTTTATTAAAATATTCACGAATCACAGTCAAATTGTCAAAACCAAAAAAAGAGAAAAAAGAAAGAAAGAAAAAAGAAAGAGAGAGAGTTTTGGAAGTGGCAAGAGAGAAGCAATTAATCATATACAAGAAATCCTTGAGAACATGAAGAATTTCTTTTCAAAAACCGTAGAGACCAAGAAGCAGGTAGAATAATACACTTAAAGTAGTGGAGAAAAAAATGTCAACACATAAGTCTATATCTACCAAAACTATCCTTCAAAACTAAAGGAGAAATTAAGACATTTCCTAATTTTTTAAAAAAAGTATTTCTTACAAGTTCTTGTACAACATACAATACTAAAAAGAAGTCATTAGGTTGAGAAGAAATGGCATTAGACAGAAACTCAAAGTCATATGAAAAAATAAAGTACATCAGAAAGGTAACTAAAAGCCTGTTTTCTTATATAACTTAAAGACATAAAACAAGTATTAATTTAAAGCATAGAACAGTAAGTATTAATAAGTCTTAATTTATCTTAATGGGAGTACAATGGATAAAATGTAATAGGGTTAATCATATCATAAAGGGGGCTAGGTGAAGCTGGGAAAAGGCAAAATGTTTGCATACAACTAAAACTGAGCTAGCATAAATTCAAACGTGACTATTACAAAGCTAGATATTAATGTTAATCTTTATGGCGACCACTAAAAACATGCTAAAAATAAGAACCACTAAAAATATACAAACCAAGAATTGAGAAGGAAAGCAAAATGATACACTGAAAAATAAATCAGAGGGAAAGATAGTAATGGAGGAATACAGGACACTAGGCATGATGAAAAACATGACATACAGCAACAAACACGGGGACATCAGGAAAGTCATGACACATTATTGCATAGAAAAACACGTCATGATTTTCTAGACAACCTAATAGCAAAACGATGTAAGTCCTCTTTTAAAAAAAATTCTTTTTCACATTTAATCATTACATGTGTATCATTACAACATACCAAATGAATTTTCCCATCATAAATACACTACATATTGGTCCAGTCAAAGACATTACCATATACTTTATAATCACCAGATTTCTTTCCATTTTGGGTCCCTGAAATGTTTTGCTTCTTTTTCACCCTCCCCATTTCCCACCCACCCCCACTTCCTCCAGTATCATCATCACTCTCCGTGCCTTTTTTCCCCCAAAGGTCTCACATATTTATTACTGAACCAACATACTGATGCGGAACTTAGAAACAAAAGGAAGCATCATTTTTTTCCCAATAACCCCCAGGTGAGAAGATATGGCGAAGAACTGAGTGGACCACACATACCATGATGGTGGGGAAAAGAAGAGCCATGACTTTGTAACTTCCAGTCATTCTGTTTCTGCCAAAGAGTGCTGACATTTGGTATTAAGTCAGTCCTGTATTGATAATTATTTATTTAAATTTTTTTTAAAAAAGTCTTCCTTTCTTAGATTTAAGAGTAAGAGATACAGAAACAACACTGCCCAATAGGGTCTTGATGCCATGACCAGCTCCAAGTCAGCCCCAGATTATGGGCACACACATGTCCAGAATACGCAGCAAGGTTTTCAAGCGTGAACCAAGAACCTTCCCATGATGGACAGCATTGCAGAGTGCCATGCTTTACTGCTATGCCACCTTCTGACCCCAATTGTAATGATTTAAAATAAAAATGGGTTAAACTTTTTCAACTAAAAGCTAGATGTTGATGAACTATATGGAAAAAATATTTTCTGACTATTGGCTCACTACAAGATACTCAGTTTAGGTTCAAAGATACAAGGTAATGGGAAAGATAATACATAAAAATTATAAACTAAAGAAAGCTGGAGTAGCTAAACTAATATCAGACAAATTATACTTTGAAAATTGTTATGAGACAAAGAAGGACATTATATAGTCATGCAATGTTCAATACACTAAAAGGACATAGCAATTGTAAACATATATGCACTTAGCAACAGAGCCCCACAATGTATGAAGCAAACACTGACAGAATTGGAGGGAGATAGTTCTAAAATAAAATAGTCATTATTGATTCAGTATCCACTTTTTATAAAGCATAGTACTAAAAAAATCAATAAAGATATCAGGAACTTAAGCCTATTACATAATGTTTATGTGGAACACTCAGCTCAACAATAGCAGGATAGACATTGTTCCCAAATGTACAAGGAACATTCTTTTAAAATTTAACTTTTTATTTTATTTTTCAAATTTGACCAGAGAGGGACAGAGTGAGTGAGTGAGAGAGAGAGGGAAAGTGAGAAAGCAAGCCACCAAGTCTGGGACTTGAACCATGGTCAGCTACATGGGAGTCCAGTGCCCTTAACCACCACAACACCTGTTGGCCCTCAAGGAACATTCTTAAGGATAGATTATATTATGTTAGGCTACAATACAAGTTTTAATAAATACTAAAATCACACAAAACATCTTCACACATATTGAGATCATACAGGTGGCAATACTCCCCAAAGAAATCTACATATTTGACACATTCCTATCAACATTTCCTTCCTTCCTTCCTTCTTTCTTTCTTTTTCTTTTTCTTTCCCAGAACCAGAAAAACTTGTCTTAATCTTGAAAAAGAAAAAGTTAAGTCAGAAGATTCATACTTGTCAATTTCAAAACTGATCACAAATCTACAGCAATCCGAACAGTAGGATACTGACATTAAGAGAAGCACATAGATTAACAAAATAGAGTTCAGAAATAAGACCATAAATCTATGGTCAAATAACTTTTTGACAAGGGTGCAAAAACAATTTAATGGGGCAAGAATAGACTCCATAATAAATAGTGTTGGAACAACTGGATGTTTGTAGCAACAGAAAGAAGTTGGACACTTACCTTGTCTCATGTACAAAATCAACTCCAAATGGATCAAAGACCTAAATTTAAGAGGTAAAACTAAAAGATATTCTTGGAATAAAACAAATCTCAATGACCCTGAAATTGGCAATGGATTCTTAGATATGAAACCAGACATATAAGCAGCAAAAGAAAGAGTAAACTAGACTTTATCAAAATTAAAAACTGTTGTTCATCAAAATACATCGGCAAGAAAGCAAAAAGATTACCTAAAAAGAGTCAGTCAAGTGGTGTGGTGGTTAGGACGACTGGATCCCATGTGGCTGCCTGTGTGGTTTGAAATCTAGACCCGATAGCTTGAAAAATACGACAGGCTCATGTGCATGTATGCTCAAAATCCTGAAAGGAGACTAGAGGAGAAGGGGCGGCATCATAGCCATCCCCCACAGGGGATGCTTTTTTGTTTTCTCTTGCTCTGTCTCTCTCTCTCTCTCTCTCCAGCAAGAGCACCTCTGCCAAAACAAAAGATTACCTAAAGAATTGGAGAAAATATTCATGAATTATACATACAATGAGAATTTAGAGTTCAGAATATATAAAAAGCTCCTGCAATTTAACAACTAAAAGACAAACAATCCTAGTTTTAAAAATGAGAAAGTACTTAAGTAGATATTTCTCCAAAGAAGATACATAAATGCCCTAAAAGAATAGGAAAAAATGTTTATGGATCATGAAGGAAATGCAAATCAAACTCACAAAGAAGCACCATTTCACACCTATTAGGGTGACTATATAAATATCTTTTAATTGTTTTACATTCAATCACTGTGTTATCATTACAGCATACCAAATTTTCCCATCATGAATACACTGTATATTGGTTTAATCAAAGATTACCATACACACTATTATCAACAGATAATTTTCCATTTTGTATCTCTTAAATGTTTTACTACTTTCTTTTTCCCCTTAATGCCCTCCCTCTTACTCTCCCCTATTTCTCACCCTCCTTCCACACTGTCTCTAGTATCAATCACCACTGCTCGCCAAGGTTTTATACTTTCCACTCTTCCAGTTTCTGCCATAGAATGTAGATACTCAGGATATATCCTGGGGATGTACAATGCCTCTCTTTCATAGTCAGCCTTGCTTCATTTAGCAGCAAATCTTCCATATTTGTCAAAAAACTGTGAAATAACAAGTGTTGACAAGAATATGGAAAAACTGAAACTCATAGATTTCTGGTAGGAATGTAAAAAAGTGTATCCACTGTGAATAGCAGTTTGATGGTTCTAAAAAGTTAAACATAGAGTTATCTTGTCATTTCTTCACAAAGAAAGAAAGACATTAGTGGTTGCCAGAGGCTAGGAGGAGGTGAAAATGGAGGGTGACAGCTTAAGGAACATGGGATTTCCTAGGGGAATGATGAAAATGTTTTGGAACTGCATACAGGTGGTCATTGGGCTACCTTGTGTCTTGTATTCAACACCACTGAATTGTTCACTTCAAAATGATGAAATTTATGTCATGTGATTTTTACTATGTTAATGAAAAGAAACAGCACTACAATATCTTTCAAATCATAGGCTCTAACTTTTAAAGTTGTGTTAGTTTATTTCTACATCTATTTGGGCTAAGGCATTTTGAAAAGCATAAAATATTCTGCATACATCATATAATCACATATATATGAACATATATAAAATCAGTGAACTGATACACTTTCCTTCATCATTTTCACAAATTAGTTCACTGATAGAGCAGAAGATATTGATTACTCAGTTTTCTCCAGAATAAAAGAAGCACAGATACTTCCAAATGTCATCAGTTTCTTGTGGCAGCTCAAGATCTACCCTTCCTGGTTGTCATCTGTCACTCACTCTTCGGGGTTGGGCTTTTGCCATGTGGCTCCACTGCAGTTGCCTGAATTATAATGAATTACGGGCATGCTCAGGTCTCCACCTTAAATGTCGGTATCACCCAGGCCAGCATGGGAGCAGTCGCATCTGTCTGGATCTGGTTCAAGCCCTGGATCCTTTGAGAACACTGTGTTATTCACATACCACCAGAGGGAATAAGCTGCCATGACTACGTCCTCAGATCCTGGTTATTCAAAGGACAGACCCCGGACCAGCAGCCTCAGCAGCCTGTGAGGGCTTGTGACAGACGCAGAAACTCAGAGCCCGTCTCAGACCTACTGAGTCAGACTCTGCCTCTTATCAGATACCCAATGATTTGCACGCACATTCAAGTTCAGGAAACATGCCCGGCTGGCCTCTGATTTTATACTCACACCGTTACATGTTTCCCTTTCCTCGCCCATATAAAACCCCAAAGCGCTAAGCTCCCTGAAAGTAGATGATCTGTTTCATTCACTGCTATATCCTCACATACACGGTTCTGGGCTCATATCCTTCCTACAAAAATATTTTCAGAATTAGTACAGAAATGAACTGATTCTGCAATTCTCCCCAAAAGAGGCTTCTTTCTCCAGGTCATTAGTAAACCACCTTTGCAGTTTTGATGGGGAAAATGCTTGAGCTGGAGCTTGGCTAGCTGAGTATTTTCCACGTCAGCATTTAGACAGCGTCAAGAGGCTAATAAAGCTAACAGAGTAATCAGAGGCAAATGACAACAGAAGCCAGGCTTCTCCCACTATCCCAGAGCACAGGATAATTTGACAGTTCAACGTTCCCTGTTTGCCAAAATACTTCTGTGGCCCATTTCTCATTATGGAAAGTGGCCCTGTGGGGGGGCATGTCATTGTGTCTGGGTGACAAGGGCCCATATGGGAAAACACAGCTTGGTGTGTTTGCTGCTGGGCTTGGCAGGCAGTGAGTGACAGGAGGTGTTTGGAGGATTCCCCATTGGAAGGCTTCCTCCTGCTCCACACCTTGTGCTGAAGTCTGAACAGAGACACAGCCCTGGAAATGTTCTGCCACTCTCGGCTCAATTCCTTCTTCCCTCCCTTCTTCTTTCCTACTTTCTTCAAATACCTATCGTCTGAATCCAAGGATAATTGAGGCACGGTCCTGTCCTCACAGTGCACCCTCTTTATCCAGGGATAAAGAGAGATAAATATATTTAGAGAGAGAGAGATTGACTTTCTCTACCCTAGGACACAGAGTGGTATAATAGAATTATAATACCATACAATTTACTCATTTGATGAATTCTGAAATCCACATACCCTGCAGTCTCAAAAAAAATAGCATTATCACTAATATGTTTATTATAAACACTTAATTTGTCCATGCACTTTTTCAATTTTCAAGGATCTGATTTCAAAGTCAAATTGATAAAATAAATTTATAATCTAATATCTGCTTTCTTTTTATGTCTCTTATAACATTCCTATTTGCTTTTCAACTATAGCAAACCATACACACACTCAATTTTATATCCTCGCTTTCTTAGATAAACAGTAACAAACTGTCCACGTTTTTATTCTCTTTACTTTAAGGTAGCAAGGTCTTCCAGAAAACCCTTCAAGCTAAGATTCAGAGACACTCTGGTGACTGTGGATTACAAAAGTTCACTCATTAAGCCTCCTACTGACGACCACATGGTTATTCCAGTCTATGATATTTCAAATACTCCTGTAAAGAACTCCTAGAGAATATGGCTTTTCATATTTTCCTACGTATTTTTGACCTTAATTCCTAGAAGTGGAATTGCTGGGTCAAAGAGTAATTGAATATGTAATTTTCCTGGAAACTACCATTTATGCCTACACAGCTCTTGTTCATCTTCACTGCCCCCAGGGATACGCGAGAATGCCTTGTTTTCCCCACAGCTCTGACAGCAGAGCACATTGTCAAACATGTCTTTTGTTGCCAACGTAATAGGTGAGAAATGGTATCTTGTTACAATTTTGCCTTTCATCCCTCTTATTGTGAGTGGATGTGAGCATATTTTCAATGATTATGAGTCATATGCATTAAGATTCATATTTCTTTTTCTATGAATTTTATGTTAATGCTCTTATGAACTTTATGTTAATATTTTTAGTCCATTAGTGATCAGAGATGTTCTAATTTTTTCTCTATTTTATGTCATTTACATATTAGAAATATTTCATTTGTGATACAAGTTGCATATAATTTTCCAACGTGCCAAATTTATTTCACTCTACTTGGCTTTCTTGTGTGTAACCAGCCAAAAGATTTTATTCTGTATAACCACATCCATACAGTATTTCACCTGTGGTTTCATATTAAATTATAGTTAGAAAAATTGGTCCCTAATGAATTCTCCCAAATATTCTATTACTTTTTTTACTTTTATTTTAAAATAAGTGTAGATCCACAGAAAATTGCAAAATTAGTATGAAGAGATCCCATGTGCCCTTCACCAAATTCCACCAATGCAACATGGTAAGAGCTTACATTATTATTATAGTATAAAATTCAAATAATTAAATCAACATTAGCATCACCCACACCACTTAGTTTTTATGATATTTAAATTTTTTAAATTTACATTTAATCTCCATGTGTCTTTGCAGTGTACAACATTGTTATTTTCAGCCTATCAGTCAGATTTACAATCACTCATTAGTGTGTGTGTGTGTGTGTGTGTGTGTGTGTGTGTGTGTGTTTCAAATGCAATTTTATCACTTGTGTAGATTTGTTAACCAACAACACTATCAGGTTGCCGATTTGTTTCAGCACCTTGAATATCCTTCTCATGCTACCTCTTTATAGTCAAACTCATTCCTGTTGACCACATTCTGTTCTTGACTGTTCATAACCACTAATCCATTCTTTATTTCTATAATATTGTAACTTCGAGAATGTCATATAAATGGAATCTTACAATATGTCCATAACTTTAATCATATGAAAAAGTTCCTGTGTATTTTTGGCATAACACATTCATAGTTTCAGAGATCAGGGTGTCAACATTTTTGAGGACCATTATTATGCCTATACAGAAAGTGCCAAGCCAATTCCTACAGTGGCTATGCCATTTTATATTTCTGCCAACAACATACAATAGATATTGTTTCTACACATAATCATCAGTATTTAGTATTATAATTATTTTATTTTCCTAGTTTTTAGAGACAAAGAGATGGAAAGTGAGAAACCACCCCCTTGTGGGGATGGCGACTCCACAATTCCTTCTCCTCCATCCTCCTCTTGGGATTTTGGGCACACACACTGAGCATGATTTTCAAGCCACCAGATACTGGACCCCAGCAGTGCTCAACCAAGTGGGAGTGTGGCACCTTAACCACCATGTCACCTACTGCCCTGATTTGCATTTTTTTTTAATGGTCAGTGAAGCTGAACATCTTTTCAAGTTCTTATTTGCCATCCATAGTTCCTAGTTAGTGAAGTAAATTATGTGTTTGTGATTTTTGCTCATTTTCTAATTGGATTTTTTTTTCTGTTCAGTTTTGTGAGTTTTTTAACATATTTTAAATTTAAATCCTTTGTGAGATGTATAGTTTAGAAAACATTTTCTTCCAATCTGTAGACTGTCTTTTCATTCTCTTAATAGGGCCTTTCAGAGAGCAAAATGTTTAATTCTGATGAAACCCATTTTATCAATATTTTCTCTTAGGATCACATTTTTCAGTGTCATGTTAAGATGTCTTCACCTTGCTAGGTGTCTTGAAGATTTTTCTCCTAGAAGTTTTTTATTTTACATTTTCTATTTAAATGCTATCCATTTCAACTCCTTTATGTATAAAACAAGTTTAGGTTGAAGTATTTTGTTTGTTTGTTGTCTATAGATGTCCAATTGTTCCAGCACCGTTTGTTGAAAGGATGTCTTTCCTTCATGAGTGGTTGTTACATCTTTGTCAAAAAAAAAGTTAGTCAGAGTTATGTAGAGCTATTTCTTGGATCTCTATTCTGTTCCATTTATCTAGATATCTCCCTTTCCAATACCATGCTGTGTTTCTGTGGTAAATGGAGTGAATATTTGTAAGCAGTAAATATGAAAATTTGGTGAACTTATTTTTATTATTTTCTTCCTTTTTTTAAAAAAAGAATCAATAAGTGAATTCTAGCCTAATTAAACACTGAAATATGCCGTAAAACTTCTATGATTAGAATAGCGATATACTGACAGACAGAGTCATAAAACAGTATGAAATCTTTAAGTAGACTTAACAGCATGTGGAAATTTAGTACAGGATACAGGAGAAATCTCCAATCAATAGGGAAAACACAGACATTTGGTAGTTTTGACACAGCTTGAAGACAATAAAATTGGCTCATTCCCTGCAATGTTCATTAAATTTTCAAATGAATCCCAAAGTTTCAATAAAAACACCCAATCACCAGAGGAAAACATGGATGAATATATGATTTGTGAGTTGGGGAATATTTTAAAATCTATTACTCAAAATCCAGAAGCAGCAAATAAGGAAAAATATAGGTAGATTTTATTAAATTAAAATAAAAAACAACTATGTGACAAAACAAAACCCATAGGCAAATTTAAAAGCACATTACTTTTTGGAGAAAATTAGTATTAATAAGAAACATAAAATCAGGATTTTATGTAGCAAGAACATTCAAATATAGCAGAGAAAAATGCCAATGACTTGTAATCATTCAACATCAATTGAAAAGATGTTAATCCTTGTTTATATAGTAAGAAAAATGTAAATTAAAACTAAAAGATATTATTTCTCACTATCAAAATGTCAGGAACTTGGCTGGCCAATAATGGATATGATGAAGCTATGTGGAAACAAGTACTTCATATGTCCATGGTGGGAGTGCTAAAGTTGCAATCTCTTTGGAGAGGAATTTGGCAATACCTAGGAAGAACTACATATGCACATTTCACCTTAGACCTAGTAATTCCACTTCTGGAATCTCTCCTGAAGATATACATAATAGAGATTGCAAATTTCTCAAAATATTTTGCATTTATTCTTATTACTTTAATATTTTCATAGATTTAAGACTTGATCTTTCTATAGCCAAATAAAAAAGGAAATGAACTATTTATTATGTTGCAAATTATTTTTAAAAGAATATCTTGACTCTAGGAAAAACAAAAAGGGACCAGTTGATGGCATAATGGTTATGTCACTGGATTCCCACAGTCGACTGTGGTTCAAGTCTCAGACCCAGTGACATCAACTCATGCCGAGCGTGTGTGCATGCGTGCCCAAAATCCCAAGAGGAGAATGGAGGAGAAGGGATTGTGGTGTGGTCATCCTCCCTGGGGGATGATTTCTTGCTTTCTGTCTGTCTGTCTCTCTGGTGAGTGCATGCAAAAATTTCTCTCTAATAAAAAAGAATATCTTGATATCTTGCTTTCATCTTAATTGAAATAAAAAATAAGATAGATATTATGCTTATGGGCACAGCTCCTATACCACTTAACACCCTCATCCTCCCCTGAACACACTCACACTCACACACTGAGAATTCTTAGGTTGCACAAAGAATATATTGTCATGGGCAAAGAGAAGACATAATCAAAGAATCATGGGCTAAATATAAAAAGAAAAAAATTACTAAAGCCATTAAAGTGAGGACTGTGACTACAATCAGATTATAGGGGGACAAAATAATGCTTGCATAGCCTTCATGAAATCAAGAGAAAAGAAAATCCTCACAGGGAAAAGGGTATTTGGGATCTGAATGATTTAGTTTGACTATTGACCAAACACAAACAAGTAACTGTAAATCTTACTCTGGTTCTATGCTATCTGGAGTTTTAAGTTGAGGACATAAAATGTTCAGAGTAGGAGCAGTATAAACCCACCTCCTCCCTGGGCAGAGGAGCCAACTGAGCACAGCTAGAACTGGGGGTGGAGAAGCAAGCCCATAAGATAGAGAATTTGAGGGGGTTTGCTTATAGGATCATACAAGTGCAGAGAATCAAGGGGAAGAACGTCCTGGAGTTTTGTCTTGAGCACAACCTTCACCTCGCCTTAGCATGATGCCCATGCCAGCAAAGCTCTTGGCCAGTTCCCTCGGCCAGTTGGTGAGAAGTAGACTAGCAAAGTTCCCTCATGTGGCACTGGATCCTTCTCTTTCCACTAGGCTGCCTGCACCCTTGCCACTGCTCCAAGAACATGCCCTCAATATGGAATGGCCAGACCCTGAGCCTTGTTAAGTCCGTGGGCCTTTTTTTCATCGTGGCATGATGACCAATGAAAGCCCAGTAAGACCTCATCTGCAGGTAATCATACTAGTCACATAGTGGGTAATGTCTACACAGTGAATCAGAAGGTCAACCACAAGAACGTCCATCCTTCATACTGAAAACCAAGAGACTTCTTTTAAGTTGTAATAAAATCATTATTAGTAGAGTCACTGCAAATAAACAGGGACTTTTCAAATTCATTGATGGAAAATCCTCCATGCAATAAAGTAGTTTTACTCTCTAAGATAGCATTTGTTATGAATTTAAAAGAAATAGTTATGCATTTCTTCAAGAATAAGCTAAAATGTCAGATTTTCAGTAAAACAAATAGACCCAGTGAGTCTTATTTACTCAAATAAATAAAAACTTACGTTTTCACAAGAAATATTTATTTCAATGTTTATAAAATTTTTATTCCTAATCACAAAAGAAGTCTGGAAATAACCAAAATAACCTTCAAAGTATCAATGAAAACTTGAATGGATCTCAAATGCATTATTTTAAGTGAAGGAGAACTAATTTAAAAGATGATAGTGTAAAAATGGTAAAATTATAGAAGAAATAGACCAATGGATGTTGAAGGAAGGGTTGTCTATTAAAGAGACATGGAGAAATTTTTGAGGTGATAGAACTATTTTATATCTTTGTTGTGGTGGTTACTGTATCCTATTTGTTAAAAATCAAAATACATACTATTAAGAATAAATTTTATTGTAAAATACAATGTTACATACTGTGATCATTACTTTTCAATATAATTGGATTCTTTCTAATGCTACACATTTTATAGCATGCATATATAAAGTTTTCCTGAGAAGGGGTCTATAAACCTCATCAGGCTGTCAAAGGGATCCATAAGGAGAAAATGAATGAGAAACTCTGTGGAAGGTAGTGCTATGCATCACTTCTACCTATGGTGGGTCTGAGCTCTATCCTGTTAACCCCAAGGGTCACCCAAAGACTGTGCTTACTTTTTGGTTATGTGTCAGTAATTCACAGATGGGGAGATAGGATATCAATGTGTGTGTGTCTGTGTGTGTGTGTGTGTGTGTGTGTGAGAGAGAGAGAGAGAGAGAGGTCTCTATGACCCCCATCTTGCTCCTAACTCAACACTACCTGTTTGTGCTTGTGTAATCATGCCTCCCAGATGCCTCCCTGGTTTCTGGGATGATGTCTGCAATCTTATCTCCTATTCTATGCTTTGCACCCTGTTTTCAGCCAGTGAGCTGTTCCAGTAATTCTTCATATCTTGCTCATTCTGTGATGCCAGTAAAGCAAAGTTTTCTGTGTTTTAGACCTTTTGAGTTGTTTTTCGTGATAGATTGAAGTACATAGGCTGCCATTACATAACCACGTTTCATGGTACCTGAGGTATCTGGTATTTTCCTCTTTAACTACTACATAATATTTTACCTAAATTGACTTTCTCAGAGCGAAGCTGTGTCATTCTTACTGCTAAGTGAATGGATGGGCACCAATTATTAGGAATGTAATAACCTTCATGATTAAGTATCATATTTTATGACCTAGTTCTGGGTATATGTCCAACTTTATTTCTATCCAGTGTTTCAGTCCTGATTAGATAACATGACCATTCAGAAATAAAAACATTTAATAAATCGTGGTTGCAAATTTAAGATTGGCCTTTTTTATTTCAACTAACTATTATTTCAATGTTGATACTCAATTCTATTCAACTATAGTGTTCTTAATTACACTTCAAGTCCAATTAGAAAGGCATTAAGGGTAATTCTATGCCTCACAGGACGATGTGAGCTACATAAACAGGCTTTTATATTGTATAGTAAGATCGGAAAGTGAACTGAAGGTCCTTTATTCCAGTGTTTCTAAGATGTTAGCATCATGGCAATGAAAATTTAAATATAGAGACATTTTTTCACATGTTGAGATCATAGTGAGGTAAAAGAAATTAGGAAAAAGGAAACCAAGTTATTATGAGGCCCAAGGCCTGGAGCCAAGCAGAAACCCTGGGAAGGCAGATTTTTAATACTGGGAGTGTGATTTTCCTAATAGCCACAATTTTTCAGATGAAATGATCTCTGCTGTAGGGACCGAGTTCTTCACCACCAAAATGCTCTGCCACCAGCTACACAGTCATTTCCCAGGAAGGCCTGCGGGGTGGTTTTGCATCACATGACACAACGGACCAATGGCCTTGAGGGCCTTTCCAGTCCTGAGAATCCTCAAGTCTCTGGTCCTGGGAAGCTTGACTTCTTTTTCAGTTGTCCTGTCCAAAGTAATCTAATTAGATTTAGGACAAAATCAGATTTTCTTTATCCCCCTTAAGGTGCAGAAGGTTAATTATATTACTCAGTTCTTGGTTCATTATTTCTGCTGGTCTGTGCAAAGCTCTCCTCTTATTTGTTTAATTAATTCAATTAGTTATTCATTCCCTCTTATCTCCACAGTCTGCTCTTATTTTCCTCTCTTACATTAGACACATTTCTAATATATATTTCTATATATTAGAATTTATTTTAAAGATATATATTAATATATCTTTCTGTTTGCATGAAAACCTGTATCCCTGCAAAATAGGCATTTGTCTTGCAAAATGCACGCTGTTGTTTATATGCATGCATTTTCAATTTACTCTAATGATGTCATGTGATATTTCTTGTTCTGTTTCTTTTTCCATTCAGCACTCCATCTTCTATTCATTTTACAATACTTGGTGCACAGCTTCCAACCACAGCATCACCCTCCATGGCATGACTTGATCCATTCATTCTCTACCTCCACAAATAAAATAAATGCCTACCTATGTGCTCTCATGGACTGGCAAAGTGTGGCCCTGACATGTTTAGCATTCTGGTGCATGTAAAGTCAGAAGTGTACATGTTGAGTCCTGAGCATGCAAATACTTAAATTGAAAGGGTACTTTCATCTTACTCTGGTGATTGGCAGACTCAGTCTAACCCCACTCACAGTGAAGCAGGGTTCTGACTTCGACGGTCCTTAATCTCTTGGCATTATCTAGCTTTCTAATTCTGCCAAACTACAAGATCTCTCTTGTGTGGGGGGAGGGGGGCGTGGGGAGGAGTGGGTGAGTGTGTGAGAAAGAGAGACATACTGAATGGGGCATGTCATGCCAAAATCCTATTATTTCCATTAGTCCATCCCATCAGGACTTGGGGCAAGAGTGTGCCCCCAGTGTGTCATTCAGCCTCCAGGGCCACGATTCACACCACAGTTGGCCATGTGGCATACACTTTTCTATGCATAGCACTTAACTGCTATGCTACATACAGGGCCTGCCCTTGTTCCATTTTTCAGATTGAGTTTTCTTCTGAGAAATGAGAGTGGGATGACAACTATGGCCAGAGGAGAGAAGTGGGACAAGCTCAAGGGGTGCACGGCGTGTATTTAACTCACCTTCCTACTGAGGGTCGTCACTTCCCCTGAACGCAAATATGCTCAGTGATGTGGTAAGGGAGAACGGCAATTCTCTGCTCCAAAATTAATATCAAAGGGCTGGAATGTAAGGACTTAAACTAGAGTTATGAAGACTAGGATTTCCAGAATATATTGACCAGTAATACTGGGAAGTGTTCTGTGGAGCTGACTTACCAAACAAATATCAGATACGATTTTTAATAGTACATACCATAAGGATCATAAATCTATATTAGAACTATAATGAAAAATATAGCATAAATAGGAAAATGAAGCATCAGCCAACAGGAGTGATCATAGCCTCTCATACTGAGATAACAATGGGGAATTTGGGCAGAGGGACATTGTTGGAGGCCATAATTTTTATTTGCTTATTTATTTCATTTCCAGAGGCCAAATACACTCACTAGAGAGAGACAGAGAGAGAGAACACACCCCTTGGGGTATGGCCACACCACAACCCTACTTCATTTCTCCATTACATCAGGGTTTGGACACACACACACCTGCACGCCTGGTGTGTCCTTTAAGCCATGGTGGCTTCGTGGGCTCTGTCTCCCTTGCCCACCAGTCTGTAGTGCCAGCCACCATAGTTTCTAAATGAGAGGAGTGGCTTTCCCAAAGACACCAAGTCAAAAGTGTAATAAACCACTTCCCAACAAAACACAGCAAAGAACCTACGCACCACATAATCTGAAAGTTGGCAAACTGTGTGACGAAAAGGCTCCGGCAAAGTGCTTTGTGCCCAAAGTCTTCACAAACAAAAACAAAACAAAACCCGAAGCACCTGGTAAAGTTTATCAAATAAACAGAGCACTTAGTAATTAAAGTTTCTCAACGACAACATAAATTACATGTTATACTTTACAATAGAATTATGCACTTTGTAATCTTCAAGTTACATATTTGAAAGCACATTTTGTCCAAGCAAATGAAACCTATGCTCTCAAACTCATAGCGTTTACCTCTCACAAATACGTTATTCCGTCTATTGCTTTACGCGCCCAGAAAAATACCCATTTTCCGAAGAAGTAATTGTTTGTCCAATTTTGACTATATGGGATTTGAAACAATAATCAATTTAACGAATTTGGAAGAGAGACTTCTTTGCTGCTTGAAAGCAAAACAAAAAAACACTACTCATCAAGAATTTCTATCTTTCCATGGGAAGTCTGTACTTATATAATTTTTGAGGTAGTGACTTTTTCTTAAGAGTAATTAGAGGGAATTCCTAGCTCCATATTTACACCATTTGAATTTGAATTACTTTGACAGGAGAAGATTTAGTAATTCATCAAATTCAAAGCACTCAAGTGTTAACTGTTTAGATAGCAAAGCTCTACCCTTTGGAGACATCTCAGCACTCCTATACACAGTCGAATGTCAGAGGAGTTGTAGTTGCTGTAGAAACCAATAAATAATCACTGCAGTAGTTGAGATGTTAATCTTGAAAAAAATCATAGTATTTTAAAAAAAAACTTTGGGAATCATATCAAATTGGGGAAAATTTTGACACTTTAAACAAATTGCTGCAGTAATTTGCCAACATTTTTTTTAAGTTTATTTATTTATATATTTATTTATTTTAATTTGACCAGAGAAGGGCAGAGTGAGAGAGAGAGAATAAGAAAGCAAGTCGCTAGGTCTGGGGCTCAAGCTACATTCGGCCATGTGGGAGTCCAGCTCTCTTAACCACCATGCCAGCTGCTGGCTGCTTGTCAACACTTTAAACAATTTACTACTACTTATTTAAACAATGCATTCAACTTATTTTTTTTTAATTCTAAATTGATAGGATGGGCTATCTCCTAAAATCCAAATCTAAAGAGAAAATGGAGATATAATTCATAAAAAGGGA
>NW_006159718.1:1485043-1502751 GCF_000334495.1 Tupaia belangeri chinensis
AAAAATGGAAAGAGCAGCGAAGTGTTTTCCATATCAGGGAAATATAAGGAGGTGCTGTCAGTGAAGGAGCATTTTCCATCATGCCCACGAGGGTAACCATCCATCTAAGACCAACTTGCTGCCTGAAACACTGCTGACGACCTGTTCACCCATAACTCTTCACCCACTGCTATTAAAACAAAAGTTTATCAGCCCACATCCCTCCAACAGCACACATAGCCTGATCAAGGGAAGATATGTGGGGTCACATCGAAGGTCAGGCCTGAATCGTGGGGACACGATTACAGCCCACAGAACGTGAAGTGTACACAGCTGTGAGATGAGGGATTTCTGCTCCTCATGCTTACATCCTCAGCAAAGCCATTTTCTCCTTGCCTTGCCTTGGCTGTTCTCTTGAAATCAGTAGGACCTGGGACACAGGTGAGAGCAGGAGAAGGGGGGCCACTAGGGGCCCAGACAATGTGCTGAACCATGGCGATGGCCTGAACCATGGCTAGCGTTAGAGGCTTAGAGCTGTGGAAATAAATACCCATCTTGACAATAGTAATAAACTTCTCTCAAGTGGCATGGGTTTGGAATTGTGGCTTTTTTGGGGGTTGTCAGAAAAGTCATGACACATTTTTGCATAGAAAACCATCAAAAAATACATCATGACTTTTCTAATGACCCAATAGTTTTGCACACCCACAAAGAGAAAACGCAAATTCACCTGTCACAATGTGGTCAGAATAGGTCAAATAGGCTGGCACTTGATCCCACATGGAGCATGGGAGCTAAGCAAGAGGGTCAACAATTCTGAATAAAGACAACTTCAGAGCCTCCCAAGGGAAAGAACTAAATGTTCCTTATCTTAGAAGAATAAGGTAACAATCAAGAAAGATAGAATCAGGCCACCCACAGATAATATTGTTTTGAAATGGACATTTCTAAAAACGGACATGTAACATATTCTAGATTATTTGGACAGTTCCTAGACCATGGCAAGTAAATGGACTCTTCCGCAGGGTTGTAGGGTGGAGGCTGCATCCCAGACTGCCTAACCTGGTGGTTGAGGATGTCTCGAGCTCTCCCAAGACACCTTCTGGTCCGCAGTCAGCCACAGAGGCTAGACAAGAGTAAAATGTACATTATAGACCACCAGCGGCATCCCAACGTGAAAATTAAGATAAGTCTAACGATAAATTCAAAATATGACTCCGCAGTTCAACTTGGCAAGCCTGCTGGAAGACCCGTTAGCTTTGGTGAGTTGCATTTGAACAAAGAATTCTTTAGGGGATGTCTATGCTGTTCTGATAACAGGGAGGCTCCACCTTGAAGATGAGAAAAGTTGATACCTGGACATTTGAACTTTTCTTCCATCATAGTAGCCAGTCAATGAAGTAGAGATTTTATTGAGAATTTTATCCTTAACATGAAAACATGAAACAATCTAAGGTTATATTTTATTATTACTTTTTCAATATCATATACTAAAAATGTTAGTGAGTATTACATCATAGTTTATGGATGTTTCTGAGGTTTATTTTTTTTTTCAAGAGAGGCAGAGAGAGACCCAGAGAGATAGCCCAATGACAGCTTCTCGGTCCACAATTCACCCCACCTTCAGCCAGCCCCAGTCATGGGCTCACCAGTGCTCAGCGGAATCTGGAGGTCTCCAGATGTGAACCAGGAACCTTTTCATGTGAGTCGCCCTTGCAGAGCATCACCTTTTATCACTGCACGACTATTGTATCCTCTGGGACTTTTAAGGAAGATGTATTCCCATAAAGATGATATATCTAAGCTAGTGACCTGGGAACACCGAGAACAAGTTATGCTTGACCTGAGGGTTACACTAAGACGCACAGAACTTAAGAACAAAAATCCCAAATGGTAATAAGAAATAAATTGATTATGAAAAAAATGAGTGGAAGAATTCCCTAAAATGAAAAGATAAGAATACCAGAAATACTGGTTCTAAAAATAGTGAGAACCAGAAATTCCGGTAACAAATACTTACAGGAGGAAATATGACATGTCGTTAGCAGTGTTCTTGAAAAGTCCTTCCCATTTACAGGGACTTAGACACAGTTAAAATCGACAAAGCTCTTGTGAGTCCTCTGCAATGATCAGAAATACCCTGGAAGTTACCCTAGAATCCAGAGACGAGCTTCTCCTTACCCGCTCACTAAACCCTCTGTCCTATCACATCTCTCTGTGGTGACGTTGACCACCTGGTACGTAGGACCAAAGTCTATTTCAGCAGACCCCTTGTGATGCTTTTTAAGAGCAGTTTTAAAAGCTGAAATGCTTTCATGTCCCCATTTTTTAAACATGTCAGTCTTTCAATGAGGCAACCAGACTTCTTTGAATAAAAGGATACTAAGGCAGTTATTCTTTAAAAATAACAATTGCAATTAGTTTCCCCATTTCAGAGAAACTACATCGTGAGCTATGGAGAAAGGATTGGAGTATTTTGGGATCTCCCTGAAAACCTGAGTGGTCTATCCCTCTCAGGCCCTGAAAGCACAAAGCTGGCAGAAGGGGCACAAGGGAAACAAGCATGGCCCGGACCCTGAAGTCTTGGGTATTTCTTGCTACTTGGAAATTCTGATAATTTGGCTTGTTTATTTCATCTTGTAGCTAACCTTCAGCCTCTTCAAACAACATCCTCGATTCCTTTGTACCTTGGACAAGTGTCTGATAATCTGTTTCAACTGGTGAAGTGCAAATACTTTGGCATGAGCAAATAGAACGTAGAATTTGAAGTGTAAAAATTTAAGTGTAAAATTGGGAACCAGCAGTTAGCATAATGGCTATGTCGCTGGACTCCCACGTAGTCGACCGTGGTTCGCGTCCCGGACCCGGTGGCTTAAAACTCACGCCGGGCGCGTGTGCGTGTGTGCCCAAGATCCCGAGAGGAGAATGGAGGAGAAAGGATTGCGGCGTGACCATCCACCCTAGGGGGTGATTTCTCACTTTCTGTCTCTATGTCTCTCTCTGTCTGTCTGGCGAGCGCACGCGCCCTACAGTGAAAATCTCTCAAAAAAAAAAAAAAATTTAAGTGTAAAATTCAACCAAACTTTCAGTCTTTGGAAAATCACCTCAGTTCTTCTTCTCTCTCTTTTTTAAAAGAGTGTCTTGTTTTATTCTGATCCTCCTGTGTGAACATCTTGAATAGGTGGGACCACAGCATACCACCACATGCCGCTCTGAGGGCAGGTCAGGAACTGAACCCCAGCCTTATGCAGCCTCAGCCTGCCAAGTAGCAGCATCTACAGCACACTACGTGGTCAGGCCATGTTCCTTCGTCTCTTAAAGAGACATATTCCTTCAACAGAGGTGATTATCATTTATTATATTGTTGTTAAATGAGGTGTTTAAAAAACTTTGCTATAGCAAATGGCACAAGCTAAGTACCCAGGTGAAGGTCACAGTTTCTTACTGGAGTTTGTCAGCAAATGCACCTGCTGGGTGGTGCTCAGAACTGTGCGAATTTGCTCTGTGGTTGCTTGCTTGGACCATATTGTCTCATTAACCAAAGTTGAAAGACTTGAATGTATGAAAGAAAATGAAATGAAAAAAAAAATAATAAAGGAAAAATAAATAAAATAAAATAATTTAGGGAAAAAAAAAAAAGAAAGAAAGAAAGAAAGAAAAGAAAGCTCTTATGAAGGACCAGGTGAAGAAACGCCAGCTCTTACATGACCTGAAATCCTCACTACCGGTTCCTTGGTAGAAATGACAAGATCGGATTAGGTTTGCAGATAGCAGATCCTGTATTTGATATCTAGGCTTAACCAGTAAAATCGAGATGCAGCGACTAGCCAGGGCAGCAGCGAAGTGGATCACAGGGTGCACAGTAGCCCTTTGGAACTCTTAGGCCCCAAACACTGAAGAACATGACACGGCAGTGGGACACACCTGGAATAGCTGGATTCTCCGTTCTCCATCCCAGGTGGCTCCTTCACTGGGACGGGCAGCCTCTTCCGCCTTTTACTGCAACTCAGAGTCTGCACGCTTGTCCTCATCCCACTTCCCACGGCGGCACTGCCAGCGTCAGTGTATGTGTGTGGCTGTTATTCTCTGTTCCTTGGGAGCCGTCACCTGCTATGGCTAATCCTGCCTGGATTCACAAGCTGAAAATGCTGCCCTGAGTGTGCCCTGTCACTTTCCTGCTTCCAGACGTCCTCAGAGTGAGAGGCCAGCGTGTTGTACTTTTGTCACAAATGTGGTCCTATTGGGCACACACGAGGGAGACTGCATACTCCAGCGATGCGACTGGGACTCCCAAGTCTTGAGTTCTGTGGCTCTGGTTCCGTTATATAGGAACTCCATGAGCTTAAGCAAGTCACTTGAGCACTCAAAATCATGGTTTTGGTTTTTTTAGAATTATTCGTTTAATTTTTATTTATTGTTATTATTTTAATTCACCAGAGAAAGACAGAGAGAGAGAGAAAGTGAAAAAACAAGCCACCAGGACTCAAACCATGATTGACCGTGTGGGAATCTAGGGCCTTAACCACCTCACCACCTGCTGGCTCCATGGTTTTATAATACGTAAAAAGAAATACTTGGCCTTGGTTCATAATAATCATCAAATAAATAGGGCTATTATTGCATTATTATGATAGAAGATAAATCATGGTTCTTTTTAAATTTTTAGTATTTATGATAAAATGTGAGAGAGAGGCGAGTGCCTTCCAGAGTCTGGCCTTCTTCTCATCCTCCACCCTTTGGGTGTTGAATGCTTGTCCACGTACCAGCTGTGTCTCAGGAGGGCTGGCCAGAGATCCAAACTACAGTCGTCACGGCAGATCTGGGTTCTCTTGAGCAGCACGTCACCACTGCACAACAGAACTGGCTCAGTTTTGTTCTTTTTTTTTTTTTTAATAAATACTAATTTTCAGAGTAATTAAGAGTGGAGAGTAGAATGTCCCCACGAACTCCTTGAAACCGTATACCTGCAACATCTATCTTTATCAACACTCTCTCACAATGATACGTCTGCTGTAGTGGATGACACTGCAAGGACATACTATTGTCATCTAAAGTTCATCGTTTGCATTCAGGTCCACTTTGGGTGTGGTCCACTTGGTGAGTTTGCTCAAGTATATATTGGCATGTATTATAGTATCACACAGAACAATTTCACTGTCACAAAGCTCCCCTGTGCCCTGCCTGTTCATTCCACTTCCCCTAATTCCTGGCTTTTCACCTCTCTGCAGGTTTGACTTTTCCAGAAGGTAGAATACTTGGAATCTCATAGTATGTAGCACTTTTAGACTAACTTCATTTACCTAACCATATGCATTTACAATTCCTCCATTTCTTTTTATGGCTTGATAGATCATTTCATTTTAGCACTGGATAATAGCCCATTGCCCAGATGTATCCCCATTTTATTTATCTATTCACCTGCGGAAGGGTATTTTGATTGCTTCCAAGTTTGAGTGATTATGAATAAAACTGCTATAATCATTACCTGCAGGTTTTTGTGCAGACATAAGATGTCAACTCATTTGGATGAATACTAAGGAATGCAGTTATTGAATCATATGGTTAGAGTATGTTTAGTTCCATAAGAAACCATCAGTAGTCTTCCGAAGTGGCCATAGCATTGTGCATTACCACCATTAACGAATGACCATTCCTGTTGCTCCACATCATTGCCAGCACTTGGCACTGCCAGTGTTATGGATTTTGGCCATTTCAGTGGTATATAGTTATATCTTGTTATTTTAATTTGCAATTCCCTAATGACATACGATGTGAACATCTATTCATCTACTCACTTTGGCCTATTTTAAAATCAGATTATTATCATTTTCTGATTGCTGAGTTTCAAGTGTTCTTTGTATATCTTAGATGACAGTTCTTTATCAGATGTGTCTTTTGCAAATATTTCATCTGAGTCTGTAGCTTACCTTTTCATTCTCTTGACATTGTCTTTCATAGAGTAGAAGTTTTTCACTCTAATGAAGTCCAGTCTATCAATTTTTTTTTCTTTCATGGACCACATCTTTTGTATCAAAAAAGTCATCCTATGTCTAAAGGCATCTAGATTTTGTCCTACGTTATATTCTAGAGGTTTGTAGTTTTAAATTTTACAATTAGATTTATGATTCTTTAAAATTATTTTTTTAATATAAAATTTCATTCTTGGCTTCCAAAAATATATATACAGACAAGATTCTTAAACTTTTTTGCATTTGAAGTTAATTTTTGTGAAGAGTGTAAAGTCTGTCTACATTCATCTTTTTTGTGTGATATCCAGTTATTCTAGCACTGTTTATTGAAAATCTTATCTTTTCACCATTGAGTGGCATGTGTTCCATTGTTACAGACAAGGGGACCATATTTATGTGGATCTATTTCTGAACCCTTTGTTTTACTGATGTATTTGTCTACATGTATTTTTCACCAATACCACTTTGTCTTGATTACTGTGTCTTTATAGTAAGTTAGAAAGTCCAGCACATCATGACTCCAGTTTGGTCCTTCTATTTTAATATGGAGTTGGCTCTCCATATAAATTTTAGAGTCACTTTATCACAAGAATGCATGTAAAAAACGGAATAAGTTATAGAATTGTGTATCACACTGAGTAAACATGACACTGACCATTTAATAGATATTTTTAAAAAACACCTTAGAATTATTATCAAGTGTGTACATTACACAATGATCAATGCTGAAGAAATTGAATGTGTCTGTACCCTTGATTTGATTACTATGTGCTATATGCGGACTTTGAAAAATCTTACCATACCCCCAAAAAATGTACAATGATCATTTGTAAACAGGGAATCATCCATCATACTAAAAACCATAATAATGGGGAACCAGCAGTTAGCGTAATGGCTATGTCGCTGGATTCCCACGTAGTCGACCGCGGTTCACGTCCTGGACCCGGTGGCTTAAAACTCACGCCGGGCGCGTGTGCGTGCGTGCCCAAGATCCCGAGAGGAGAATGGAGGAGAAGGGATTGCGGCGTGACCATCCCCTCTGGGGGGTGATTTCTCGCTTTCTGTCTCTCTGTCTCTCTCTGCCTGTCTGGCAAGCGCACGCGCCCTATAGCGAAAACCTCTCAAAAAAAAAAACAAACCATAATAATGAGTCAGTTGTTAATATTCACAAAATAACTTGTCAGTATTTTTATCATAATGGCATCAGTTTTTAGATCAAGTTGTAAATGTATCATGTTCATAATTTAAAATTTCACTTCTCCATTGCTGGTGTATATATATAAGCAAATGACTTTTGTATACTACCCTTGTAATTTGCAATCTTGGTATAATTCTTTTATTCAAAAAGGTGAGCAGAAAAAATGCTTATTGATAATATGAGTAGGAGGATTTTTTTCATTTTTATTTTTTTATTCTTTCAGCGTTTCCATCTAGACAATAATGTCATCGAAAAACAAAGACAGTTTTACTTTCATCTTCACAATCTGTATGCCTTTTATTTTTATTTTCTTGCTTTATTGCTATAGCTAGGATTTCCAGTTCAACATTGAAAAGAATTGATGAGAGGGTACATCTTTGTCTGTTTTTATAATCTGTGTGAAAGCTTGAAATTTCTCATTATTAAGTTGAAAGTTAACAACAATATTTTTATATTTTTTTATCAAGATGAAAAAATTTCATTCCATTTCTTGTTTGATGAGTCGCTGTTAGGATAAGTATTGGATTTTGTCAAATTGTTTTCTGCATTTATCGATATTACCATATGACTTTAATTCTTTAGCCTGTTGGTGTAATAGATTATATTAATTGAGTTTTAAATGTTGAGTCAGTCTTGTATACCTGGAATAAATTCCACTTTGTTGCATTGTATAATTTATTTTATGCACTATTGGATCTGATTCACTTATATTTTATTGAGGATTTCTGCATCTATGTTCATGAGCGATATTGGCTTTTAATGTCTTTTTCTGGTTTGAGTATTTGGGTAGTGCTGGACATGTAGAATGCATTACAAAATATTCCTTCTGCTTCTAGTTTATGTTATAAATTCTACAAATTCTTTAGTAGATGTAGGTCATTCAGACTGTCTACTTTTTTGCATGTGTTTGGACAGACTGTATCTCTTAAGAAATGGGTCTATTTTACTTAATGTTACCAAATATATAAACAGAGAATTAATCATAGTATTTTTAATTGTCATTTTAATATTTATGGGATGTATAGACATGTCTGTTCTTTCATTGCTGACGTAACTAATTTGTATCTTTTCTCTTTTTTCGAAAAACAAAGACAGTTTTACTTTCATCTTCACAATCTGTATGCCTTTTATTTTTATTTTCTTGCTTTATTGCTATAGCTAGGATTTCCAGTTCAACATTGAAAAGAATTGATGAGAGGGTACATCTTTGTCTGTTTTTATAATCTGTGTGAAAGCTTGAAATTTCTCATTATTAAGTTGAAAGTTAACAACAATATTTTTATATTTTTTTATCAAGATGAAAAAATTTCATTCCATTTCTTGTTTGATGAGTCGCTGTTAGGATAAGTATTGGATTTTGTCAAATTGTTTTCTGCATTTATCGATATTACCATATGACTTTAATTCTTTAGCCTGTTGGTGTAATAGATTATATTAATTGAGTTTTAAATGTTGAGTCAGTCTTGTATACCTGGAATAAATTCCACTTTGTTGCATTGTATAATTTATTTTATGCACTATTGGATCTGATTCACTTATATTTTATTGAGGATTTCTGCATCTATGTTCATGAGCGATATTGGCTTTTAATGTCTTTTTCTGGTTTGAGTATTTGGGTAGTGCTGGACATGTAGAATGCATTACAAAATATTCCTTCTGCTTCTAGTTTATGTTATAAATTCTACAAATTCTTTAGTAGATGTAGGTCATTCAGACTGTCTACTTTTTTGCATGTGTTTGGACAGACTGTATCTCTTAAGAAATGGGTCTATTTTACTTAATGTTACCAAATATATAAACAGAGAATTAATCATAGTATTTTTAATTGTCATTTTAATATTTATGGGATGTATAGACATGTCTGTTCTTTCATTGCTGACGTAACTAATTTGTATCTTTTCTCTTTTTTATTAGTTAGCTTGACTAATGACTTATTTATTTTATTGCTCTTTTCAAAGAACACACAATAGGTTTTATGTTTTCTCTGTTAATTTTCTCTTTTCAATATTATTTATGCATAAATTTTGATTTTATTCTTCTGCATACTTTGGATTTAATTTGCTCTTCTTTTCCAGTCCTAAGGTAGAAGATTAAATCATTTTAAATCATTCTCCATTTCTTATATATGAATTCAAAACTATAAATTTTTCTCTAAGCACTACTTGTACTAAATCTCGCAAATTTTGATATGTTTTATTTTCATTTACATGTAGTTCAAAATATTTTAAAATTTCTTTTGAGCTTTCTTATTTGACTTATGATATGCACAAGTGTGTTGTTTAACTTCCAATGGTTGGGTGATTTTCCATCTCTATGTTATGACTTCTATTTTAATTCTATTGCCATCTGAAACCAAACATTATATGATTCTATTATTTTAAAAAATTTAGAGTGTGCTTTATGATCCAAAATACAATCTACATTACTAAATGTTCTATGTGAACTTGAGAAGAATGTGTATCCTGTAGTTTTTGGATGAAGTAGTCTCTTGATGTCAGTTATATCCAATTGATTAAAATGCTATGAACTCACCTATTTCCTTACTGATTTTTTGATTGCTGGATCTGTCGCTTTCTGATAGAGGAATTTTGAAGTCTTCAACTAATGCAGTGGTTTCATTTATCTCTCCTTTAGTTTTTGCTTCAGGTAGTTTAATATGATGTGTCATACTCATTAAGGACAGCTATTTCTTCTTGGAGAATCGACCCTTTATCGTTACATAATGTTCCTCCTAATCCTTGAGCACTTCCCTTGCTCTGAAGTCTGCTCTGTATGAAAAGAGCATCATGTCTAATTACGCTTTTTTCTTCCTTCCTTTCTTTCTTCCTTATTCTCTTTTTTTTTTTTTTTTAAGGTTTTTTCCATAGGGCAAGTGCACTCACCAGAAAGAGGGAAAGTGATAAATTACCGCCCAGGGAGTATGACCACAATACAATCCTTTCTCCTCCATTTTCCTCCTGGGATTTTCAACACACGTGCAATAGTGTCTGGTGTGATTCTCAAACTGCCAGGTCTGGGACTCAAACCACAATTGACTATGTGGGAGTCCAATGCCTTAACCTTCATGCCACCTGCTGGTTCCACACTTTCTTTGACTAATGTCAGCTTGGTATATTTTTCATTTTTCTCTCTACTTTTTCCCCCTTTTAATTTTTAATAAAATTAGGATGAATAATACTTTTTTAAAAAAAAAAAAGATTTATTTCACCAGTGAGAAAATGACAGAGAGAAAGAGAAAGACCCTGACAGAGTCTCATTCTGCAATCTCCCTGAGCCTTTCCAGCCAGCCAGCATCATGAGTGCGTGTGCCCATTGCCCAATGTGCCCACATTGACTGGGAATTGAACCCGAGATCTTCCAAACAGATCTGGCATTGCTTGAGTTCTGTGTTACTGCTGTGCCACCAAGCTGGCTCCCCCTCACATTCAAGTAGATGTGTCTTTATATTTAAAACAAGTCTCTTGTAGACAGTGTAGAATTAAGCCTTGCGTGTTTGATCCACTCTAGTAATATCTGTGTCTTAATTTGCATATTTAAACTATCAGTGTTTAAAAGTAATTATTATTACAGGCGGATTCATAGCTACCATATTGTTCCTCTTGCAATTTAGTGCCCTTGCCTCACATTTTTGTCTTCAATTGTTTTCTTGCCTTTTGTGACATTGATTCAGTACTTTATATGGTTTTGTCTGCTCTCCATTTTTTTTTGAGGTTTTTTTTTCCCGCTATAGGGCACGTGCGCTCCTCAGACAGAGAGAGACATAGAGACAGAAAGCGAGAAATCACCCCCCGGGGGGATGGTCACACTGCAAACACTTCTCCTCCATTCTCCTCTCGAGGTCTTGGGCACGCACGCACATGCGCCCAGCATGAGTTTCAAGTCACTGGGTCTGGGACACGAACCGCGGTCGACTATGTGGGAGTCTAGCGACATAGCCATTACGCTAACTGCTGGTTCCCTGTCTGCTCTCCTTCTATTGGCATATCGATTAAATACTTTTACTTTTTTTAATGGTTGTCCTTGAGTTTGCAACATACATTTGCAACTGATTCAGTCCCACTCTATCAATTCATAGATAGTGCAGGTACCTTGAACTCCCATTCCTTCTATCATTGTTGTTATTTACTTTTATTTACAAATTACTAAAGGTATAGGATAAAAGACATTGGATCATTGGGTAAGTCATGACACATTTTTGCATAGAAAAATATGTCATGACTTTTCTAATGACTTAATACATGTAACACATATTATGTGACACATATAATTAAATCCCTTATTGCTTTAATAATTTTGAGTAGCCATTATGTTATCAATTTAAGAATGAGAATTTCCCTTATTTATTCTCCCATACTCTTTCTTTCTTTATGTACTGTTGAGATTCAGACCTATCTAATTTTCCTTCTCTTTGAAGAATTTGCTTTAACATTTCTTGCAAGGCAAGTCTTTTGTCATAAAAAATCCCTCAGTTTTTGTGTGCCTGAAAAAGTCTTTATTTCTCCTCCACTTTTGAAAGATAATGTCTGTGGTACAAAATTCTGGGTGAGTGAGTTGTTTTTCTCCCCATGCTTTAAATACTCAGCCCATAATCTTCTTGCTAGTGGAGAGCTCACAGTGAAGCATGTTCTGCTTTTCCCTCTCTGGAACTTTGATTTTCTACAGTTTGAATGTGATATACCTAGATGTCTTTGTTTGTTGGTTTGTTTTGTCATATATACTGTTTAGTGTTCTCTGAGCTTCTTTGATATGTGGTTTGGTGTCTGATGTTAATTCAGAGAAACTCTCAGTTATTACTGCTTCAACTATTTCTTCAGTACCATTTCTTCTTCTCTTTCTATTGGGTTGTTGGAAAAGTCATGACATTTTTGCAGAGAAAACAAAGAATAAATATGTGATGACCTATCTGACAACATGTGTTACACTTCTTCTAAGTGTTCCATTGTTCTTTGGGATTTGGGATTTTTTTCTTTGCTTCTTAGTTTTGGAAATTTCTATTGTATTGTCTCAACTTCAGAGATCTTCTCCTCAGATATGTCTAGCTTACAAATGAGTCAAAAGCATTCTTCATTCGGTTATAATGTTTGTATCTCTAACATTTCTTCTGAACTCTTTCCTAGAGTGTCCATATTTGTTTACCTTACCCATCTGTTTCTGTGTATTGTATTTTCTTTCCAGTAGAGTCCTCAGCATTATAGTTAGAATTGCTTTAATTGCCCAGTCGGGTAATTACGACTTCCCTGCCATCTCTGGGTCTGGTACTGAGGCTTGCACGGTCTCTTCAAACTGCATTTTTACCTTTTAATATGCCTTATAATATTTTACTATAAGGTGGATATGATGCACTTAGTTAAAGGAATTGGCGAATCGGTCTTCAACGATGAGGTGATACAGTGTTAGAGAAGAGGAAGCCTTCCACAGTCCTATATTTCTGTCTTTTACAAATTATTTTAAATATTTATTTATTTATTTATTTATTTGTCTATTTGTTGTGACCTTCAAGCTGTTTGGTTTGGGACTTGAACTGCAATTTGCGATGTGGGAATCCAGTGCTCTAACCACCATACCACTTGCTGGCCCTGGGTCTCTGTCTTTTAGTGACCCTGTGTCCTTGATCTATAAATGTCTCAAGTGCTTTTCAGTTGCTTTGGTTTGGAGATTTTTTTCATGATAGTAAAAGGGACCAGAGTTGCTTCTACAGAAAGCTAGATTATGCTGCAGTTAGATATTTCTCTTTCTCTAAGTCAGTTAGACCCTGATAAAAATAGATAAATAAATAAATAAATAAATAAATAAACAAAAATTATTGAAAGAAAATAAAACCCTAGTAGATTAGTTTATGGTGAAATAGTTTCATTTAGCTTGAACAGGGCATTGAACCAGACCTCTCCTGTGTCTCCAGCCTGTGGATCACAGTGTCTTAGCAGTATACTCTACCATGGCTGGGCCTTCTTTGCACTTTTATTAATCTTTCATTGAGCATTTTTATGCCTCTGTTTTTGAATTCAGAGTAATGCTCTTACTCTGCAATCTAACTAGCAGAATTTATGGATCAAAGATTCAGGGCAATTGTCAAAATCTTTTTTGTAGGTTTCCAATTTTTAAAAAAAGGTTGGACCATGCACTTTTACCTTCTACACTAGAAATGCAAATTGGGCCCAAATCCATCATAAAAATTTGCCACCATCCTGACCTTGAATTCACCCCACCCATAGCAGATGAGACCTGGGCCAACATAGCCAACCCAAGATAGCTTACTTTTTAAAATATTTTGCTCTGCAAAACCAAAACCACACTAGACCTGTGCTCTGCAGTATTGGAGCCTAGAGGTGGTGCCAGGGTTAGCTGGACTCAGATCCCATGCAAGCCGAAGGTGAGGGGACAAGGACACAGGAACTCGGGGAGACTACGAGCCAGTTTGCGCTGAGACAAGAGGCCTCACAGTCCCAGAAAAAGGAAAGTCTGAGAGAGAAGATGAAGTCAGACTAGAGAGTTCACAAGCCCGTGAGACCTGCTGCATTTTTATAAACAGTCCCCTCTTCTCACGAACAGTCTCCTGTTTCCTTCCGCTTCTGTGCTTGCTTTTCTGCTCCTTGCAATCCAAGATTCCTCACAAGGCATATATCAACATGGAAAGTGACAGATCTTTGTTTATAAGTGTTTCCAAATCCTCATGAGGAAGCCAGAGGTAATGGATACATGATTACTGCGTAAGGCTAGCATCAACTTAAGAGCCATTTATCTAATTCCTATGTATGAGCACAGCTACATACACACCAGCATCATTATCCCTGTGGTTTTCTGATGGAAGGGCCCCGCCAATATTGAAAGACCGATGACGGTCACCTGTAGGCACTGCTCAGTGGTACACTTTAACGCTCTGAAACCCTCAGAGAGGAGTGTTTAGGAAAGCAATCATAGTTCAGCTTCATGATACGGTGTAATGCAATGTAAGCCATGTCTGTAGGCTTCTTGGAGTTACGTTACAGATTTGCTATGAACATCTTAGGAAATGGTCATGGATTAAAGGTGATACCTAGACATAAAAATAATAAAGCAGAGCAGGCCCTGTGGCCTAGTGGTTAAGAGAGCTGAATCCCAAGTGGCCAACAATATGGTTCAAATCCTGGACCCAGCAGCTTGAAAAGTATGCCACGCACTGTGCCCCAAATCCCAACAGGATGGGGAAATGGAAGAGAAAGGGGTTGCAGTGTGACCTGCCCATCGAGGGTGCTTTCCTCATGACCATTCCACAGAATAGTATTTCTGTATCTACACTAGCAAGCAGGTGATTATGGGAGGTAAAGGCACACTCACTGTTTACGATTTCACTGTGTCAGGAGCGGCACCTGTCTCTGCAAACAAGTGACAGAGCTGGGGCCTGAGCCAGGGCCCTCTGACCCCAGCACCCACAAGGTTTCTCGGCTGCTGTCCAACGTTCACGCCTTTCTATTTCCCTAAACTAGGAAACAGAAAACATTCCTGTCCTTACAGTATTGACTTATCCTTAAGCCAAACATATTTTGTAGGCTTGTTTTTCTCTGATCAAGGATTGTAACCTATTTTTCAGTCCACTTGCTATTATCCCCTCAACGCATACCCTCAAGACTTCCTCACTTCTAAATTGCCAAATTGTTGGACTAAGATATATAATCACTAGATAAGAGGCTGAAGTGGCAGACTCTCCGAATATGAGCTTCCTGAACTGTACACACCTTAGGCCAAGCTCATGAGAAAAATGAGAAAAAATTAGGTAGAAGCAGAAAAGAAAGAAGAGCTTCCCGTATTGGATTCCCTTGCTCAGACTTCTTCCTGCCCCCAGCTCTGATGAGGACTGGTCAGAGTTGTTCTTCTGCTTTCCCCGATTCTGTCGAATGTTTTTAAAGTATCACCACTTAGACTCATCCATTCGTCTACTTCGGAGTTCAAGGGAAGATTCACATTACTGATTTTCCTTACCATGAAACTTTTATTTTCAGACCCAAGTAAATGGATGTTCATCTTCAGCTCCCCACATATCTCCACGGTGCACTCATTCTGTGTCGATGTGCTCTGTGAGACGTACGGCTCCGCTGTGGGCGAGATGGAATGTCGTTACCGAAATGAAATGTAAAAACCCAGAAGGAAAAATCACTGCGGTACTTCCTCACCCCATTTACAAAGGGTCAGGCTGGAATTTATCCTCCTAAGTATTCTCCCAGGCTTTCTGTCACCCGGAGGCAAGTCTTAGACTGTGCAGCTAGGAGATACTAGAATTAATTTTCCATCAATAATAACATTGTACTTCATTATATTTATGTATTAATCCATTCACTCATTGAACAAACATTTATTAGTGACCTTTTTGCACCGGCATGATGCCAGTTGCTAAGGGAAAAGACCTAGAATTGGTAAGATACCGGTTCGTCTGTTGTAGGAAGAAGGAAGAGACAGTCCCAGAGAAGTGAGGTCAGGCCCCCGGTGGGAACTCTGGAATGCAGTGAAGGGTTCCCCACTCTGCCCAAAAAGGTATCGGAAGCTTAGCCAGCGATGGCAAATTTGCTTTAGTGCCTGCAGCGTCAGTGAGGAGGGCTTGTGCAAAGGCAAGCATGTGCCCAGACCTAGGGGAAGGAGACACAGGGGTCTTCCAGAGTGCCAGAGCCAGTGCCAGCCAGCAAGGGGGTGGGGAGTAACACGGTGACTGAGACCAACCACTACCAGTGAGGCCAGAGGCCAGGCACATCGCAGAAGGCCTCCCGAGCCTAGGGAAGATTTCACTTCACTCCACCTACAGCTGACGGCGGGGGCGGGGGAGCGTTGCACACCAGGTCGCCTTGCTGGTGGTTGTCGGCTGAATTTTCCCTGGGCCAGGGCTCACCAGAAATGGCAGATGTTAAATTCCAGATCCTAGAAGCTCCAAGGGGCTTTAACTTCCCAGTTTGAAGAAGAAAATAAGTTGGGAGAAAAGAGACTCCTTGTCTTGCTATTTATTAGCCATGACTAGAACAAATAGACGAACCCTCTCAGACTCTGTTCATCCGTCTGGACATTGACGGTGGACTGGGCTGCTTTGATTAGGTAAATGCGTTAGTGTATAAAACGTCACATGTGCTGTTTACCAAGACCCCGCATCCCGTCCCCTGCCCCAGGCATTCACTTTCACACCGGTGCCAACCCGAGCTTTCAAGTTGCAAGGAACGAGTCGGAGGGAAGGCAGTGGTAGACTCCTGTGTGTGGTCGAGGTCCCTGACCTTCTGCCCTTCCCCAGCTCCTGGTGCATGACCCCAAGCACCCCAGAGAGTTGAGGGGATAAGGAGGGTGCGGGAAGTTGGGCTCCTGGGTTTCCTTCCCTCGGTGTAAGCAAGACCACAACACTGGTGGCTGAAAGGACACATCTACTCTCCTGCAGTTCTGGTTCCCAGGGGGTTTTAAGTGGCCAGGATCCAAACATCAGCAGGGCCACAGTGTCTCAAGGCTCAAGGGCAGAAGTCAGGGTCCGCCTTTGTCATCTCCTGGAGGTTGTCCACACTCCTTGGCTGGCGGCTCCCTAGGATCAAAGCACAGTCTTCACACTGTTGTGGAGAGGCCACCATGCCGCCTTTCCTCGTCCGCTCCTGTAGGCTTCCTCTTCTGCCTCCGTCTTACAAGGACACTTGCAGTTACAGATGGAGTCCACCTGGAAAATCCCAGACAAGCCTGCGTTTCAAGGTCTGTGACTTAATTAATGTTGACCAAACCTCTTTTGTCATATGAGGTAACATGTTCACAGGTTGCAGGGATCAGGGCCTGGCCACCCACCCTCGGGCCAGTACTTGGCACTCACCACAGATCCTTTAATGAGTGAAGCCTGGGAGCTCAGGGCAGAGCTGAAGCGAGGTGGGGCAGAGGTGCGTCAAGCTCCCAGAGAACAGGACGTAGGGAGGTCCCCACTCAGGGACAAACGAGCACAGGGCTGAACCAAGGAAGGAGCATGTCCTTGAACTCTGTGCGTGAGGAGCCTTGTTCACCTCCTTCGTCAGGGTCTATCTGGGAGCAGTGTGGTGCTCCAAAGTGGCAAAGCGGTGGTAGAGCGGAGCTGGGGGTGAGGCCAGGTCTGGGCCACTGCCTCGAGACAGCTGGTGGAGTTCCTGCTGGTTCCAGGAGCCGGGCTATTTGCACATGAGTGTGTGTGTGTGTGTGTGTGTGTGTGTGTAGTGGGTGCTGAGAGTGTCAGACAGGGAGGGTGGGATAGAGCAGAATAACTTCCCATCAACACAGAAGTCTCACTCGACTCTAGTAACACCTCAGGGGAGAGCAGATGTGGCTCAGACCCAGGCAGACCTGGGGAGCCCCGGCCTTTCTCTGGGAACACGACTGTAGGACAGACAGGGTCTGAGGTTGTCTGAGCTTCCCAGGTGGACGTCACCAGGAGCAAATGAGAAGCAGCCCTAGAAGCTATGGGCCACAGGAAAGAGATGGGAATACCATGGGATGGCAGCACACAGAGCTCCTGGAGAAGAGGGGCTCCGGGAGGAACTGACCAGCACGCGTCACACGTCCCTCCCTGCAGCCACTGCGGCTTTTTTTGGGGGGGCCCCGCACAACGC
>NW_006159718.1:1503125-1527070 GCF_000334495.1 Tupaia belangeri chinensis
GCCTGCTGGTTCCAGGGGGGGCGCTATTTGCGCATGAGTGTGTGTGTGTGTGTGTGTGTGTGTGTGTAGTGGGTGCTGAGAGTGTCAGACAGGGAGGGTGGGATAGAGCAGAATAACTTCCCATCAACACAGAAGTCTCACTCGACTCTAGTAACACCTCAGGGGAGAGCAGATGTGGCTCAGACCCAGGCAGACCTGGGGAGCCCCGGCCTTTCTCTGGGAACACGACTGTAGGACAGACAGGGTCTGAGGTTGTCTGAGCTTCCCAGGTGGACGTCACCAGGAGCAAATGAGAAGCAGCCCTAGAAGCTATGGGCCACAGGAAAGAGATGGGAATACCATGGGATGGCAGCACACAGAGCTCCTGGAGAAGAGGGGCTCCGGGAGGAACTGACCAGCACGCGTCACACGTCCCTCCCTGCAGCCACTGCGGCTTGTCTGGGAGAGCCACTGAACATGGCGTTCCTTTCTTCCTGGTGCACCCCATGGAATCCAGGGAGCCCCACGTGCACCGTTCGTCCTGAGCGTCCTATCTCTGGGAGATGCGAACAGCAGCCCCATCCTGAGTCCCAGGCCGCGGATCTTCCTCCCGCTGAAGGCACACCGTGTCTTCCTCACACCTCCTCCTCTCTTCACATGCTCCTAGCCAAGAGGACAGTGACTCATGCTAATTATACAGTAACAGGGAAAAGAGAAACACACACATTTTTTCCCCAATAGCAGCTGGGACTTTCTATTTATTTGCCAGCTATTTATAACACAGAGACAAGGAGGCCTTATCGCCTCCTCCCACCGTACTCCCCCAAAAGAAATTTCTCTGGGGTGGATCTAGTTTTATCTAAATTGGTTGGACAGAGGAGCACAGCATATATAATCCATACCGAAAGAGATAAGGCTTTCTCCTTGTACTTGGATATAAAAATAGCCAATAAGCAAAATGAGCACAGGGAAGGAAAAATTAATTTACTTCTCTGCCTAATTAGTAGATGCAGGATAAATGTATCTGCTTAGCTCCCTAATTATAATATTTAGCAGTTACATGAAACTCTTCATCATCAAAAATACCACCCTCTGCTGACACTTAATAATTAATCTTTGACTCCCTGGTGTGAGTGTTTTATCTGAGCAGCAGAAGGACTGTGAGGTTAGAGAGTCGAAGATCAGGCGAAGGGGCGGAGACCTGGCCTTATCATGAAACAGAAGCTGCTCCATCTGTCCCCGTCCCCAGCCCGGAACCTGGGAGCTCAGGAGGGATCAGTGTGCCTGGGATGCCCCAGGGCTCCGCCAGCTGCAGGGAGGAGTCACCAGCACGTTCCGGCCAGCTGTGTATCCAGACCTCCTCCTTCGGCAGCGATGGCCCCCTGAGGGCGAATTCCGGGGACGAAGCTGGAGCAGGGAGCACTCCCAGATGGCCCGCTGGTGCCCTCAGCTGTAATGGCTTCCTCCCAGTCCCTGGGTAGCATTCAGTTGCTCAGTATTGCTGTTTCCTTTCTCCTATGGAGGGATCCCATGCCTGCATCACTCCCATCAGCTCAGAAGTCACAACGAGGTCTGGGATTCCCCCAGTCACCAGACACCTTCCAACCCTGTGACCTCGTGGTCCCTGCACCATAGCTCACATGCTTCAGACAGGCTCAGCCTTGAGTAGTGTGGATCTGCTGGAGAGGCGTGTTGTCCTCTCGCCGTCCTGGAGAGGCGCACTCTTCCACGTCCCCTTCCCACACCCCCTTAGGCCTGCTCTTCTCCAGAGAGGAGTCCTCAGCGTGCCCCGCACTGGACCAGCCAGGGCAGGAGGCATGGCCCAGACCATGGGCAGGTTGGAGACGAGCATGCACTGTTTCCCTGCCCTGCACACTCCTGGCAGCTTCAGAGGCCCTCCCAGGCTCAGACATTGGGGTCACAATTTTGTTAAAAAAGAGAAAAAAAAATGCAGCACAATCATCAGTGTGTTTGGTGCTTTATAGATTCTGCACAAAGTTTATTTAAGAAAGTAAAACATTTAAATTATTTGCTAAGAACTTATTTTGTGTGACTTCCAGAAAAAGGGAAACAGAGCTAAGCAATGGAGAGTCTGCGACTGTAAGGTTTTTGTTGGTGCTCGTAGCGGGGGTCCAAGAGGACATCGTTCAAAACAGTCACTCCTAAAACCACAGCTTTATCTTGTTCGCATTTTTTTCTTATTTTTATAAACATAATAAGCCATATACATATTGTCTAAATTCAAAATTTTTTCAAACTCAATACTGCTGTAATGGGATAAGAATTATAACCTCTAATTACATAGCTTTGAAGCAATGTAATTATGCAAGTTTTGAAAAAAAGAATGTAATTACAATGCAACACATCTCTCTCTCGCTCGCTCTCTTTCTCATTTTCTTAATGTTGAGTTTTATCTTTAACCATAGAAAAATACGTTTCTGGTTAAACCTTGTGTGCTCAGAGTGAGGAGGAAGCAAGGAGACACAGGAGTTTGCAACGTCGTCTCCCAACAAGCTGTGAGGTGGAAATTCTTATCTCACTGCACAAACCAAAAATCAGAGCTTCTGCGTTTGATCTGGTGCTAAATTCCTACAGCGTCTCACACACTGGACCAGCGCAGAGCATCAGCCACGATGGGGAAGGGGACAGGAAGGGGCCCTGACAAGGGGAACTCCTAGCAGAACCCTGTGCTGTCCAGGAACCGCTGAGGCAGCGAAGGTGGGCGAAAGCTCGGGCTGGCTCCTGGTGGAACCCAGAGCAGGGATGACCGTGAACGCTCCCGGATGATGGACTCTCTTCTGGTCCTGAAAGGAAACCGTGGGTCTTCTGTGCTCTTAGAGTCTGTGGGCTGGTCTCTGTGGGAGTCAGTTTTCTGGACATGAGTAAACATCAGCAGAAATAGGCTGGTTAGACACATTACAGGAGAAATGCAATCGGCCTCCGATTGCTGCTTCTCTCCAGGTCATTTCCAACTCTGATGACTTCCGATTCTGTTTCTCAACTCTCAGTGTCTTAGCTCCTTCATCTTCAAAATGAGAGAAGCTGAATTAGAGCCTAACTAAAAGCTTCTAGACTCACAGCTACTATACACGCCGAGGTATGTGTTCTGAAAGGGAGCCGAAGGGTAGCTTGGGAAGGCTCCACCTTACATGGCTGTATTCAGCACACCACGTGCCTATTATTAGAAGAAAGGGGAGTTTGTATTTCCTGAGCTGTGGTTGGCTGATTAATAAGAACATAAAGGAGAAGAGAAAAAAGAACAGAATCCTGATCCCATTTAGTCAAAAATGGCAACCAGAAATAATGCTGGGCTGGGTGGTCTCGGCAGTTCTTAGAGGCCTTTCTTCCTGCGTAGTGAATAGAGCCTGCACTTCTACCTTCCATGGAGGGACTATGTGTTTCCGACATTTAATCTGCATATCAACTGATTATTGATAAGTAGTATTCCTATTACACAGAAGATAATGCTCAGATAAGAAAGGCATACACAGTCTGATCTCAAAATCCTTGTATTTTCTTGTTTCCTTGTTTTGTTTTCTTTGGTGGAGGGAACATAAGTTCACCAGAGAGTGAAAGGGAAAAAGCTCCCTCAAAGGGGCATGGTTGTACCACAGTCCCGTCTCCTCCGTCTTTCCATCTTGTTGAGATTTTGGCCACATATGCACATGCATTCAACCTGTTTTTCAAGTTTCTGGGGCCATGACTCAAACCAGTTTGTCAAGTGTGACCCAGCTCCTTTAACCAGTTCACCGTAGGCTGACCCTGAAACCCTTGTATCTTCGCTCTGTGTCCAAGGATTATTAAATAAAGGACACCCAGTGTGTTAAAATGGTGCTCACTCTCATAATTTTTTGCAAAATTGCATCGTAGAAAATGTGGCCATGTAAAGAAATCAGTTTTAGTAGTGGTAGCCCTCGGCCCAATGCTGAGTCTCACATCCAGTCTGGCTTTGACACGTGAGCCCCTCTGCTTGGTAGCTTGTCTTCCCGGGTGAGCCCAGGGCCGAGCAGGTCCCACTTTATAGCCAGAAACCCAATAAAGAAGCCTCAGCCTGAATTCCTTGGGCATCACTTACTTACATATGCATAGAGCCAGCTTCTCTATGGTTCCCGGCAACACTGTCTTTAGCTATAGCACCTTAAAAGGTTAAAGATAAACATACCCTCTTTTTCAGAAAATTAATTCTGCTTTGTACTGCATATGTTGTATTGACAAAGGGCCGCAGGCCTTTCTCTTCCTAAAACTTTCAAAACAGAAGGTCTCTGTCCAAAATAGAAGTGTATGTTACACTGTTCCCATAAAAGAAGGAAACAAGAGGAGTCTCAGAGCCACAAACATTCTATTTCCAAGTTCAGAGCAAACAAAAAATATGTCAGCCCAGAGGGGATGGATTTGGAGGAAAGGGGGAGCGAGACATGCAAACTTTATTCTATGTTTAAATCCCAACATATGGGCTCTTCCTATTTTAGGATGACAAATACTGACTTCCATATTTTGATAATTAATGATATAAAAAAGAAGAGAAGCCACACTCCCTTTGAACGTCCCAGTAGGCTCTCCCAGTACCAGTAGTTCGGAACCGTGTTCTCTTTCCATAGATTAGATTTAAATAGGTCCGTCTGCATGCCCACGGTCACCCAGCTGTTTGAAAGCAGAGCATGGATGGGAGTCTAAGTGCCTATGCTCGTTTCTCCTGATGACCTCATTTTCTGACTTCAACTTTTACAACGTGATGCACCCCTACTTTGAAACCTGCTAAGATCCAGTGTTGCTGGGAAGGCCTTGCGTGGGTGCTGGGCCTAAGGGCAAGGACTGCAGGCTCATGATGGGAGTACGGTACCCAAGTCCCCATGCACACAGCAGAGCTCTGAGTGGGCTGAACTCAGGCTTGGCAGCAGCTGGGACATCTCTCCGTGTCAGGCTGCTGGGAAGCACACTTGGGAAGTAAAGGAAACAAACCCTCCACAACTTCCCATGAAGGAGAGTGGCCTAGTTCTCAGTCTGTGTTGCACGGTGCTACTGGCAGGAGGATCCACTGTTTAAGACCCCAGGCTGTAGCCGTGTCCTGCACCTGTTCCTCACCCTGGTCATCCTAGACCAGGATAGGTTCTGCAGAGGTTCCGGTCTGGTCTAACATTCAGGCTCTTTGCCACACCCAGATCTCGGCTCACAGAGTGTTCTTCAGCAGTTCACTAGTGTAGGTGCATGAAATGTGTAGTTTTATTTTTTAGTTTTTTCTTTTTTTTCTCTAAGTAGACATGACATACCAGGAGCTTGAGTGTAAAACATAATATTCAATTCAGGACTAGCAAGCCTCCTTGCTCAGGGTTCTGTGGAGGTTTCCAAAGTCTTGCATGTGTCATGACTTCAGCTCGGAGAAAGCAACAACGTGTTCAGCTGGTTGTGTAACCTGCTGCAAGCACTCTGGCTTAATGGCTCATTTGGCTTCTGGTTGTCAGTTCACACAGAGAGCTGCCGTTTCCAGGCCTTGGGGTCCTGCTCTGCAGCTCTCCCCCCACTACCTGGCTGCCTGCATTGTTCTTTCCTGGTACAGCAGACAACTGGCTACAAGCCCATGCCTCTGACCTCAGAGCCCCGGCCCTTCACCACGGCCACGCCACTTCTGGTGCAGAGCGACGCTCTCTTACACTGGAAGCACCTGTGCCGGAAGAACGCCAAGAGTTTCAGGGCTGTCTGCACGGGCATGTCCACAGCCATGTCTCTTCTGGATCCCATCTAAGGAAGTGGGCATAGGCTGACTTGGATTTTGTTCTTATGCTATGTTCTTATACTTCTCAGTAGCATTTTATCTAAAAGTTTAACTAATATATCATCAACATCTGCTTTGTTCTGGCAAGTGGATGCTTGCCTTCCTGCATCTCCAGGATCATTCTTTCTAGTCATTGCAATGAATGCTAGCATCCAAACCTTCTTTCCACTAGGACTTTGAAATTCACACATGAAATAGAGGACTTGACAGGAGGAGTATGTGCATGTGTGCATGCTTGTGTGTGAACATATGTTTTATAATTCACTAATTATATCTTTTCTCTACCTTAACCAATGTTTTTACTTTATCTATTAAGATGATTATATAATTTCTCTTTTTTGTATTAATGTGGTATATTACATGATTGCTATTTTTTTTTTTAATTTGCTAGAGGAAACAGAGAGGGCAAGTAAGAAAGCACTGCCACTGGACCGTGGCCACACCAACATGCCTTCTCGTCTCTCTCTCTCTCCTATCGGGATTTGGGACAAGCACGCACACGCACGGGCATGTTTTTAAAGGCTGCCGGGTCTGGGACTTGAATTGTGCAGCAGGACATGTGGGCTCCAGCTACCTTAAAGACCAGGCTGTGGGCTGGCCTCATGCTCTATTTTCAAATGTAATTTCCTGTGATAACAACTCAAGTTAGGGGCAGCCCAGTGGCCTGGTGGTTAAAGCTGGATCTGTGACCACTAGGGCAGTTTGAGTCCTAAACCCAGCAGCTTGAGAAACATGCTGGGCACATGTGTGTGCATGCCTAAAATCCCAAAGAGAAGGAGAAAGGGAGGAGAAGGGATAGTGGCATGACTGTTCTCCATGAGGGGGTGCTTTCTCACTTTCCCTTTCTCTCTACTTCTCTTTATGGAGGGTGGCAAATTTAAAAAAAAAGCGGTCTGGTCTAACATTCAGGCTCTTTGCCACACCCAGATCTCGGCTCACAGAGTGTTCTTCAGCAGTTCACTAGTGTAGGTGCATGAAATGTGTAGTTTTATTTTTTAGTTTTTTCTTTTTTTTCTCTAAGTAGACATGACATACCAGGAGCTTGAGTGTAAAACATAATATTCAATTCAGGACTAGCAAGCCTCCTTGCTCAGGGTTCTGTGGAGGTTTCCAAAGTCTTGCATGTGTCATGACTTCAGCTCGGAGAAAGCAACAACGTGTTCAGCTGGTTGTGTAACCTGCTGCAAGCACTCTGGCTTAATGGCTCATTTGGCTTCTGGTTGTCAGTTCACACAGAGAGCTGCCGTTTCCAGGCCTTGGGGTCCTGCTCTGCAGCTCTCCCCCCACTACCTGGCTGCCTGCATTGTTCTTTCCTGGTACAGCAGACAACTGGCTACAAGCCCATGCCTCTGACCTCAGAGCCCCGGCCCTTCACCACGGCCACGCCACTTCTGGTGCAGAGCGACGCTCTCTTACACTGGAAGCACCTGTGCCGGAAGAACGCCAAGAGTTTCAGGGCTGTCTGCACGGGCATGTCCACAGCCATGTCTCTTCTGGATCCCATCTAAGGAAGTGGGCATAGGCTGACTTGGATTTTGTTCTTATGCTATGTTCTTATACTTCTCAGTAGCATTTTATCTAAAAGTTTAACTAATATATCATCAACATCTGCTTTGTTCTGGCAAGTGGATGCTTGCCTTCCTGCATCTCCAGGATCATTCTTTCTAGTCATTGCAATGAATGCTAGCATCCAAACCTTCTTTCCACTAGGACTTTGAAATTCACACATGAAATAGAGGACTTGACAGGAGGAGTATGTGCATGTGTGCATGCTTGTGTGTGAACATATGTTTTATAATTCACTAATTATATCTTTTCTCTACCTTAACCAATGTTTTTACTTTATCTATTAAGATGATTATATAATTTCTCTTTTTTGTATTAATGTGGTATATTACATGATTGCTATTTTTTTTTTTAATTTGCTAGAGGAAACAGAGAGGGCAAGTAAGAAAGCACTGCCACTGGACCGTGGCCACACCAACATGCCTTCTCGTCTCTCTCTCTCTCCTATCGGGATTTGGGACAAGCACGCACACGCACGGGCATGTTTTTAAAGGCTGCCGGGTCTGGGACTTGAATTGTGCAGCAGGACATGTGGGCTCCAGCTACCTTAAAGACCAGGCTGTGGGCTGGCCTCATGCTCTATTTTCAAATGTAATTTCCTGTGATAACAACTCAAGTTAGGGGCAGCCCAGTGGCCTGGTGGTTAAAGCTGGATCTGTGACCACTAGGGCAGTTTGAGTCCTAAACCCAGCAGCTTGAGAAACATGCTGGGCACATGTGTGTGCATGCCTAAAATCCCAAAGAGAAGGAGAAAGGGAGGAGAAGGGATAGTGGCATGACTGTTCTCCATGAGGGGGTGCTTTCTCACTTTCCCTTTCTCTCTACTTCTCTTTATGGAGGGTGGCAAATTTAAAAAAAAAGAAGAAGAAAAGAAGAATGAAGAAAGAAAAAGAAAGGAAAAGAAATAAAGAAGAAAGTTTTAAAAAGCAAGATAATTAAAAGAATCCATTTGATGCTATATAGATGTAGTTTTGGTTTAATAATAAGTACTTATGAATTTTTGCCCCCATATTTCTCGGAGGGTTGTCTTTCTTTGTAAACTCTTTGTCAGATTTTGATCATTGTTATTCTGATCTCATAAATTTAGAAAGAATTCCCGCTTATTCTGTTACCTGGAGGTTTGCTTAACATCTGTGTTGTTTTTTCCATAAATTTTGGACTCTCCAGATTATTCCGGGGAAACAGATCAATCTGAAGAGGTTTTCCTGTTATTTAATAGGAAGATTTCATTTCTTTGATAAGGTGTAGAGCTATTTAGATTATTTGTGTTTCTTTCTGTAGGGTTTGGTTAAATCATATTCTCTAGAAATTTATGTCACAAAAATTTTCAGAACTGTTAGCAGGAAACTGCTCATAATACCCTCTTAGTATCTTTCGGGTTATAAAATCTTTTTCCTCTGGATTCTGTAAATGTGTTTTTCCCGTGTACCAGTGGAGTTTTTGTCACCCGTCCTTTTTTGCTTATTTGGCACCTCCAGGAGTTTATCTATTATTTTATTCTCTTCAGATCACTTTTGTTTTTGTTTACTCTCTGTAAACAGCTGTATTTTTAACTCTGGTATGCTTGCATTAGTTCTTTTGTAATCTTCTTTCTATATCCTTGTGTTTATTTTTATGTTTTCTTTAACATTCTTGAAATGAAATCCTTACCGATCGTTTCCATGTTTAAGATTATTTCTTTCCATTTAGACACAGCTCCAGTCAAGTATCTCATGTGTCTCAAATTTAAATACATAATATTTTCATTATTTTTTAGAATTTATCTCATACATTCAATCATTGTACATCACCACAGCTTGTAAAATGAATTTTCCCAGCACGGATACACTGCACACCAGTCCAGTGAAAGATACTACCATACGCGCTGTCACCAACGGACTGTCCTCCTTTTCTGTGTCCCTACTAATCAGTTCATGTTTTGTTCCAATTTTCATGTTATCTTTTCTTCTTTTCTTGGATTGTTTGCAAATGTATTGCTCAATTTCCAAATATATGAGATATCCTGGTTGTCAGGTCAGCCTGTGGCCTTGCGGTAAGGAGACTGCATCCTACAGAGTTGATCACACTCAAATCCAGGCCCCAGAGGCTTGAAAACCATGTCAGAGGGAAGCAGCAGTTAGCGTAATGGCTATGTCGCTGGACTCCCACGTAGTCGACCACAGTTCGCGTCCCTACCCGGTGGCTTAAAACTCACGCTGGGCGCATGTGCGTGCGTGCCCAAGATCCCGAGAGGAGAATGGAGGAGAAGGGATTGCAGCGTGACCATCCCCCCTGGGGGGGTGATTTCTCGCTTTCTGTCTCTCTGTCTCTCTCTGTCTGTCTGGCGAGCACATGTGCCCTATAGCGAAAACCTCTCCAAAAAAAAAAAAAAGAAAGAAAACCCCATGTCAGATGCATACATGTGCCTGCCCCAAACCCCACAGGATGGAGAAGTGGAGGAGAAGGAATTGAGGCATGACCACGTTCCACTGGGGAAAGCTTTGTCCCTCTCCCTGTCTCTCTTTCTTTCTTTCTCTTGGTCTTTAGTAGCACATATGCCCTTTGGCAATTATGTGTGTGTGTGTGTGTGTGCGTGTGTGTATTATATATATATATATATATATTCCAGTTTTCTTTTGTTACTGAGTATCTGCTACAACCCATGTCTGGTCAGAGAAAATATTTTGTAATCTCATCCTCCTTTTTCTTTGTGGTTGTAGTCTCCTGCATTATTGAAATCATAGTCTCCAAGGGCATTCTAATGAATGCTAACAGCTAAGCCTTCTTTCCACTAAAGTTTCTGAAAAGTTTAGTCATTTGGAGTTTGATGAGAATTGCACTTATCGAGTAATTCACCAATCTTGGTAAATGTTGTATGTGCTGTTAAATATGTGTGTCTATAAATAAAAAATAGACACATAAATTTGTTGAAAGTATCGTTTTAATTATTATTGTAATCAATATTGTTTTACTTTAAAACTCTCATTCTTATTAGTAATAGAGTGATATGTTATCTCCACATTGTGCCTCTCTACTTTGCTTGCTTTGGTTTTTTATTTTAGTTCTGTCAATATCTTCTTTACATACTTTGAGGCCATTGCTGGCTGAATTGAGTACTGCAGAAACGTCCGTGTCTGACCTGTGACTGTGACTTATTTGGCTACGAGAGCTTTGCAGACCTGAGCAAGTGAAGACGAGGTTGTATTAGAGTCAGGTAGGCCCCAGTCCAAAATGGCTGCCCTTCCAAGAAGAGGAAACAGGACTCAGAGAGGAGAGTGCCATGTGATCAAAGGGCAGAAATTGGAGTGACTGTGTTGGTCCTGGTTCTCAAGAGAAACAGAGTCAACAGGATAAATTTATATGTAAAAAGGAGATTTCATTATACGGTCACAGGGTCACTAGGTGAAGTCCCACAATGGGTTGTCTGCAATTGGGAGAAACGACTGGAAGACTGGGCAGCAGGGAAGCTGGCGCAGTTCAGAGTTCTGAAGGAGCCCTCAAACAGCCCCTGGTGTGAGTCCAGAATCCAAGCATTAAAGAACTTGAAATGTAAATGGCCCGGAGGGGTGCGGGGGTCCAGAAGGGCAGTCGAAAGCACAGCCAAGGAGGGCTGAATGGGGCAGCTCTGTGTGAGTGGAACACTCAGCACGCTATGGAAGGAGAGTAGAAAGTAAGTGGGGAGCAAAAGTAGAACCTCCACCTCCATTTGTCCTCCCGTGTTCTCAGATATCAGACGGCGCCCTCCTACGTTGAAGATGGGTCTTCCCCTTTCAGCCCACTGACTCACACAGCAATTTTGTCCAGAAGCAAGCTTACAGACTCACTTAGACACAAAGAAGTAGCTGCAAACCACCACCAGCTGTTAGAGAGAAGCCAGTAAGGATTCCACCCAGAGACTTGGAGGGAGGAGAGTCTTGCTTTCAGACTTTTAGTACCTAGAACTGTCAGAGAACAAATTTCTGTTGCTTTATGTTATTTCTGTTGTTTTTGGTTATAGCAGTGCTTGGAAATTAATATAGGAGTATATTGTTGGATGCATAGACATTTAAAGTTCATGCAATTTCCCTGTGAATTGAAACTTCTACAGTTATCACACATTCCCAAGTATCCACGATTTTTGCCTTAAAGTTTAATTTATTATTAATATGATTATCTTTCCTCCATTTTTAATGTCCTCATGCTACCTTTTAACTTTAGACTTTATTTCCAAGTTTCATGTATTCATCTGCCTCTCATGGTTTTAAACAAATCCAGTAATCTATGTCATTTAAATAGGTTATTTAGATTTTTACATCGAATTTCACTATTTTGTTTAAATCTACCATTACTCTCTATTTGTTTCATCTTTCTATCTTTTAAATCTCCCTTCTGGTATTTCTTAGACAGTATTATTATTATTCCTAAGACTCATTTATTATTCCCCTAGTTACCCTGGACAACCCTAACATGCATCCTTGATTAATTAGAAGTCGAATCTAAATCAGTACTTTTATCATTTACTAGACTACGCAGGGATATTAAAACACCACGCCTATATCTAATCATCTAACATACATCCTCTTCTTCTAATTATTTGCATTCTATATGCTTAGCCACCATAACTCATTATTGCTTTATGTATTTAGCACTTGTTTAAACACGGCTACGTTTTTCACCCTTTCTATTACATTTTATTCTGTTATGCTCTCTTGAGCATCTCACTGAGTGGTTTTCCTCTCCTAAAATACTCGCTTTAACATTTGGTTTAGTCTGGACCTACTGATGCTAAAGTCTCTCAGGTGTGTGGTATGTGTGTGTTTAAAAATATCTTTGTTTTTGCTTCAGTTGTATCTTAGTCTGCTCACGCTCCAGTAACACAATACCTGAGACTAGACAGGTTTACGGAGTGGAAAGTATTAGGTTCAGTCTGGAGATGGGAAAGGCCAAGATCGAGGCACTGGCACCTTCCACGTCTGGGGAGGGCTTGCCTCTGCTCCCAGGATGGAGCACTGCTGCTATGGCCTCGCATGGAGGACAGAACTCTGTCCTCGTGTGGAGGAGAGAACTCTGTCCTCACGTGAAGGAGAGAACTCTGTCCTCATGTGGAGGAGAGAACTCTGTCCTTGTGTGGAGGAGAGAGCTCTGTCCTCACGTGGAGGAGAGAACTCTGGCCTCTCGTGGAGGAGAGAACTCTGTCTTTGCATGGAGGAGAGATCTCTGTCCTCACATGGTAGGAATGAACTCTGTTCTCTCACATAGCCAAAGGCTGAATGGCAAAAAAAATGGGTCTAGCTCTTCCTCTTGAGCCCTTTTGTACCGTAATAATCCTCTCCATGAGGGTGGAGTCCTCAATGTGTACTCATCTTCTAAAGGCTACTCCTTTTAAAACCCTCACACTGGGTCTTAAGTTTCAGCATACGAATTCAGGATGATACAAATGTTCGAACCATAGCACTGTCTGCGGCTACTTACATCAGGTATGGAATTCTAAACTGACAAATTTTTATTTTCTTTAATACATAATTTTGTTGTCTTCTTTTTTCTATTTCATTCCAGGTTGAGAAAATGTGTGTTAACCTTATCGTTGTTCCTTTAAATTACCAATCCTCAACGCAGGCCAGGTCTCGTCTATGGTATTTGTCTGCCTCCATACTCAATTTAACCATTTTGCATATAAGTATGGTCTTCAAGATGCTTCTTCTGTTTACGTTTCAGCTTCTTGAATGTGTGGTTTCATCTTACTTGCTAGTTTGTAGAAAATTCTAAGTTATTATCTATTGAAGTATTGCTTTCAGGCGAGCCAGTTCACGTGGTAGGTAAAATGGTTGGATTTCACGTGGCTGAGTGCGTGGTTCGAGTCCTAACAGTGGCTTGGAAAATACATCGGGCATGTGTGTGTGCATGCCCAAAATTCCAAGAGGAGAATGGGGAAGAGACTGCGGTGTGACTCTCCCTGAGGGTTAATCTCTCACTTTCTTTCTCTCTCTCTCTCTGTCTCTCTCCAGTGAGCACGTGTGCCCTACAGCATGTCTCCAATTTAAAAAAAAAATGCTTTCCAACATTTTCTCTATCTTATCCTCCTGGAAGTTCAATTACACATGGGTTACATCTTCTTATATTCCATCTGCCTTTGACTCTGTTTTCTGTATTTTTTTTTCCATTTTACCTCTTAAGTATTGATATCTTTTTATCTCTTTTGTCACTAATTTTCTCTTGACTTGTGATCAATTTGTTGGTAAACACAAATGTCAGTTTTTAAATTCAGTTGTTTATTTAAGGTCCAGGCTTTTCATTGAATATAATTTACATTTTCTTTAGCACCGGCGGTGATTAAGAACTCGAACTGCAGTGGGGGGGATTACAAACTGTTGCTAGAGGCACATATCGCTGTTAGTGAGGGATACAGAAAACAGAATGGAAAGCATCAACCCTGTAAGGGGGGCAGAATACGTGCTAGGTACAGCACAAAGCCTTGAGGAGGTGAGATGACCAGGAAGGCCACCCAGCCAGAGTGTAGGCCTTAATGCCACCTACGATTGATGATTAATCAGAATATCAGAGAACACCTTCTTCCCAACCAATCTCCCTGCCACCCACCAACAGGCTAAAAATAGAGTAAAAACCACAGTAAAATACTAATTGGAAACTACAGGAGTCCAATATCTTTTGGAGAAGAGAACAAATCCAAAGAGTAAGCAGATACTGAAAAATAATCTATGGCAAGCCCAACCCCATGCTGAACCCAAAGTGTCCCTAGAGGAATTCGAAACCCGGCCTGCACTGAGGACACCCACAGCAGCAGCAAACTTCGAACCTAGAACAACTCCTGGCTGGGTTACCACAGACCTGAACATGAAGGTCAGAAGAGCGGATTAAGCACTTCTGAGTAGCTACTGTCCTTCACAAGATGTCCGCTTTTAACAACAACATAATTCATAAGACCTATAAAGATGCAAGAAAAAGAGACCCATAAGGCACAAAGTAATCATCGGATATTAAATCGATGTTTGGAATGACCAGATAGCCACACGAGGGGTGTGGGAAACGAAAGGACTGACCTCATTCTCTTTGGTTAACAGTGATTTCTACTACAAGCCAAAAACAGAAAGAATGCTACATACGCACCGTATTCTCACAGGAGTGTGGGCTAGTCATTCTGAAAAGGTTCTGACCAAGTCATACAAATTTAGGTCAAGTTTCTCACTCCGTAGAAAGATGTTACAGGGATAGCCACACTCACAGAAGCTAAGGAAGCTGTGACCACGTAGCTGACGGTGGTTTGAATTCCAGCCACAGCAACTTGAAAACATGCCAGGTGTATGTGCATGTATGGGCAAACCCTGATTGGAAGGAGGAATAGGGAAAAAAGAGTTCTGGTCTTACCACATCCCACTGTGGGGTGCTTCCTCTCTTTCTCTCTCTCTGGTGAGTTCATGCTCTGGCAATTAAAAAAAAAGCTAGATATTAAAAATAAGCAAACAGGTACTGCTAGAATAAATCCGTGATGCTGCACTGGCATGTGAGAAGGAACTTATATTTCTGAAAATGTGTATACAGATACATAGCTACAGAAACTCTACACACACACACACACACACACACACATACATATATATACATATAAATACATACACACACATACATATGTACATAAAATTCTTTTCTGAAAGAAAGATCTGTTTTGATCTCTAAATACCATTCTGGGCTACTTGAAGAAATGCATGATTTCGGGGTTGGTACAGGAGATATTGAATATAAGTTTCGAGAATTTTTTGTTTTTGAGAGGTTTTTGCTATAGGGCACATGCACTCGCCAGAAAGACAGAGAGTCAGAGAGACAGAAAGCGAGAAATCACCCCCGAGGGGGGATGGCCACACTGCAATCCCTTCTCTTCCATTCTCCTCTCAGGGTCTTGGGCACGCACGCACACACGCTCAGCATGAGTTTAAGCCACCGGGTCCAGAACTTGAACCACGGTCGGCTACATGGGAGTCAAACTGCTGGTCCCAAGGAGGACCTTTTAGTAGAACAAAATGCAATGTTTAAAAGGCAGAAAAATGCCAGCCTGGTGCTCATCTATAGGTTACAGGAGCCCACCTCAAAGAGGTCCCAGTGACCAAAATTAGAATCACTTGAGTAACACAATTAAAAATGATTAAGATACAAATAAGTTATCTTTATATGAACATTTCACTGAATGAATGAACGCATGAATGAATGAATAAGGGAGAAAGGGCAACTTTTTTATACAGAAGAATTTTAGTCATAAACAGAGAAATAAGGAAGTGGAAAGTCAGCAGCAGAATACCACCACAGGAATGCTACACAGGAGAGCCATTGATGAATGCTAAACTAGTGCATGGATGCTAGGGACACAGAGTATTTGCATAGCTTCAAAATATCTTCCTTGAGGGAACCAGCAGTTAGCGTAATGGCTATGTCGCTGGACTCCCATGTAGTCAACCGCGGTTCACGTCCCGGACCCGGTGGCTTAAAACTCACGACGGGCGTGTGTGCGTGCGTGCCCAAGATCCCGAGAGGAGAATGGAGGAGAAGGGATTGCGGTGTGACCATCCCCCCTGGGGGGTGATTTCTCGCTTTCCGTCTCTATGTCTCTCTCTGTCTGGCGAGTGCTTGCACCCTATAGCGAAAAACCTCTCAAAAAAAAAAATTATCTTCCTTGATATATTTGTTAGTTACTCTGGTGACTTTAACATATGCTCACAATTCCTTTGATATTTTTCCTTCCAGTAGATGGAGGGGAATTATCCACCTTTTAGATATGTGATTTAGCAAGTCACAGCTAACAAGTACGGTGAGAGGGGGGCGGAGGTTATCAGTATCGTTACGTAAAGAAACCCGACAGACCTTAACCAAGTGATTGAGGTAAACGTCACCAGCATATTCATACCTTGTGTCCAGTGAGGGTGCAATATACAAAGGCCATCATCTTCGAGGTGCTCCTTCCCAAGATGTATAATCTCAGTCTAATCACATGAAAAGAACACTTTACAAAATATCTGAGCACACATTTAAAAAATGTAGGGGTCAGCAGGTAGCATGCTTAAGGCAGCTGAGTCCCTCATGGCCAGCTGTGCCTTCGAGTCCCAGACCTGGTGGCTTAACACACTGTGTGTTTGTGTGTGTGTGTGTGTGTGTGTGTGTGTGTGTGTGTGTGTGTATGTGCTCAAAATCCCAAGAGAAGAACAGAAGAGAAGGGATGGCAGCATATCCATCTTCCCTGGTGGGTGATTTCTCTTTCTCTCTCTCTCTCTCTCTCTCTCTCTCTGGCAAGAAAACGAGCCCAATTAAAAAAAAAATCGAGATCACCCAAACCAACCAACCAAACAAACAAAAAGCCTTAATGAAAAACCTACAGAAATGGGAATAAAGTCTGCAGCTCTTAGTTTAACATTGTTTCCATGCTAATCTCTTAGCTTTTACATGGTACCTTAATATCATGAGATGCTAACCTTAAGGAAGACAAGTCCAGGGTATGCAAAAGTGATCTTTGCAATCCTTGTAAGTCTAGAATTATTTCGAAATAAATTAAAGAAAAAATATAGGCAGTCTAACAAGATACTGGAAATAAAATCCCCTGGGTCAACCACCTGTTTTGTCATCCTGTTTTGAATTATCGCCAACCTTGTCAATCCTGGTGTTTCTGATGTCCTAACAGCACAGAAATTCTCTCCTTGCCATGAGCTCCTCTTCAGTGACAGCCAGGGAGAAGCAGATTCAATTTGTTACACCTTTTACCCAGCTGGGTATTCTCTGGTTTCTGTAAATGTGAGTCATAAGTCTCACCAATTTCAAAATAAAAAGTCAGTCTTGCAATCATTTGCTGTGGTTTTTATACCATTTTGCTGTCTCACAAAACAGTAACTTTTTCTCTTAAATCTTCTAATGGTCACTCTCTGCATAATCCATTACCCACAGGCATTGTGTGTGCCACAGTCTTACTGAGACAATGTTGTTTTTATCACTGCAAGTCACTATATGGTTTAGGGTTGAAACTATCGTCTGCCTCACTGTGTGTGTGTGTGTGTTTACTTGTGACTTACCACACAATTAACTCTTTCCAACACAAGTACACAAACCCCGTGGCCTCTCTCTGTCTCCTCCTCTGAGTGTGCCAGTTTCCCAGACACCCTGTACATGGCAATATAAAAGAATTCTTCCCAAAGTCAGTTACAAGAAATATTGATCTCTTTCAAGAAGGTCCTAGATCAAAGGAAATCATGATCAAATGAATAGGAAAAATGCTGCATTCTACAGTCCTTTCTTGGAGATCAAAGCATGTAAGTCTTAGAAAAAAACACAATGGAAAAGACGATTCTTGGAGTCAGTCAGTGTGCAGTGGGGACACAGTGCCCCACAATGCAGGCCCACATGGAAAGGTCCACATGGATGTGATCCCGAGACCTCCCTGTACGCGCTAAGCACCTGTGTGTGCCCAGGCTGTCTGACAATGGGGGTGGACCGCCCTGCGAAGACCCGATTGGGATATGTGTCTCTCTCACTCTCTCTGTCTCTGTCTCCCAGATGATATAAATAAATAAATCTTTTTTTTTTTTAGAAAATGGAAGAATATTTTTAAAAATATTGTCAACCTCAGAGATGCCTCAACTATTTTCTGTGCAATCCCTATAAACTGTTGAAGCCACTTTGGGAAACAGCATACAGTATTAAGCATAACGTAGCAGAAGGCCAACATGGAAAGCCGCTGCCCGACAGCCTTGTATCTCTAAGGTTGCTGCTGCGTAGAGAGACAGACGAGGTGAGAGATAGAGGACAAAGGATGAATAGAAAGAGAAATACAAGAAAAAGAGGGAGACGGAAAGAGAGAGAAGTCAGCCAATAACGGCATATTCCACCTGAAAGAAGATACGAGAGTAGAATTAGATATTTTGGGTAATGTCCTGAAGAAGACACAGGAAAAGGGCAGAAGCAAAAGCAGTATTTGGCGATGGGGTAACATGAGGTGGCCCTTCTTCCTTCCCTGGGTTTCTATAGGACCCCGTGGTTATTACTGCCTTGTATACCATCTCTTACAATCAGTCTTCCATTACCAATGTTTTTTCCTTTTTAAATATTTATTTATTTATTTATTTATTTATTATCATTATGACTTTTTGTAATTTGCTATGAGGCATGTGTGTTCATCAGAGACGGACGGACTGGCAGACAAAGCGAGAGAGCAAGCTGCCAGGTCCAGGACGGGTCAGCCTTGTGGAGTCCAGCACCTTAAGCACAACACCACCGGCATTGTCCATACCTGTATGTGGTTTACAGGTGAGCAGAGGGATTACAGGCTTTCTCAGAGTCCGGCAACCCTGGCTTCAAAAGTGACCTTTGCAGAGTAGTATGACTAAGCAGAGGTAAAGGAGAAAACACAGATATTTGCAAGAGAAATAGTACCCTGTAAGCACTCTGCGCCAACAGGACAAGTTCACTTTGCCGATTATCAAAGAATGTGCCTTACGGCTATCAGTATTTTTTTATTTTATCTCATGTATATTTATGCCAAAAATATAGCAAAATATTTATGGCACAATATAAGACAAATATCTCATTGTAGGAAGAAGAAAATGGTTTCTCCTGAATAATGAAGGTGGCAATGAACGTGAGAGCAACACACTTCAGGGAATACAAATAGCAGTATGTGTTGGGAAGCATAAATAGTTCTCTAGTTCTTGACAGGATCAAAGCAATTGTCCATTATACGGGGAAACTATTGTAATAAATAGGGTCCCCAATATGTGGTGTTCATAGTGGTGAGAATGGAAGCAATCTCCTGTTTGATAATAGTGCAATGGGTGAGTGAGTTACAGTTGATCCACTAAATTGAATGTTATATGCGACTATTAAAATTATGTTTTCAAAACCATGTAGGAACATTGATATGTGTGTGTGTGTGTGTGTGTGTGTGTGTGTGTAAAATAAATGTTAACTGTAAAAGGTGCAGAACGGAATGAACACAATGATTTCCACAAATACTTGCCCGTGAAGCCTACCATGACATTGGGTTTGCCTACCATGATGCCCTTGGGCTATTGCTCTGGAGGGCCATGCTGTAGCGGAGTACAAACATCGTTGATCTGCGGAAGGAGTCTGTTCTCACGTCAGTCTCTTGTTCAAAGCACTCATGCTGTAAGGCCCTGCCTCCACTGTCAAAGCTGCGACCGAATGCCAAAGACGGAGAGGGCGAAGGGAAAAGAGAACCTGGTCTCACCCAGCCCTTAACCAGAAGAACAGGAAGCCAGCAGGTTGCAGTGCAAACGACAGGGAAGCCAAGCACAGTGGGTATGGTCTGCATAAAAGAGAAGGAGAACGGAAGAGAGAGAGGACGAGAGAAAGCAAGTTGACCAAAGATTAAGGACTGAAGAACACTTGAAGAAAACACTAGCAATTTAATTGAAAGTACAACACAACACTGGGCCCAAGTGAGACAGTCATTACTTAGAAGATAAACATAGATGAGATCGAACTGTGCATGAGTGACTCTGATTGAGAATTAACCCCAGTACCTTAGCGGCAAGGACTCTGGAACCTGGGACTGAATTTATAGGTAGATTTAAGTAGAGAGGCATCCCTGGAGACTACGTTTTCTACAGTGAAAGGGTTTGCTTTGTCTTGGAGGAAGGTGATTTTAATTGTACAGATAGGAGGAAACTGTCTCTTCTGTGTTTGTGCTTGCGTGTGTGTGCATGCATGTGCACATGTATGTCTTTTATTTTTAAGTAATAGAACACAGATGAGGATTTGGTGGAAGATGAGTTTTTGCCTGACGACGTGGGGGACTAGAGAGACCATGTCTTGGCACACATGTACCTGTGACCCCAGTGTTTTGTCACAAGGCAATAAATTATGGATATACTAATTTAAAAGGTTTGTAATCTAAACATCCCAACATACACTGTTTTGTTCATATGAAATACCCCCAAATGTAGTAACCTACAACAGCACCAATCTGAGTGAGGTTGGAGAAAGCCTGCGTCCTGCACGCATCGAGGGCTTCAAGACAGGACTTCATCTGAGCGTTGCTGCGCACGTGCTGGCCGGTGTGAGCTGCAGCTCTTAAGGTTCCCTCACACGGCAGCCCATGTGGTCTCTCCACACGGGCTAGTTAGGGCTTTCTCCCACCACAGTGTCTGATAAGCCCAGAGAGTACGTTCAAAAGACAGAGAAAGGAGTGAAAGAAAGAGGAGAAAGCAAAAGAGAGCGAGCGAGGGTGGTCATAGTGCCTTTGGTGAGCTATCCTGGGAAGCCAGAGTCACTATTCGTTCTAGTAATCAAAGCAGTTAGGGAAGTACACCCGCTTTTAGAGCCCGGGGCATGAACGCACCTCCTGAGAAAGTGTCAAGCCACACTGTAAGAATGTGTAGGATCAGATAAATATAGACGCTTCCGTTTGGAAAGTACCACCTGCCACAGTCCATGCTAGAGCCACACTACCCTCGCCTCTCCCATGGGATCCCAAATCCACTCGCTTGTTTCCCTGAAGAACTTCAAGTCCTATTTCTAAAAGATATCATTTCAAAATACAGATTCTTAGCCTCCAGATCACATGAGGTAGCCACTGAGGCTGCTCAGGGGAGACCCCTCAAGGGCAACTCTTCAAGCACAGATCTTTACCTCTGAAGACTTGGAGACTCAAAAGGCAAGATCTGTATGTCCCTCGCAGCCTGGCACGCCGTGGTGGCACAGGCACTGGCTAACGGCCATGGGCTCTCCTACTCAGAGAAGAGGAAATGTATACACTAAGCACCGCTCCGCGGCCATTCTGACCCAGCTGCACCACGAAGCTGAGCGCTGGAGTAAACCTCAGTCCTCCTGCCCGAAAATAATTCTCCATGGTTCTCGTTTTCTCCCATTCACTTCCAGGTTTTGCCTCCCAAGTCATCCTTTCTTTCCTAAGAAATGACTGCATCTGTAACTGTCGTGTTTTCAGACGGCTTTAGTAATTTGGAAAGCCTAATACGTATCTTCAGTTTGTGTTTTCTTTACCTCATTCGGTACAAACTGATGGAATTCTTTTTCAACTTGTGAATCGTTAATGAATTATTTTAAATCAACTCTAATATGCAAAGAGCCACATTCGTGAAACTATTCAAAAAAGTCTCTCCCCTACTTAGACTGTAAGTCTGAGTCAACTGTGGGGCATAGTCCTAGCAGGTCTTTTGTTTACTGGAAAGGATCTGGAAGTTACTCCTTTTGTCTGATTGAAAGTCTTTTTTTTTTTTTTCCTTTTTTATTTTTATTAATTTATTTTTACATTTTCCCACATTTACTTTACTTTTCATATCATAAAAATTTTGCTCATACTCCATAATTCTTGACAGTTAATCAACAACTTTTAAAATTTCAAAATACTGAATTTTAAAGATAATGTTCAAATATTTCTTCTAATTTTGTATAATTTTGTTTGTGACTCTATAACAGCAGAAACAGTATGGTTTTAAATATTTTCTCAAAAATATTTGCATGTCAACTACTCAAATTGTTGAAAAGCAAATGCCCAGCACACTAGTCACACATAACCCTTCTCAATTCAGCCCTGCCTACCAAGTCTTCTGTGATACACCATCTGCTAGCAAAGATCAGTCTCGTTTTCTTCCTTCAAAGTCTTCCTCAAGATAACCCTCTGGTGTGGTTGCTCTTTTGCAATCTCTACTGATTACAATGCTGGGCTGAAAAAGTCCAGGTTATTTTACGTTATAAATTCTTTCATATATCTTCTCCAATCCTCTCTGCCAGGCAGAACCATTTATGGGGCCAGGCCATCTTTCTAAGAGCTTCTGTTGGCTTACTTGAGATCCACCTTAGTTCCATAGTTTTCTGATTGATTTTCAGATATGACATTCCAGTCAAAGCCCTGTCTGTCCAATAATGAGTATTTCTAATTCCTGATTCAATGCAACAAGCATTATTCAACTTATGCAAATAACCCTTCTGCTACAAAATAAGAGTACTTCCAAATATTTCCAATTCAAGAGGGGTCAGGAAGGAAGAAAAGTTTATGTTTCCATTTAAAGAAAAAACAAGAACAATATTTTAACAAATTGCCGAACCTATCAACAAATCAAAAGAAAGTAAACTGTTTAAATTGGGAAAACAAAGCATAGTTAAAAAAATCAGTAATGTTTTACTCAAAAGTCATAAAATTCTATTTCCTCAGTTCAGTCTTATGTTCAAACGCTCTTATGTTGAATATGCAGTGTTGCTGTGGTCCAATCTTTCCGTTTAAATCCTGGAAGTTAGCATTCAATGCTGTTACTAATATTTCTTGTCCCTAGCATGCTTTGTCTCCTCTCCAGCCTAGGTCTTGCAAATTCATACTTGGAACTAAACCACATTAATTATTATTTTTGCAGAGTTGGTTATTTCCATCCACAGCAGGAAACTGAACTGCAGGGCTGGAAGCGGCATGATAGACCAGTTTGGGTTCTGGATTGGCTTGAAAACACACTGGGCCTGTGTATTTGTGCCCGAGATCCTAAGAATCTGGAGTGCTGAGAAAAAGGGAATGTGGCATGACAAGGCCACATCAAGGGTATCTCCCTCCCATGTGTGCATCTGTACTCTCTATCACAAATAAAATAAACCTTTGAAGTATGTATATTAAAATAGAGGAGACAGCAACTTACGGCCAGGAAAAAAAAAAAAAAGTGCATCAAGGGGTTTTATTCTTAGTAGAGCTATAGAGTTAGAAACTCACCTTATTTCCTGCCAAAGTGAGTGACCTCATTATAACTTGGTATATCAAATCAGACCTAGAAAAGCCTTAAATGAATTTATGCCCCAATTGCTCTTGAGTGGCCAAAAGTTGAATTGCGCATTTTCCTTGACAACGCCTTTCATCTGCAGGAGAGCTCTCTCTACCTTTGCTCAGTCACATTTCAAAATCAGGCCGGTTCCGCTCCTACTTAAGTAAATCATCAAACGGCACCGTATTACCTGCTCTGGCTTTTCTATGTGGTTAGAAGCAATTAAAAGGTCTACTGTACATTGCAGAGGCTGGTCTCTTGTAGGGATGACAACATTGCAGCCAATTTATTTTACTTTTAAATTTGATATGTGTGTAGTAGCTAACAGTGTATGTACTTTGGAACTGCATTAAGATTACATTCTGAACTAGCTTTGTGACCTTAGACAAAGTCATTACATTTCGTAAGCTTCATACATAACCCCGAGATGCCAGTGTCGCCATGACAAGGCTGCTGTCTGGACTGAATGCCCTATTACGTGAAATAACTTAGAAACCTTTTACGGAACGAGCACTGCTATTATAAAAGTTAGCTTTATGATCTGCTCTCTTCTCTTTGTACTTTCCCTCCTTGGTCATGGAAGCATAAATATGATTTAACTTTTCATCTTTGGGATGACTCGGTGACTCTAGGTTTGCCTCTTCAAGAGAGGTGGAGGGCGGGATGATAGCCAGTATGATCCTGGAGCTGCCGTCATGGAGAACAAGCAAAGAGCTGCTAAACCCAGAAGTGGAGGAAACGCAAATGACCCAGAATAGGACGAAAGCACTCCTCTGACTGAGCTCACACAATGCATGGGAATTTGTCTAGGGAAGAATTAGGGTGGGTTTCCTAGGAGGACTGGATGTCAGCCCAACTCCTGCCCCCCCCCCTCCCCCCCATATAAATAATCAGTGATTTGG
>NW_006159718.1:1527724-1567782 GCF_000334495.1 Tupaia belangeri chinensis
ACCCCCTCCCCCCCCCCCTGCCTCCCCCCCATATAATCAGTGATTTGGGAAGGCCTTGCTGAAGAGTTTCTATTTCATGAGGAAGAAAAAGCTAAGCAAGCGTCTTTTTTATTTTTTTATTTTTTAAGAAAGGAAAAAATCCAGTAGTGGTAGTTAACTCTGCCTCTGCTTTAGCATACATTTCAGAAATAAAGCACATTTAATTTATCCACATCTTTATTTTTATTCCAGGAAGACAGATTGTTACAGCATCGTTCTACGTGGAGGGCAACCAAAGGGTTTTGTTTATAAAAATCAATAAGCCCAAAGCTCCGTATTTTTTAGAGCCAATCTATTTCATGTTTCACCTGTCTGCTGGAAGGAAACCATGCATCTTCCACAGAGCAGTTGGATTTGTCAATTCTTTGTAGTCGGTTATCAGCCAGCTAAGATTCAAGGTCACCTGCTTCTAAGTGTTTGCTTCCTGGCAGAGGTCCCTTGGCCTGACAAAGGCCTTCAGAGGTGGGAAATGGGGCAGACCACCTGGGGCTGGATGGGATGCAGCCCCTCCCCTGCCCAGTGCTTCCCATCTAGTCTAGCTTTATGTCTGGTCATTTGCTGTTCCGGCAGGTGAACAGACCCTTAACGGAGCTCTCACTTTCTCTGCTCCTTCTCACTGTATGAGACCACGGATGTAAAACGGTTCAGAGTATTGAGATGACTTGCTGTCAGACAGACACTGCTATCCACGATTATGTAACCCGCTCCTTTCCCAGAACACATTGGTTCCGAGTCCGAACACACTGACATAAACTTTTTCTAAGTATATGTTTAAGGTTTCTTTCCGTTTATGATTAACTCTACATTTTACCTTTTTATGTTATTATTTTTGATTGCTATCTTTATTGATTCATTCTTTCAGCTTTTTTAAAATCACTGACTTATCTTAGTCTAGTTTTATAAATCAACAGCTCAATTGGTTTATTTATAAAATGTCTTATTTTTCTAATGCTTTATTTTAAGGCCAAAAAGTATCAATTTACTATTAAGATTAGGGCTCTCTAGGGAAACACAGCCAGCAGGAGATTAGACAGATGATGGATGAGCGATAGATAGATATATAGATAGATACAGAGATTTATTTATTCTTTTAAGAGATTTTTTGCTATAGGGTGTGTTCACTCACCAGAGAGACAGAGAAAGACTGAGAGAAAGCAAGAAATCACCTCCCATAATCCCTCTCCTCTAGTCTCCTCTAGGGATTTTGGGCATGTGCATGCTCCAAGCGTGAGTTTTAAGCCGCCGGGTCCAGGACTAGAACAGCTATGGACTACATGGGAGTTCAGCGATGCAACCGCTACACCATGCGCTGGTCTCTTCCAGAGATTAATTATAACATGCTGGCTCACCTGAATAGAGTCTGAGAGTTCGCATGATCTGTTGTCCGTGAACTGCAGATCCAGGAAGGCTCATAGTGCAGTTTGAAGGTTTGAGACCCGGAACGCAGAGGGGTGGATCCCAGTCTGAGGCTGAAGGCGGAGCCAGAAGCATGGAACAGGAGAGCGACGCTCTGGCTCAGGCCGTCCAGGGTCCAGGCAGAGAAGGAGCACAGTCTTCTTCAATGGCCCTTTTGTTCTCTCCAGGCCCTCAGCACAGGGAGGGACCTGGTTGCATAGGAAGGCACTTCCTCTTCCCCCAGTTCAGGGACAATCTCTTCCAGAAGCCACCTCCCCCTCCCGGTCACATCCAGGGCTAACTTTTAACCAGGCATCTGGGCATCCCATGGTCCAGTCAACTGATACATAGAAGTTACCATTATTTATACCTAAGTGAGAGTGTTTTCTCTCACTCAGTAGTTCTCCATAAATGTGTTTCCTGTGTGAGTACCATTTCCAGCGAGAGTATCATTTTTGCTTCTACTTTCTTGTTAGTTATATTGTGTTTTGTTTAATGGATGTAGATTACATTAAATTATCATTTTTGGTAATTTGTCGAGATTCCCATTGGGTCCTAATTCATAATCAATATTTGTGAATGTTTCATATATGTTATTTAAAAAGTGTAGTTTGTAAAATTCAAAGCAACACATTTATTCATAGAAATAAATTTATTTCACTACTTAAATTTATAAAACAATGTGAAATTTTATTAAATTCAGATTCTATTTGTTCAGATATTTTATTATTCAGTATATCTACACTTACTTTGGTCTGCTTATCTGTCTGTCATTCCTGAGAGCTGTAATAAACTCTCTCACTAGGTTTGTAGCTTTGTCGATTTGTCTTCCATGGCTAATCATTTTTTTCCTTTATGTATTTGAAGCTATAGTTCTGTGTACATAAATATCATTGACTACAATAATTTCATGGTGGATTATTTCTTTCATCAATATGAAAAATTGTGGGATTTTTCTGTTAAAGCTTTTTATCTTAAATTCCACTTGATTCTGCTTGTGTTGCTTGCTCTTAAAAATGTTTTTAATAGATGCATTTTACAATTCATACTGATAATGATTCTGAATGTACTTTTAAAATTTTCCATTCTGTTTAGTGATTCGTTTCTATCCTGAGCCCTCATTCCATTTTCCTACACACACTCTGGATTTTTATATATTTATTACATATCCTTCAAGGATTTTTTCTTGTTGCTGTTTCTCTAACAATCTGGAAGTTATTAACTTTATTTCTATTTTCAAATCTTTGCACTTAAGATGTTAACACATGTACCTGAAGTTGTATTTGTTAAGCAAAATCTTGCTAGCATTAATTTATCTTTAGGTTACTCTCTTGCCAGTAACTCTTTCAATTCCTTACCCATCAAAACAAATAAGCAATTTTCTTTCTTTCTTTATTTTCTCTAGTAGGAAATTTTAGTTGGCTAGAAGGCATATGTGCTTGTTGGAGAGAGACAGAAAGGGAGAGGGGAAGTGAGAAAGCACCCCAGGGAGGATGACCATGGTGCAATTCCCCCTCCAGTCTCCTCTCAGGATTTTGGGCACACACGCAGGCATCTGCTGTTTTTCAAGCTGCCGGGCATGAATTGGAACTGCACAGTTAGCCATGTAGGATCCAGGTGTGGGTTTCACCACAGCACACGTGGGCCCGGAATGTTTGGTGTCGGTCAAATACAGAGTCTGTGTATCATGGTACATGTGCTAAAACCTGGTGGGTTACTGTGCTCCTGGTGTATGTTCGTATTGAGTGTTCCTTGGCCTCCCGGGGGTGCTGTGTGAGTCTGTGCAGTGTGTTTGAGGGCTCACGAGTCTACCTCGTCCTCTGGCTTTCTGGCGTTGTACCACCATGCGACACAATCCCGAGCTGGAGCCTTGTAGCTCTGCATACGGGGCACAGGACGGCTGGACGGCTGTCTGTGTGTCAGGAAGGAGGCCCAGTCACGTGCCCTGACTGAACAGACTTGGGGACAGCAGCCCTGTCTACTCCCAGCTTCTTTCCTTGTCGGGCTTGGAGAGCACCTGAAAAGAGCTCTGCCATTGGAGCAGAATTCCGTGCCGGCTTTGGCCGCGGCTTCAGTTTATTTTACCTGAATTTATCTATTTGAGGGTTTCAGGCATTACTCAGTTCAGTTTCTACCAAAATGAACCTTTTATGTTTTCAGTGACTTGTTGGACTGAGTATTTCTTTTCCTCAGGTAGCCGTGTTGCTGCCATTGCTGCTGTTCTTATCGTTTTGGTTTAGTTCATTATTCATCTAATGTCTGCTACTGAAGCCGGCTGGGGTGGCGGTTGGGAACGTCGTTGGCGTGAAGCTCATCCTACCATCTTGAAATATGAACATTCCCTTTTTATTAGAAAATTACCCAGCTCTACTGGATTGTTATATTCATATTGTTAAGCTTACTAGTCTTTCATACATTTTCTAATTTATTTGTGTTTGTGATTACCTTGCCTTCTCGGTCCTAATGTTTTTCATTGCTTCATTTTGTTCTTTTTCTCATAAATGAACTTGTAGCACTTACTTATTTTATCATACTGGAGGGATAATATATGTTTTTAAAATTGTCCTATATTCCTATTTGGCTATTTTCTAGTCCTTCAATTTTACTTCTTGTTTTGTTGTTGTTGCTGTTGTTTTATTTTGTTTTAATTGCCAGGGGGCATGTGTACTTGCCACAGAGAGACAGGAGAGAAAGCGCCCCAATGAGGCAGGGTCATACTGCAGTCCTTTCCCTCCATTTCTCCATCCTGTTGGAATGTGGGCCTACATATATAAGCACGCACCCATGGTGTTTTCAAGCCAGCTGTAGTCAGTGACGTGCCATCTGGCTCCCTGAACCACTAGGCTACTGGGTTGACCAAATTTAGTTTTCAATCATTATTAATTCTCTCCTTTCAGTCCTCGTATTGTTTATTTATCCTATATTTTATAGTCAAATACTTAGTGTATATTAGCATTTTATGAATTAAAAATAGGAATTTTCTATAGTTGCGTATTTCATTGTATTACATATGTTAACATGTAATTTTCCTCTTTTCAGATCATTTTAATTTCAGTTATGACATTCCTTTTGCTTTAGACCTTATTTAAGAATGTCTTTTATTTATTTATTTATTTATTTATCTATCTATTTATTTATTATACACTCAATTGCTATACATCATTTAGATTGTAAAGAGACTTTACCACGCATAATGTTCACCTCAGTCCAGCCCAGTTGAAAATACTATATACATCCTCCTCTACAGAAAATAAACCATATCTGTGTCCCACAAATGTCTTACCTCTCTATTTATTCCCAAATTTCCTTTCCTACACTCTTCCCCTCCCACACTTTCTTTCCACTTTGTCTCTAGTGTTAATTACAATTTTTAATGCTTTTATGTTCTCTGGTCTTTCAGTCTCTAGCATAGAGTGTGGACTGTCAGTATATGTTAAGTGGAGACATACAATGTCTCTCTTTCATAGCCTGACTTGCTTCACTCAGCAACAAATCTTCCACATTGGTCCACTTTCTATCAAATTCCAGGGCTTTGTTGTTTTTTTTATGGCTGAATAGTATTCCATGGAGTATATGTGCCACAATTTTTCAGTCCATTCATCTGTTTGTGGACATCTGGATTGGTTCCATGTCTTAGCAATCATGAATAATGCTACAATGAATATAGTTGTGCAAGCACTTTTCCAGCTGAGCATTCTCCTGTCCTTTGGGTAGATACCCAGGATTGGAATTTCTTTTTTTTTTTTTTAATCTTTGCCATTCTGACTGGGGTTAGGTGGTATCTCATTGTGATTTTGATCTGCATCTCCCTTACAATGAGGGATGGTGGGCATTTTTAATGTGCTTTTTGGCTGTTCGCATGTCTTCCTTAGAGAGTTGTTTATTTAGCTCATAGTCCCATCTTTTAATTGGGTTAATAATTTTCTTCTGGATAAGCTGCTTGAGTTCTCTGTGTATTCTGGTTATTAGTCCCTTATCTGAGGCATAGTAAGCAAAAATTCTCTCCCATTCTGAGGGTTGTTGAGTCACACTAATTACGGTGTCCTTTGCTGAGCAGAAACTTCTTAATCTGATGTAATCTCACCTGTCTATTTTGGGAATTATTGCCTGTGCTTTAGGGGTATTGCTTAAGAATTCTTTGCCTACACCAATGTCTCCCAGAGTTTCCTCAGTGTTTTCTACCAGTAGTTTTATAGTTTGTGGTCTTAAGTTTAGATCTTTGACCCATTTTGGGTAGATTTTTGTTAATGGTGACAGGTTCAGAGTCATCTTTTTGCAGGTGGATATCCTGTTTTTCCAACACCATTTTCTAAAGAAGTGTTCCTTTTTCCACTGGATTGACTTGTACTCTTTGTCAAAAATCAACTGGCTTTATCTTTTGGGGTTTATCTCTGGGGTCTTCTACTCTGTTCCATTGGTCTTCATGCCTGTTTTTGTGCCAATACCATGCTGTTTTGATTATCCCAGCTTTGTAATATATTTTGGGGTCAGGAAGCGAGATGCCACCTAATCCAGTCTTCTTGTGCAGGATGGCTTTAGCAAAATGGGGTCTTTTATGGTTCCAGACAAATTCTATGATTGTCTTTCCAAGATCTGTAAAGAATATCTCTTGTAATTTTATAGGGATTGAATTAAATATGTAGATTAATTAGGGTAGGATTGGCATTTAGATTATATTAATTCTCCCAATCCAGGAATATGAGATATCCTTCCACTTTTTAGTGTCCTTTTCAATTTCCTTTTTAAGATTTTCATAGTTTTCTTTGTAAAGATCTTTGAATTCTTTCACTAGTTTTATTCGAAGTATCTTATACTTCTTGTGGCTATGGTAAATGGGATTACTTTCTTCAGTTCTGTCTCTGTCTGCTTGTTGTTTGTGTATAGAAATACTGCAGATTTTTGTAAGTTAATTTTGTATTCTGCCACATTACTCTATGCATTTATTACTTTGAGAAGTTTTCTTGTGGATACTATGGGGTCTTCTATGTATTCAATCATGTTATCTGAAAACAGATGATTTCCAGCTCTTCTTTCCCCCCTATTGGAATGCCTTTTATGTCTTGCTCTTGTCTGATCACATTGGCTAGGACTTCCAGTACTATATAGAATAGGAATGGAGAAAGTGGGCAGCCTCGTCTTGTACCAGTTTTTAGTGGAAAAGCTTTTATCTTTTTCCCATTCAATATAACATTAGCTGTAGGTTTTTCATAGATGGCTTTTATTATGCTGAGAAATGATCTTTCTATGCCAATTATATGGAGATTCTTAATCATAAAGGAATGTTGTATTTTGTCAAATGCTTTTTCCACATTGACTGAAATGATCATATGGTTTTTATCTTTCTTTCTGTTGATATGGTGTATTACATTTGTGGTTTTGTGTATATTGAACCACCCTTGCATGCCTGGAATAAAACCTACTTGGTCGTGATGAATAACCCTTTTATATATGCTGTTGGATACAGTTAGCAAGTATCTTGTTGAGAATTTTTGCATCTATACTCATCAGAGATACAGGTCTGTAGTTTTCCTTTTTTGTTGTATCTTTATCTGTTTTGGGAATGAGGGTAATGGAGGCTTCATAAAATGAATTTGGAGGGATTCCTTCCTTTTGGATCTCTAGAAACAGTGTAAGTAGAATGGGGGTTACCTTTCTTTAAAAGTTTTGTAGAATTCAGAAGAGAAGCCATCGGGACCTAGACTTTTCTTTATTGGGAGGTTATTTATTACTGATTTAAACTCATTGCTTTTTATAGGTCTATTCAGGCTTTCAATGTCCTTCTGCGCCAATCTTGGTAGATTATATGTGGCATAGAGTTGCTCATAGTATGCTCTAATGATGATTTGTATTTCTGTTATGTCTGTTGTAATGTTGCCTGAATTATTGCAAATTTGATTTATCTGGTTCCTTTCTCTCTTTTTCTTAATTAGTCTAGCTAAAGGTGTGTCAATCTTGTTTATCTTTTCAAAGAACCAGATTTTGCTTTAATTTATTTTCTGTGTAGTTTGCTTATTTTTCTATTTCATTTATTTCTGCTCAAATCTTTATTATTTCTTTTCTCTTGGCATTTTTTTTTTTGGATTTTTCTTTTGTTTTTTCAATTCCCTGAGGCATGAATGTTAGATTTTCCTTTTGCCACCTTTCTATCTTTTTTTTATGTACACTAATTGCTGTGAACTTCCCTCTTATGACTGCTTTTGCAAAGTCCCATAAAAATGGATACTTGTATACTCATTACCTTGTTTCCATGAATCTTTTGATTTCCATCTTAATTTCTTTAGTAGTCATGAAGTCATTCAGAAGTAGGTTATTTAGTTTCCATGTATTTGTGTATTTTAGAGGGTTTTTCCTGAGCTTAATATCAAGTTTAATTCCATCATGGTCAGAGAAGATGCTGGATATACTTTCTATGCCTTTGAATCTGTAAAGGCTGGTTTTGTGCCCTGTCATATAGTCAGTCTTTGAGAAAGTACCAGGCAGGGCTGAGCAAAATGTATATTTTGTGTGTTTTGGATGTATGTATTGTGGTTTGGGAGTAGAAAGTTCTATAGATATGTGTCAAGTCCATTTGATTTATAGTAACATTTAGGTCGTGTATTTCTCTGCTTAATTTTTTGTCTAGAAGATCTATCTAAAGAAGATAATGGGATGTTGAGATCTCCAACAATTATTGTTTTACAGTCTATCTCTTCTTTTAGATTTAGTGGTCTTTCCTTTACATATTTGGGTGCACCTGAGTTCAGTGCATAGGTATTTATAAGCATTATATCTTCTTGATAAATTATCCCTTTTACTACTATATAATGCTCTTCTTTATCTTTTCTTATGGTTTTTGTCATAAAGCCTCTTTTGTCCGAAATCAGTATGGTGACTCCTGCTCTTTTTTGGTTTCCGTTTGCATGGAATACCTTTTCCAGTCCTTCAGTTTTAGTCTATGTATGTCTTTATCCACGAGATGGGCTTCTTGTAGGCAGTAAATGAAGGGTTTCTGATTTTTAATTCAGTCAGTCAGTCTGTGTCTCTTAATTGGAAAATTTAATCCATTGACATTCAATGTTATTATCGATATTTCCAGACTTGTCCCAACCATTAAGTTGATCATACTACTTGTTGTTTTTTGTTTTCTTTTTACTGTTTGTCTCTCTTTACTTTTCTTGGTATAGAACTCCTTTCAGAATTTCTTGAAGAGGTGGCTTGGAGTTGGTAAATTCTATCAGGTTTTGTTTATCCAAGAACATTTTTATTTTCTTTTCCCATATGAAGGATAATCTTGCCAGATATAGTATTCTTGGTTGAAATTTTTTTCATTTAGTACTTTGAATATATTTCCCCATTCTTTCCTTGCTTGCATTGTATCTGATGAGAGATCCAGTGTTAGCCTGATGGGATAGCCTTTGTAAGTGATTTGACATTTCTCTCTTGCCAATCTTAATATCTGTCTTTGTCATTTTGGTCAATCTAGCTATGATGTAGCATGGAGAGGATCTTCTTGGATTGATTCTACTTGGAGTTCTTTGTATTTCTTAAGTCTGGATGTTTGAGTGCCTCTCTAGACTTGGAAAGTTTTTTTCCAGAATTTCATGGAATAGATATCAATGCCCTTATTAGTTTCCTCACCTTCTGGAATACCAATTATTTGGATATTGAGCATTTCATGGTATCTGTTATTTCTCGTTTAGTATCCTCAGTTTTCTTGGTTGTTTTCTCAATATTTTTAATAATTTTTTCTAGGTCATTGGTTTTGTCTTCTACATTTGAAATTTGATCTTCTGCATGGTCTAATCTGCTTTCGATACTTTCAAGGGAGGCTTTTAATTTCCTGTATTACACCCTTTATATCTTGTTTGATTCTTTTTTATGGGTCCAATTTTCTTTCATATTGTGGAAGGACTTCCTCATCTCTTGGAGCTAATGTCTCTTTTCTTTTGCATTTCATAGGATTTTGTTACCACAAATATTCTAAATTCTTTTTGTGATCTTTTGGTAATGTCCTGTAATATTTCCCTACTTGGAGACAAGTTACAGTGATCTCTTGCTGGAGATCTACTACTTGATTCTCTCATCTTTGAGGCTCTTCTTAGATTTTAGTCATTTGGTAATCACTTCTGGCAATTTGTTGGAGAGGGATTCTGTGACTGTGAGCTCATGTGTTTCCCCCACTGTGAAATGATTTGGAGCTATTTTCTCCCTTCCTCCAATACAGGAATCACCAGAAGAGTGTTGCAATTGGATTTATGAAGGAGAATTTCACTATTTTTGCAACCACTACAGTGAGGTGTAAAGAATTCTCTAAAGCTCAAAATGTTCAGATGTTTAGCTACTATGCACCTAATAGTCTCTAGGCAGTGGGTAAGGGCTGAGATGTAAAACAGGAAACTAAGATAAAAGATAAACAATGTAGGCAATAGAAATAGGGGGGAAACGAATAAAACAGAAGGAAAGTACTAGAAGAAAAAGAGAAAAAGACAAAGCAAAACAAAACAAAACATAAAGAAAAAAGAAAAAAAGTCACTCCATAGAAAATGAAATTGGATTAAAAATGAAAACCACACAGCATGCAAGAGCCCAACACAGGCTATCCTGAGTGAGGGAAGAAGAGAGAAATTTTTTTAAAAAGACACAAGAAGGGGTACCAGAATTTGGTATAATGGCTACGTCGCTGGATTCCCATGTAGTCAACCTAGGTTCAGGTCCTGTACCCAGTGACTTAAACTCAAGCTGGATATGTGTGTGTGCAGGGCCAAGATCCTGAGAGAAGATTGGAGGAGAAGGGTCTGCAGTGTGGCCATCCCCCCCCACCCCGAGGGTGATTTCTCACTTTCTGTCTCTCTGTCTCTCTCTGTCTTTCTGGCGAGTGCATGCATCCTTACAGCAAAAACCTCTCCAAGAAAAAGACAGACTTAAGAGCTGTTTTGTTTTGTATTTTAAAAAAGGGAAAGAAAAAATAGGGTGGAAGGGACAGAGAAGAGCAAGAGGGGGTCGCTTGCCTACCTGGCTAACACAGAGGTCTGGAGCAGGGTCCCTGGCTGAGGAAGGGCTTCACAGTCCTTAGCTGAAACCAGAGGCCCAACACAGGCTCAAGAGAGTGTCTTAATTACAATAGTTTTCATTGTTTCATTTTTATGGTTGAAATCTTACACATTCACAGAATTCTGCCTGTGTATTTGTGTGTAGCATTCTGAAAATCAGCATGGTAAGAGAGGGCTCAAATTCATCCATATATATTGTCTTGGCTAAAATATCTAGTTTTATTCTTTCCACTATAATTTTTATTTGCTGTTTATTAAACTCTAATCTTTATTGTTGTTGGTTACTTTTTGTATCCTTGTTTTTGCTAGCCTAGCCCACTTTATCTTCAGTACCTCCTATTCATTTAGAAATACATTTTTACTATGTTTTTAAATTACATCAAACACTACCTTCTCAACCATAAAAATGACAACTTGCCTTATTTTACCAGTCAACATATTAATATTAAGTAAATTTATACATTTCTCATACAAATTTTACTCATCCATTATTACTTTCTTCACCTTCATAAAAATGAAACATTCAAAGGCCTTTAAACTATAATTTACGAAACACACACACACACACACACACACACACACACACACACACTTCCTTGCCTTAACTCAAGAATGGTATCTTGGCTGGATATAAAATTTTAGGCGTACATTTCCTTTTTCTTTATAGTCTATACATTTTGTTCTACATCATCTTGGTAATCTGCGATTATATGATCTTGTTTCTTTTGTAGAAAAATCTGTTCATTTTGCTTTGAAACTTGTAGTAAGAAGTTTTCTAGCTGATGGTATTTACTTAGTCTCACCAATCTGCTCCATTTATCTTTTTTTGTAATAATTCTGATTTTTCTACATCAGTTGTCTTTTCATTTTTTAGAGGTTTTTGCAATAGAGCATGTGCACTTGCCAGAGTGAGAGAAGAGCAGAGACAGTGAGAGGAAAAGTGAAAAATAACCCCCTGGGGAGATAGCCACACCACAGTCCATTCTCCTCCTGGGATCTTGGGCATGCATGCACATGCACCTGGGGTAATTTTTGATCCACCAGGTCTGGGACTCAAACTGTGATGAGCTATGCAGGAGTACAGCAATGTAATCACTATGCCATCTGCTGGCCCCTCTACATCAGTTTTCTTTCATCTGTACTGTGTATCTCTGTCTCTTTGTTCTCATAAACTTTATCTCTTTAGGCATTAAATTATATCTGACAGGTCTACTTTATCTTCTAAACTTGAAGACTAATACATTCCTCTCCAAAATCATTTTGCTCTTCAGTTTGTATTCTAAAATTTTTTACTTCAACCCTGTAAAAGACACCAAAATATTTATTTGTTGTTGGGCTCTTCTGAACATGAAGGAGAGAACTTGAAAGATTTAGAAAAAATTTTTGCTAACTTCTCACCTCTCCAAAATCCCCTTCTGTTTCCTCTCTTGTTGGTCATCACATATCCTGAAACTCAGATAACTCACCCTTATCATCAGTTACTCCACAGAATAAATTCATGTTATCTTTTGCCTATAAATCTGTGTCTTGTTATTCACACAAGATTGAGTCCAAGACTCCTCACAAATTTTAAAAACTATGGATGCTTCTTAAGCATCTTACATAAAATGGCATAATATTTGCAGTATCTTCCTTCATCCTTTAAGTCACCTCCAGATTATTTACAATACCTAATATGTTGTAAATGCTATGTGAGCAGTTGTTATACTGTATGTTTAGATAACAATGACAAGAAAAAAAAATCTGTCAATGTTCAGTTCAGAGGTAACCTTCATAGACTGAACTACACAGTACATGTCAGCAACAACCTTAACTTTTTTGTTCTCTTTTAAGTTTTTTGTTTGTTTGTTTTTGTTTTGTTTTGTTTTGTTTTTTGCTATAGGGTGCATGCACTCACCAGAGAGAGACAGAGAGAGAGATAGTGAGAAATCACCCCACAGAGATGGCCACACCATAATCTTTTCTCCTCTAGTCTTCTCTTGGGATTTTTGGCATGCATTGAACACGTCCCCAATATGATTTTCAAGACACTGAGTCTAGGACTCAAATCATGGTTGTTCATGTGGGAGTTCAACACCTTAACTACCATGCCTCTTGTTGGCCTCCAACCTAACATTTGCAGTAGTTTCTTGGTTGAATCCATGCTAACCCCATGGATATAGAGGTCCAGATTTATAACTTTGGGCCTGCCTATGCTAGCATTAATCATTTTTCTGGGTTCTGGTTATATATAAAGACTTCCTTTACCAAATCTTCCCTGCCAATATCTGGTTCCTCATCTCCCTCTCAGTATATACTATAAATAATCTTACTGTACAAATAATTACATAGCACTATGCTGAAAATGTTTTTGCTGTATTATTGCAGGTATGTTTGCTATAAATTCAGAGCTGTGCATCATTGGCTGATACTTGGACCAATTAGTTCATAATGCACGTATATTTAAACAAACACAACTAAGAAATCCTCTTATTTTGCATAGGCCGTGTACACAAAAACTTATTTATTCTCTCTGTCTAAGTCCTAATATTAACCATAATATAAAGGATTTGTCAGTTTAATTCAACTAAGAAGTTGAATGATGAATTTTGAGTGATTACATAACCAGATCAATCACAAAAGCTGTGAAGAAGAGGCAAATCCTTTTAGGAAGACAGGAAATACAAAAATTGAAAGAACTTATGTAGCTTTTTTTCCAGTACGATTGTTTTCCCCAAGGGTCTTTCTCCGAGCACCATGACCTCTAATTCCAAACCAGGTCCCTCAATTGCATGGGCCAGACCATCCTACATCTGGCATTTCTTACGTAGAACACTGGCTTTCTTGCTACAAGTCAGGGTTGCCAGTCAGAGGAAGAACATATGTACTAAATAGTTTCACCTTATTCAGACCTCCCAGGATTTAAGTTTGCTGATCAGTCTGTCTTGCACGAAGAACTGAATCAGAATGGGTGGAGACTGTGAGCAGAAGCAGAATTTGTTTAAAATGTTCTAGATACAGGATGGAGGGGACTAGTTATTCCTGTAACTCCTATAAAAAAGGCATTGAACAGGCGCATGTGCGTTCGTGCCCAAGATCCCAAGAGGAGAATGGAGGAAAAGGGATTGCGGCGTGACCATCCCCCCTGGGGAGTGATTTCTCTCTTTCTGTCTCTCTGTCTCTGTTTGTCTGGCGAGTGCATGCACCCTATAGAGAAAACCTCTCAAAAAAAAAAAAAGGCATTGAAGATCAGACCTTGCATCATTCTCCATATACATATTTGAGAAAAAAATACAGTAAAAGTAAGGTTTTTGACCTGAGAAGTCCAGGGATCCATACAGGATTTCTGTATGTTGAAGTAATATCCACTACATACTAATTCCTAGAATCTGTGACTGTCAGGTTACATAGTTAAGACGAATTCAAGTTGCAGAATGATCTAAGGTTGCTAATCAGCTGACTTCAATGTGTAAAAATTATCCTGACTTATTTGGATGGGCTCAATGTAATCTCAAGTGTTCTCGTGAGGAAGGGTGGCAGGAGAGAGATAGAGAGAGTCAGAGATGGAGATGTGGCACTCAGAAGCAGAAGTCAGAGTTATTTGGTGAAATTCACCTGTCATTGCTGGCTTTGATGATGAGGGGAGTTATGAGCCAAGGATCTTGGAGAACCTCTAGAAAGTTGAAAAGTAATAAAACTAATCCCCCTTAGGGTCTCCAGAGAGAAACAAAGCCCTGCTGACACTTTGATTTTAACCTAGTGAAATCAATTTCAGACCTCTGGCCTTAAAAACCATGTTTGTGTTGAGTAACCCACCAAGTTTGTGGTACTTGTTACCTCAGTCATAGGAAACTAGTACAAGGATGACATCACTTCCGGGCTGAAAAAGTGCATCTTTTCCCTCCATTAATTCTTATTTCTCTCTGACCAATTCCACCTTTATTTCTGCAGGCTGAGAGGTCCTTTGGTAACATGGTCTCCGGGGCCACATGGAAGGCCTGGACTGCTCCAGCGACAGAACAAACCGGAGTTCGGCCTTGAAGTAGATAATTTTTTGTTCAAACCTGGGAAGAAGATTGCTTTTTTCCTTCTTTTTTTCTATTATTCCTTTTTGAACTGTGGACAATGATGTGGGGAGGGGAGCTGTGCCTGTAAAGGGGACTTGAGGTAGGAGTGCACTCAGGCTCTGTGGAGGAGGGGCCTAGGCTCCAGCTGTCACCAAGGACATTCATTCCAGCTGAGGTAGGTGCTGGAGCTGGGCCAGTACAGTCCATTCTGCAAAATGAGATGAGGGTAGTGAGGGGATAGTCTTGCCACAACAGAGGCCTCTTTTGGAGCCAAATTCATATTCTTCTCTCTTTCCCGGAGTTCGGCCTTGAAGTAGATAATTTTTTGTTCAAACCTGGGAAGAAGATTGCTTTTTTCCTTCTTTTTTTCTATTATTCCTTTTTGAACTGTGGACAATGATGTGGGGAGGGGAGCTGTGCCTGTAAAGGGGACTTGAGGTAGGAGTGCACTCAGGCTCTGTGGAGGAGGGGCCTAGGCTCCAGCTGTCACCAAGGACATTCATTCCAGCTGAGGTAGGTGCTGGAGCTGGGCCAGTACAGTCCATTCTGCAAAATGAGATGAGGGTAGTGAGGGGATAGTCTTGCCACAACAGAGGCCTCTTTTGGAGCCAAATTCATATTCTTCTCTCTGTCCCTTTCTCTCCCTCTCTGTCTCTCTCTCCTCTCTTTGGTTTTAAGTTTTTGTTTTTGTTTTTGTTTCCAGGAAAGTGTTGTTGAGTTCCAAGTCATGGGGTTCAAGGCAGAGGTGAAGGGGGATTAGCCTGGGGGCATGGGAGTCGCTGCTCAAGCTCCACAGGTCTTGACAGCCTGAGGGGCAATCAGGACAGAAATGCTGCAGGGCCCCCAGGACCACACTAATCCCACATGACAGGAGAAATCCTGCTTCTGGCCTGAGAATGGGGGTCCTGTTCCCCTCCAAAGCCTGCCAGACAGCAATTACAACCCCAAGTGAGCCACCTCCATTAATTCTTAATTCTCCAATCTCCATTTCCCTCATCTCTTGCTTCCCTCAGCTCTTTCCTTTCACCGTCCTCCATCTTCTATTTTGGAGGTGATTCTTATATTCTTCCTCTTCCAACTCCTTTCTTTCCCATCGTCCCACTCCATTAGACTCTTCCCCTGCTCTTTTCCCCTTATCTCTGTTTTTATCCATCGTCTTTGTTTTCCACTGCTCACATTCTTCTCCTCTCTTGGAAGGAAACAGAAGTCATGTGTGGAAAGACAGCAATGTAAATATATCTCAGTTCTCTTGTTGTATACTTTCATTTTAAAAATTTCACTGAGCTCCAGCATTTGCTTTGAGAAATCATTCCACATAAGTAACATTTCAGCAGAAGTCTGTGCCTTGTCAGAGCAATTCACAGGTTGGAGTGGCCCAACCACATGGAAGAATGAATTCAGCTGCCATTGGTTCCCATCTACCAGTTTCTGATGTTCCTGGAATGTTCTACTCCATGAAAGAGTTTCCTAGAGTAGAGCTCTGATGATGCAAAGATTGCTATCCAAAGGTATAAATTTGCTCAGAATAACTGACTACATATGACTGAATGTCTAAGATTTTTTTAATTAAAGAAACACTGAATATGAAAATTCTATAAGAAGTTAAATAGGGGAGATTAAGAAAAAGATATGTTAAGTTGGATGCTGACTATTGGGAAATTACAGCCAAGTTTAAGCTTTAATTGTAAAATATTATGCAAATTGTAAGCAAAATTCATATTTTGGTCAAGGGAGTCAATCTACATGCAAGTCTGAAATGTGCTCAATTCGCCCACTTTCTAACTCAAAGCAGTACAAAGAAGTGCAGAATTTTCACGCTTGATAGGTCCCTAAGCAAGGTGCTTGCCTGGCACATTTCTCAACTATTGATAAAAATTAGTTTAAAGAAGCAATGGAAATAGCCTCTGTTTTAAACCTTACTTAATGATTCAAGCACTCAGATGAGGAAGAGCCAGAGTGTGTGTATATATATAAAATGGATTTTTTGCACAATTCAAAGAAGAGAGAGGGTTCCCTTTATAGGAAATCAGAAGGAGATGATCAAAGCCTTCTGAGCCAATGATGGAAGCAGACATTCAAGAAGAGAGCTGAGAATTATGGCTGGTGGCCAGGTACAAGGAGCAATTGGAACTATTTCAATGGAAAGATTTCACTAACTGTGAGATCTGTAGTTACATTATGTAATTAAAAAGTTACTGATTCTCACAAAGAGAGTCTTTAGGCAACCCCTGACAGTGTGAAACGAATTGAACCTAAAGTCTAGTGGAGCATGAAAAATCTCTTGTCTTTAGTTCTGCCTTGAAGATGAAGACATGACGGTGAAGGATGGTTCACACTAAGAATAAAATCTATGCACCTCACTATGACCCTGTCCATGTATCTTCCACTCATACCCTTCTCACCACACTTGACTCCCTTTTCTGTTTCAAAAACTCAATTTTAAATCACACCTTGATATGTTTCTTTGCATCTCTGACCCATAGAATATAAGCTCATCAAGGCCAGAAACCTGGCCTGTCTAGTCATCTCTCTGTTGTCTATGTATTTACAGTGTCTAACGGATTACAAGCACGTGAGATATTTTTGGTGAATGTACGAATGAATGAACAAGCTCTTGACTTTTGCCATGGCCAGGAGCTAAAACACAAGGCCAATCCAAAGTCTTGAATGAAGAATTTTACTGCAACATCAGAGAAAAACTTATAACAAATTATCTTTAAAATTTAATAAAAATGCCTGTGTTGGGACCATCAGTTAGTGTAATGGTATGTCGCTGAACTCCCATGTAGTCGGCCACGGTTCAAGTCCCGGACCTGGTGGCTTGAACTCACACCAGGGAGGTGTGCATGTGTGCCCAAGATCCCGAGAGGAGAATGGAGGAGAAGGGACTGTGGTGTGGCCATCCCCCCTGGGGGGTGATTTCTTGTTTTCTGTCTCTCTGTTTCTCTCTGTCTTTCTGGCAAGCACATGCACCCTATAGTGAAAAAAAAAAAAAAAAAAAAAAAAAAACCATGTGAATACAGCTTTTTCTTCTCAGAATAACGTAAACATCTCTTCATAGTTTCTCTCCCATTCTCTAGATGAATCTCCTTGCTGATTCCCACAGATGTTTATGAACTTCCTTGCTCCTGTCTCTGCTTACTTCTTTGTACTTAGTTGAAATTGTGGAGTGGAAACTCCAGTATTGTGTCGGCCTTAGACTATCTGGACAGAGGGCAAGGATACCACCATTTACCAGGCAGTCAGACCTCGTAGCAACTCATAGAGCAGGCTCCCGGGGAGGCATCTGGACATGCACGCCCCAAAGAACTATCAACAATTAGAGCTGGACTTGGAGCGCAGCTGTGCAGAAAGGGTATTACAACACAACTCACAAATTCTTTCCGACATTCTGGGGGAGCGAGACCCTTTCCAGAACCGTCGACTTGCTTTCTTCCTCAGTGCTGAGGCCGTGGCCCGCAAGAACTGAGGCCGGGCCTGAGCAGGAACACGTCTCCTCACAAGCAGCAGGGTGTCTGGGGCAAATCCACCTGACACCTAGTGTCCATTTGTCAAGGAAAAAGCATAGAGAGAGAATGAAGAAAGAGGAGCAGAAGGCAGAAAGGAAAAAGAGAGAGGGATGAAGGTGGGAGAGCAGAGAGGCCGATAAGAAAAAAGGGTCAAAGAAAATGAGAGGAAGAACACAAGAGACTGTAAAATGAAAATATCACAGTAAATGGATGTAAATGCCAGATACTGTGTGTGTGAAAGAGGAGGGTCTGAGCAAGGACAGTTAGAGAAAAACAGAGAGGCAAAGCATTAATGGGACAAAGAAATGTGATATTATCTCTCTAAGATATTTTCTAGTTTTATCAGCTGGACTAGGGAGAAATGTTCACATGTTGAAATATTCACTTTGTATGCTAAATAATGTGATTGAATGTATAAAAGAAAATGAAATTTAAAAAAGTAAATGGAAAATAAAATAAAAGAAAATACATTGTGCTTTAATGCAAATAATTGGAAAAAAAAAAAAAGAAAACATCAGGTGCAGAGTTTTTTTTGACAAAATAATGCACGCAAATGTGGATAGTTGCAGATGTCTTGGGATTCCAGTTTCCCTTCCTGTTGGCTGAGTGATGCCTATGGCCACTTTCTGTCTTTTTATCACTTTACAGAAAGCTTGGGAATTTACTTAGAGTTCTCCATGGCTTCCGGCCCAAACATTTGGAGTAAAGGATTAGATGAAAGTGTAATAGATGGCCTAGTTAATGCTTGAAGTTTACTTCTGAATTCTTTTCCAGGAACTTTAAGACCATTTTCAGGTGAGAAAAGAAGTTAGTTCATTAGGAAATTCTGGCCAGGCATCTTGCTTATGAGAGAACCAAGTGCAGGGCCCCAGAGGAGGGACATCCCTGAGGGGAGGCTTTTAAGCACAAGCTGACGGTGGGTTCCCATTCTCTAATTTGTCGTTGATCCACTCGCTCACTCCATTGACGAGAGAAGTGAGGCTGTTCAGAGAGCAGCACACTTAGGGGGCGCCAGAAGTCCTGTGTGGGCTAACTGCACACGGCGTCTAGGCATGGACCGAGGGACAGAGGCAGGCAATGGCATTCCTCAAGTTCACCCACTTCTTGTCCAACTCACATTTCAGGCACCTACTTCCACCCAGCCCAAGCATATGTGCAGTTGGTCATTTCCCTCATACTGACTCCAGGGAAGTCATTTCATTCACTGTACGAGGGACCATGTAACGTATTATCCAAACTGGAGCACTTCTGAGGGCCAGAGAAGGCTATCGACAGCCGACAGGATGAAGGCACAGAAGGGACTGTTCAGGCAAACCTGGATACCAAGTCATTCTAGTCATGATTCTTCCTGCACTGAACATGGAGGTTGGATCAGAGCTCAGCACCAGGTCTGAGCCAGGCCAAAGCAGATCTTGTCCTAGAAATTTTAGGACTGGGAGTAGAACCGTCCTTCTCTTCCTGTGGATAAAGTTTCTAAATGCCAACATGTCTGTGGCCATGTTTTCCACACAATGTGCCATAATTCAATGTCTTTGAGTAATTGATTTGTAGAAAGCCTACTTTATCTGGGAAAAATAACTCCCACCTTGAAAACGCAGCTAAAATATCCTCCTCTGTGGAGATCCCCTCGAATCCATAACTGTGTTCCGAATCATCAGATGTCACAGCACGTACAACCATGAAGGCTTCTCCTCGCAGTGCTCGATCACTCACCATGGATGGCCTTAGGCAGGGAGCCTGACTCCTCACAGGGCTAACTGTAACATTTATGGCAGCAGGGCTGGGTGCAGAAGTACACGCTCCATCACTGCTAACTGAGCAGAGAGCATGAGGCGTCCACTGCTTTATTTCTAAAAGTGATTATACACATTGATCCAATGGACCTGTGCCTTCAATAAATCATGGAGCAGAGAAGAACTAGTTACAAGACCGAGCAGAAATCAGCGTGCTCAGTCATGCAGCATGCCCGGAAGTGCCTTCAAAAGGTTTGGCTGTGGAACACTTATATGCAAGGAGTGGCTATGTTTTTTCACCGTAATTTGAGATGAAATGAATATGGCTCAGAGCATATCATAATTAGCTTGTGTTAATAAATACACACACACATACACGCAGATGGCCCTAATTTGTTCTGAATAGTGATTTTTAACTCGCTATCGTGTGTGTGTGCTCGATGGAGAGACAGAGAGACAGGGAAATGAGAAAGCACCTGTCCCAGAGATGGCTACGTTGCAATCCCTTCTCCTCCACACACGTCCAGGGTGTTTTTCAAGCTGCCGAATCCAAGTCAGCTGTGTGGATCCAGCCACCTTAACCACCAGCTGGCTGGCCCTATTCTGAATATTTTTAATATCAAAGACCAGAGAATTCCTATAGTAGCCAAGCTATTTCAAAGTAGATTAAAAATGTAGAAACTAAGTCACTCACTTCAAGCTATGAATCAAATAACTTTCATTGGCAACTGTACTGTTAAAGGACAAAAAAGAAACTTTGTGAGAGTCTTATCTAACTTATGACAATTAATTCAAAACTATTTTTTCAAGCTAATCTTAACAAACTCATCACCCTATTTATCTACCAGGACCAAAATGACTTATTCTTCCAATAGAAGGCAGTTTAACATGAACATACTATATAATAAAATTCAACTCCTGGAGTGCTAGTTTGCTTGTCCCCAAAGTGGAAATATATTATGCAGATCCACCCTTGCTCCTTGTTTTTTGCTGGTTTGTTTTATGCCAAAGGACCTAGGCGTGCCCCTGACAGAAGAGAGGGGAGAGGGAGAGAATGAGAGAGAGAGAGAGAGTGAGAAGAGAAATCACCTTCAACAGGGCTGCAATTCTTTATCCTCAAATTCCTTCCTCTCAGAATCCTAAATGTGTGTGTGTGTGTGTCCAGCATATTTCTCAAGGCACCTGGGCCAGGATTTGAACCCTGGTTGGCCAAGTGGGATTGGTTTCTTCTGTACAGTGCCTGACTGCTGCGCTGCAGGACTGGCCCGATTTGTTTATTTACTTATTTATTTTAATAAAGACTAAGTACATGCAGAGCCCTATAAAGTGGTGCCTGTTACTTTTTAATGCTAATAAGTTCGCAGTTGTTATCGTTACTAGTAACCATAGAAATAGCTGTAAACACTATGTGCCTCATATAGTATTCAAATCATCTTACATATATTAATTTATTTAACACCTCCAACAACTCTTTGAGGTAAGTACTAATAGATGCCCCTTTAAAATAAATAAAATTAAATTAATAAATACATTTAGCCTGCATTTTCCTAAAGTTCATGGCTAGAACGTGCTAAAACTTGATCTAATCTGTGCAAGTCTCTCTGAAGTTTATTCTTAAGTAGTTGTTTCTCAAAGCAGAAGGGACCAAGCTTTTAGGAGTGAACACCTCAGTTTACTGCAGCACCATTCACAATAGCCAAGGTATGGAATCACACTGCTTGGTTATGAACAGGTGAATGGTGGGAGAATGTAGCATCTGAATATATATTACATGCATGTGTGTGTGTAATGTGTGTGTGTGTGTGTGTATATATATATATATATAGATAGATAGATAGATAGATAGATAGATAGATAGATAGATATAGATATATAGATATATAAATATATAATAGGATACTACTTAGCCATTAAAAATAATGAAATTCTGTCATTTGAGGTTACCTTGATGGGCTTTGAGGACATTATGTTAAATGGAATAAGCCAGACATAGAAACATAAATACCACATGTTCTCACTCACGTGTGGAAGCTGAGCGAGTTCATCGCACAGAAGCGAAGCATAGAGTGGCGGTGATCAGAGGTTGCAGAGTACCGGGGAGGGGGGAGACAGAGAGAGGTTGGCTACATTACACCGATTACGGTGCGACGGGAGGAGTAAGTAGCGGTGTTCTACGGCACAGTAGAGTGACTTTAGTTAACAATAATTTCTGATGTATTTCCAAATATCTAGAAGATGCTCCAAAAGTTTGGTAGATTTATAGTACGGCCCCCTCCTTTTCTTCTCCCCAGTTCTTGAGTTCGTGATGTAAAATACAACGTAAAGGCAGTCCGTTACCAGCATTATTGTAAATGAGCCAGTGTAAACGCTTGACCAACTATTGGACCCCCCTCACCTTTCTCTTTGTCACATAAACCAGCTTTCCTTATTGCTAGTGCAGTCGGCACATGTCCAGGAAACTAGAAACCTGCCCATCTGGTGATTTGCCCTAAGCTCCGACTCAAATAAATCACTTTTACTTCATGTTCACTTTAAAAGAATAATATAGAAGAGAGAAGATTCTGAAAGTCACCGAAATGAAGAAAAGGAACTGTGTAAAGTGGTGGATGTGTAATTACCCTGATTTGCCATTGCACACTGTGTACACCTATACAAACATACGGAGCCCAATAAACGTGTGGTGATGTGTCGATGAACGCAATAATAAAAAAAACTTCTGTTTATTTTATTCACTCTTCAGATATCTAATATTATACAATGCTAATTTCTATCACTAGCAATGTCTAATGTATAATTTAAATATATGTATATATAACATATTTTACGTATGTCTTATACTACACATGTCTGTAATACAAATCTTTAAATTACTATGTAAAGCATTGTTGCAATAAATAATATATAATGGAATAGGTTATAGTGGTAAAAGTAAGTAAACAGATGAGAAATTATGTATATTATAGATCATATACAAATAAAAAGTAAGGACCAGCAGGTGGCATAACTGTTAAGTTGCTGGACTCCCACATGGCCAATCATGATTCAAGTCCTAGACCTGACAGCTCGGAAATCACACTGGGCATGTGTTTCTCACTTTCCCTCTCTCTCTCTTTTTTGGCAAGCACACACATTCTATGGCAACAATCTGAAAAAAAAAAAAAACCTGAAAATAATGAGAAGATAAAATAATGAATGTTTTTATTTTAGAATTTATTTTATATATTGAGTATCAAGTATTTTCAAAAAGTTTATATTCATGTTAATAATAACATTGCAATAAGTATATTGTGTTTAGATATGCATCACTTTTTTTTTTGGAGAGGTTTTTACTATAGGGCACGTGCGCTCGTCAGACAGACAGAGAGAGACAGAGAGACAGAAAGTGAGAAATCACCCCCCAGGGATGGCCACACTGCAATCCCTTTTCCATTTTCCTCTTGGGATCTTGGGCATACACACACACACACCCGGTGTGAGCTTTAAGCCACTGGGTCCGGGACTCGAACCATGGTCAACTACATGGGAGTCCAGTGACACAGCCATTATGCTAACTGCTGGTCCCATGCACCACTATTTTTTAATAATGTTTGTTTTATTCTCGGTGATGTAGATATCCCAAAGTCTAGTTCTAAGTTCAGCTTATTTTAACCTTGGTTTAATGCCGCTAGTATCTGAAAAAGATTGCTTACAAAGATTTATGAATCCAAATGAAGAAGGTCATCATTGGCTATGCATAATTAATCATGGTATCATTTTCATCCCAATTATGGAATGAAATTTGCAAAAACTGGACTTGTATATTTCCATAATTCCTGAAGTCAATCCGCAATTTCTGAACAGTAATGAGAAGAGATTTTCATCTGATATTTTAACAAATTGACTCAAAACCCATTGAATTCTGTATCTGGAAAATTTCTAAACACATAACATTTCAATTTCATGTATTGTGGGTATGTATGTCTCTGTTTGAAATGAATAGATTTTATCATTTTATTTCTTTAATTGGTTTATTAGGTATACATATTTGTTTTTTGTTTTTAATTATTTCTTTTTGGGTTTACAGTCTGCATCTTTAACTTAGTACAGCCTGCAACTCAGGAGCGTAACTGTCACTCCTTGTACAAGTACTTTGCAAGCGCGGACTCTGTTTTCCCTTTCCTGGCCTTTCTGCTAGTGTTACTAGTCGTTTCACTTCTAGAACCACAATCGGCCATGTGGGAGTCCAGCGCTTTAACCACTATGCTACCTGCTGACCCCAATATATATTGTTTTAACTAGTAAATTATCTTATAAAATATTTCATAAAACAAGAAAATACTCTTCAATATTTATTCACATATTTGACTACTTCCAGTGGTTTCCATATTTTATGTAGCTCTGACATCCATCTCATAAATTTTTTTCTGTCATAAAGACAACTGTTTTTATAGTGTAGACGTGCTGGTGATAATCTCTTTCAGCTTCTACATGCCTAGGAAAAAAAGCATCTCACCCTTATTATTGCAATATCACATTAGGTATATAAACCTGGGTTGACAGTTTTGTCTCCTTTTGTCTCTTTCAGTACTTTAAGTAGTCTCCTCTTCCCTTATGTTACGTTGTTTCTAAGGAGATGTCTAATGTACTTTTTCGCTCTTTTGCTTCATGCCTTTGTTTCTTAGCTAAGAAATCTTCGCCTAATTCAGGTCAGTAAATCTAAATGTAAAATCCAACTCTATAGACCTTCTAGGAAAAATATAAGAGAAACACTTGTGACCTGGGTTTTTTCTGCCTTTCAAGTCACTGCTAGTCACATAATAAAAAGATAAGCCACATGTTAGGACAAACTATTAGTAGTACAGATATTTTTAATCCAGAATATATAAAAGACATTTAAATCTAATTTAGATATACAACCAACAAAATGAGGCAAAAAAGGTTTGAATAGAAATTTCACCAAAGATATATGAATAGCAAATAAGCAAGAGATGAAAAACATCATTAAATATTAAGAAAATACAAATGATTATCACGATGAGAGACTGATTCATCACAGTCACTAGAAATGCTAAAATGAGAAAGACTCACAATACCACACACTGGCAATAACCTAGTCACTGGCACACCCAGATGGTTAAGGGCAATGCCATTGGGTAGCTTCTAATAAAGTTAGCTAGTATGCAGTGCGATAGGTTTTTATAATGTAAAATACGCACTGGTAATTCTAGACCCAGGAATCCTAGTTCCAGGTAATGATTCAAAGTAAGGAAAGCGTGTGTCCACACAAAAGCATACAAAAGCTTATAGAACCATTGTCAAAAATAACCCCAAACCGGAAGCTACATTTTTGTTAGGGTGGCAGGTGAGGAAACCATTTGTGGCATATCCATACAATAAAAAGAAAGGACTGCTGATGTCTGGACTGCATGGCTGATGCACAAGGCGCTACTCTGAACGAAGCCCGCAGACACGAACGGCCACAGTCTGTACGATTCCATTGACAGTAAATTCTAGAAGTCAAAGCTATGGTGACAGAAAGCAGAGGAGCTAAATGTGTCTAGGGTGGGAAGAGCATGTTGACTGCCCGGGAAGAACTGTAAGAGTAATGAAAATGTTCAATATCTTGTTCTTGAGGAGGGTTAAACACCTGTTCGCACTTGGGACCATGTATACGATTAAAACTGATGAATGAGATAGTTATATAAAAATACCAGCTCTTAAAAAAAAGATGAGATTACCAACAAGTAATGGTGAGGTTGCTGGACTCCCACGTAGTCGAACGCAGTTCACGCCCCTGACCTGGCTTAAAACTCACGCCGGGCGTCTGTGTGTGTATGGCCAAAATACCAAGAGGAGAATGGAGGAGAGGGATGGTGGCATGGCCATCACCCCACCCCGGGGGTGACTTGTCGCCTTCTGTCTCTCTGGCTAGTGCACGTGCCCTATAGCAGGTATCTCTCTCTAAAAAATAAATAAATAAAAAGATGAAATTCTCAAATAAAATAGACAAATTCACAAAACCACACATACACCAAAGGAAGAGGTCATCTCAGAATTGAAAGTGAAATTCCTAGGACAAACACCATCAAATAAGATCCTTCAGACAGTCCATTATTAAAAAAATAGTCAAACTTGCTTAAGTAGGTTTTGCAATAATGCAAAGATAATTCAACAATATGAAATCTGTTATTGGTTTCACTTCTTTAAGCAATAAAAAAAGGAACACCATACGAGATATTCCCACTACATTATGAAAAGAATTGGATCAAATTCTTTACTCATTAAAATATGTAAAAATAAAAGGAATATCTAAGCATCCATTCAATTCAGACGAATACATGTGCTTCCACTAATGTCAAGAATAAGGAAAAAAATGTAATAATTCTTTTCAATATACTGACAGTACCTGCTAGTGTAATAACAATAATAAAAGAATACATAAGCATTTGAGAACAATGTTGTAAATGCCATTATTTGCAGATAATTTGACTGCAATAAGAAGAAAATACAAGATAATTCACTAAAAAATTAGTAAAACTACTGAGTAAATTTTTAGAAGAAGCTAGGCAGAAGTCCAATAGACATAAATTGAGAATTTTCTAGTATTCTAAAAGTAGCCAATTAAAAAATAAAATTGAAAGGACAAATGTTACATGTAATGCCAGCAAAGACTAAACATATCCCTGAGCAGAAATGCACACAAATTATTAATCTTATTGAAATATATTAAAAAGTGCCAAAAATAGCACAGATGTGTAATGCTCCCTGACTAAAAGATTCAGTTGTTTTTTTTTCTTTTTTTGGAGAAATTTTTGCTATAGGGCGCATACACTCGCCAAAAAGACAGAGAGACAGAAAGCAAGAAATCACCCCTCCAGGGGGGATAGCCATGCCGCAATCCCTTCTCCTCCATTCTCCTCTGGGATCTTGGGCACGCATGCACTTGTGCCCAGCATGAGTTTAAGCCACCGAGTCCAGGACTTGAACCGTGGTCAGCATGCTAACTGCTGGTCCCAAGATTCAGTATTTTTAAAATAAACTATTTTTGAATAGTTTCAGATTTATAGAAAAATTGTGAAGTATTGGGTTGCCAGAAAGTCATGACATATTTTTTTGGTTTTCTACGCAAAAACGCTTCACGACTTTTCTGACAACCCAGTAGTTCAGAGATTTTTCATGAGTCCCACACCCAGTTTCCCCTGTTGTCAATATCTTCCATCAGTATAGCATATTTAAATTCAGTGTTTAAAGTTGTCAATTTTCTATTTACTATTTGTAAAGCTATTTCAATCACAATAAAAATCCCAATAGAATGTTTTTTGAAAGTTCCAACAATTTAATCATAAAGTATATTTAAAAGAGAAATTATGAAAAAATTATATACATATATACATATAAATATATAGTTTTATTTGATTTATGGTTAATACAATTCCTGCATATCTTAGTTGGGTTCAGTAAGGTTTTTAAGGCATGTGTGCAGTGTGCAGTACATAAACATATTAGTTTTCTTCAACATTGAGCATTACATTGTGCACATTTGATGGTAGTTCTACTAGTTCCTTATGAGGGGTACGTATTGAACTGTCATGACGTTCCTTTACTCTGTTGTGGGGCACTATCTCATAACCCAGCTCACTCGTTCACATGGATTCTCACCTGTTTCCTCCGACCCCCCTCAGCCACTTCCTTGTGCCATTTCCAGCATGTAGCACACCCCTCTCTCTGCTTTACACCTTCAAGTCCTTCCGTTCCTGCCATTTGGCGCATGCTAAGCACAGGTTCACAGTCTTTGTCCCTCACAGCCTGGCTTATTTCACTTATTATTATATTTTCTAGGTTCTTCCACTGCTTGAAATGCCAGTGTATCCTTGGCTTTACAGCTGAGTATTCCATTGTTTACATACACCATGTTTTCTTTATGATGTCATCAGTCGTTGGAACTTAGCTATGCGAATAATACTGCAATAAACATGAATGCGTGAATGCCTCCAACTGTTTCCTGCCCGTTGGGTAAATACTCAAAAGTGTGATTAATGGGTCATATGATAGCTCTACTTTTAGATTTTTGAGAAACCTCCTTACTGTTTTCCACAGTGGCTGTACTAATCTACGTTCCCATTGACAGAGCATAGGGCCCTTACCCTCCATAGCCTTATCAACATTCATTATTCTTTATTTCTTAATCATAGCTATTCTGACTGTGGTTACGTGATACCTCATTGTGGTTTTGATTTTTGTCTCCCTTATGGTAACAGATGTTGAACTTTTCTTTTTTTCTTTTTTTTGAGAGAAACAGATTTTTTGCTATAGGGTACATGCACTCACTGGAAAGACAGAGACACAGCGAGACAGGGAGACAGAAAGTGAGAAATCACCCCCCCCCCCAGGGGGGAGGGCAAAGCCCAAAAAAAAACCCCCCCCCCCCAGGGGAGATGGCCAAGTCACAAGCTCTTCTCCTCCATTATCCTCTCAGGATTTTGGACAGGCACACACAAGTGCTCAGCATGAGTTTCAAGATGCCAGATCTGGGACTCTAACTGCAGTCGACCATGTGAGAGTCCAGTGCTTTAACCACTATTCCACTTGGTGGCCCTGGGCATTTTTTCATAAATGCTTTTTAGTCATTTATATATTTTCATTTGAGAGTTTGCCCAGTTTTGTGATTAGTTTACTAGCTTTGTTGGGTTTTTTTTGTTTGTTTTTGTAAATGAGCCAAAAGACAGTGTATCAGTAAGGTTGGAGACACCTCGCCATGTGACTTAAAAATATATTACAAAGCCATGTAATCAAAATGGCATGGTACTGAAACAGAACCAGAAACATAGATTAACAGAGCAGAGTAGGAAATCCAGAAGTAAACCTAACAATATCCAGTCCACTGATTTTTGACAAAAGTTCCAAGACATCCAATGGATTTGGACAAAATTTTCATAATATACAGATGCAAGTGTGCTACATACTAAGTTATACTAGAAGAAATATAAACAGTTTTAAGCTACTGAGAGACTTAAAGTACCTGCCTATTCAATAAGCAATAATAGAAAAAAATAAGTCAATTGCTTATAGAGAGAAATACAGAGTTTTAAAATTATGTACAAGAAACATACAATAGAAGGAAATAATTTAAATTATGAAGAAAAAATATAAATTAATATGTTGTTATCAAACTCAAATTATAAATGCAAATGATAACCCAGCGAGGTACCATCTCATACTAGAGGGAATGACTATTATCTAAAAGGCAAGAAAGGCCAACCCTGGCAAAGATGAGGAGAAAAGGAACTCATAAACTTCTAGGTGAGTTTAAATGAAAAATAATTTTTCAAAGAATTCAAAATAGAACTACCACATGATCCAACAATCCCACTACTGGGTATGCAACCAAAGGAAAGAAAATCAGTATGTTGAAGAGAGATGGTCCCCCATGTTTACTGCAACACCGGGTTTACCAGTCAAGACATCGAATCAACCCAGTTATCCATCAGAAGATGGTTGGATGGGGCCAGCAGATGGTATGGTGGTTAATATGCTGGACTCCCACATGGCCAATAGCGGTTCAATTCTCAGATCCAGTGGCTTGAAAATCACACTGGGTTAGTGTCCATGCATGCCCCAAATCCTGGGATTTAAACGGAGGAGAAGGGATTGTAGCATGGCCATTCCCCCTAGGGTGTGATTTCTCTTTCTCTCTCTCTGTCTCTCTCTAGTGATCACATCTTCCCTATGGCAAACATCTAGAAAAAAACATACAAACGAACAAATTAAAAAACAAACAACAAAAAAAGATGGATGGATAAAGAAAATGTGTTATATATACACAGTGAAATACTATTCAGTCATAAAAAGGATAAAATTCTGTCATTTGCGGCAACATAGATGAGTTTGGAGGACATTATGTGAGTGAAGTAAGCCAGGCACAGAAAGAGAAATAATGCATGTTTTCTTTCATATGTGGAAGATGAAAAAATCGATCTCATAAGACTAGAGACCAGACCACTTATTACTGGACGCTAGGTAGAACAGGGAGAGGAAGGATTGCAAAGCTTGATTAATAGATTTAAAAATTACAAATAGACAGGAGGAATGAATTTTAGAGTACAAAACCACCATAGGGCCACTATATGCAATGACTTACTGTATATGTCAAAAGAAATGAGAAGAGAGGATTTTTAATATTTCTACACACACACACACACACACACACACACACACACAATGACAAATGTTTGACATAAATTACAACTACCTGATGCTCTCATTATACATTGTATACATGTTTCAGACTATCATATTGTACCCCATAAATATGTACAATTGTTACTTTCAAAATTCATGTAATAATAGTAAATCAGAAAGAAATGTTCAATAAAGAGGTCTACGTGAATCAAAAGCTGACTGGATTCAGGAAGACAACTAAAATAACCCATTAGGTACTATCGTCTAAGCAATAAAAACTAAACTACATTGTATTCAAAGGACAATACAGTTATACAACAAGTGGAACATTGAAGAAATTCATGAAAACGTCCAAGAGCAGAAAAATGAAACAAAGAAGAAGGATAGAGAAAGAGATAAATACAGAAGGTAGGAAAGATGATCAGAGATAGATTGGTAGAGAGATAGATATCAGTGTTCAAAACCAGTGACAAAGAGAAAACTATAAAAGTAACCCCAAAACAGAAGAAAAGGTCGGGAGAAGAAGCTTAAAGATCAAGGTACACATAAGGATGACAGCAGATCTTTAAAAATCTTTTTTATAATGTATTCTTTTATGTTATTATTTCTCATGAATACTTAATAGCACTTCATTTTCATAGGGTAAAATGTGATTTTCCAAGCATGCAGGAGGTAGTGAGTCATAATCAAGTCAAGGATATTTAAAACACTAAAAATTTAAAAAATCCATTGAATGATAATTTTATATCTTATGAAAATATCTTTCACAAATAAAATAGTAATAATAATAAATAATAAAGTAAAATAAACTCTCTTCAAATATACAAAAGGTGAAAAGCATTTATTAGGTCTACACTACAAAAAAAAGTTAGAGAAATTTCTTTTTTGTTTTTCTGGAGACTTTTTTTTGCTACAGGGCGCGTGCACTTCAGAGAGAGACATAGAGACAGAAAGCGAGAAATCACCCCCCAGGGGGAATGGTTACGCCACAATCCCTTCTCCTCCATTCCCCTCTTGGGATCTTGGGCACACATGCACACATGCCCGGCGTGAGTTTTAAGCCACTGGGTTCGGGACGCAAACCGCGGTCGACTACGTGGGAGTCCAGCGACATAGCCATTACACTAACTGCTGGTCCTGCTGTTAGAGAAATTTCTTTAGACAAAAGCCAAATTAATAAAAGATAAATATAAGAATATATATAAAGAACAAAAGAAAATCAGAATTGGTTAGTATGTAGATATAGAGGAAACTCTTGTTATTTAGCTGTTTTTAAAGGCTGATTGACTATTTAAACAAATATAACAAGGTGGGTGAGGTGTATAACATGTAGAAGTAAAATAAGTGACAAAGAGGAGAACAGTAGAGCGGGAAATGCAAGTCCACTGCCGTTAGGTCCCCATCGCATACATGAGCGGGTAGATCACTTTTGAGGTGGACAATGATGCAGGAAAGCTGCAGATTGTAAACCAATAAAATACAATTAAATAAAATTCCAAAGAAGTGGATAGTAAGCCAACAAAGAGATAAATGGGGTGATAAATAACATTCAATCTATCCAAAAGAAAAAAAGGAAATACGGGGGGTAGGGTGGGGGGGCGGGCAGTTAAGACAAATAGAAGACAAAATGTGAATGTAGACTGTGACACGTCAACCAACACTTTCAATGTGATCAGTCTGACCCAGCTGTTCTCTTCTCCAAAGGAAAAGCAGCAATTTTTAGATCAGAGTTAAAAAGAAGATCAAAATATATACTACCTACAAAACACTCACTTTAAAAATAATGACACAAATAGGTTAGAAGTGAAGTGATGACAAAATACAGTCCTAAAACTATATAAAAGAAAGCTCAATGGCTATATTAATATTAGATAAGGTAGGTTTCAGAGTAAAAAATAACACCAGGGATAAATAAGTTTATTTCATTATGATAAAGAAGTCAATTTATCAAGGAAAGATTGCAATTTGAAAAGTTTCTGCACCTAATAATAGATCTTCAAAATATATAAAGGAAAACCTAATTTAACTGTAAAGACAAACAAACTCACCACTGTAGTCAGACACTTCAATATCCTCCTTTCAGTGATCAATAGTACAATAAGACAACAATTCTGTAAGAATATAGAAGACGTGGGCAACTGTAACAACAGTTTGAAATAGTGACGTTAATATCCTACTCCACCCAACGACAGTAAGATACAGATTAGCATCAAGAGTATATGGAATATTTGCCAAGATAGACCATGTTATGAGCCATAAAGCTAATCTCAATACATCTAAAATGACTCAAATCATGCACAGAGTGGTCTATGACTATAGTAGAATTAAATTTGAAAATGATAACAAAATACTATTTTACAATTTAAAAAATATTTGGAAATTAAATAAAATAACTTTTAAATAGTGAATTGGTCAAAGTGGGAATTAAAAAGGAAATAGAAACTATTTCAACTTACTAAGACTGAAAATGCCACATATGAGAATGTGTGGGTTATGCCAAAGCAATGCTTAGAGGGAAATTTATAGTACTAAACACATTTTAGGAGAAAAAGAGAGTCTCAAATAAATTACTTCAACTTCTACTTCAGGAAACTAAAAAATGAAAAGAAAATAAGCCCAAAATAAGTGAAATAAACTTTGGCAGTTAGGAAAATATATATATATATATAAACTTTGGTAGTTAAATATATAAAATAAATAAATATATATATATATATACACACACATATATATTTATATAAATAAAATTTGGCAGTTAAATATATATATATATCTTCGTGTACCTCTTGTCACTGCTTCTGTAGAAAACAACTCTATGACCAATGACCAATGTCACAACATGGTTTTCTCTTCCTTCCTTCCTTCCTTCCTTCTTTCCTTCCTTCCTTCCTTTTTTTCTTTTGGTCAGGAATCTGAAGTCAGCCTCTTGTCCAGCCTAAGCCAGTTCCAGTCAGCTGAGACCGCAGATCCTTCTACTATGCAGGTACTATGACAGGCGTGTGGCCCTTTGACATAGAAGAGCATGTATTTCTTGGAACACACAATGCATGACCTGACAGTGTCCTATTGCACACTAACAATTACTTCACCTTCTCCTGTCACCAATCACATATGCCCACAGCCTCAGTTACCTCCTTTCAAGTCCTTAAAACTCCTAACCTGCTTCAACGGAGAAGGTAGGTTTTAACTGTAGTCTCTTCATGGAGCAACTTTCTGAATTAAAGCCTTTCCTTCCTTGCAAACTTTTTGTCTCCCTTATTGGCAAACTGAGCATTGAGCAAATGAACTTGGGTTCAGTAAGGAGAAATGAAAAAAAAAATAGAATAGAAAAGAAAAGGAGCTCTCCAAACACATAAATGTGGAAGAGAAGTATTCTATGCAATAAGAACAGCAGGTACCAAACCCCAGAGGTGAGTCTGTCTCTCATTGCTCTATTGAAATAAGCAAGAAACAGTGGAAGGAGGTACAAGACGAGAATGCAGTGCTCTTCTTCAACTATGGTAGCTCGCCTGAGAATGAATCTTGGAGAAATAAAATGTGATACAGAAACAGTGCTTAATTCAGGTAATATAAATTTAATGGTTTTGAAAGCTAAAAATTTAGGAACTCTCTTCAATTTTGGTTTTATGAAAGTTGTGCTACTGATTGGGGGGTCCTCAACTTTGCATTTATCACTCAGAAGTCAATGGTTTCCAGGCCTGTACATAAGAAAAAAAGGAACATCCTTGGGCTGGACCATAGTCCGGTGGTTAAGGGAGATGGATGCCACATGGCTGACCATGATTTGAATCCCAGCCCAGCAGCTTGAAAAACACACTGAGTGCAAGTGTATGCATGTCCCAAATCCTGACTGGACGGAGAAATGGAGAAGAGATGACCATACCCTGCTGGGAGTGCCTTGTTCTGTTTCTCTGGCCAGCATACACACCCTGACAATTAAAAAAAGAAAAGAAAGGAACATCGTGTTCAGGAATTATGCTTTCCTGGTTCCCTCGGTGGCTCTGACCTGTCAGAGAGATCGGGAGAGAAATCTGCATGTCTCAACGATGTAGGCTATTAAGAATGTCCAAATTTTAAGACCAGCAGATTGCATGGTGTTACATCACTGGACTCCCACATGGTTGACCACAGTTCAAGTCCTAAACTTGACAAATCGAAGCTCACGCTGGACACATGTACATGCCCAAAATCCTGAGAGGAGAATGAAGGAGAAGGGATTGTGTTGTGGCCACCCACTGGGGGGGGAATTTCTCTCTTTCTGTCTCTATGCCTCTGCATGTGCATGTGCATGCACCCTATAGCAGAAAACAATCTCTCTTTGTTATTGTTCTATTTCTTAAGTGACTCAGTTGTTTTGTTTGAATGCCATTTACATATAGGGAGAAACAAATTTTGGTTATTCAGCGTAACATTTCCCCCTTGACAGTCCTATTTCTCACTATGAATATTTACATCCATTTGGTATCTCAGACTGTGAGTTTGATGATGATAAATGTAATTATATTTTGGTGTATAGTTGAAAACCATTGCTTGGTTATTGAACATTCATTGCCTCTTTCAAATAGTGCTCTTGTTTCTATTCATGAGTGTTCCCTTTCCTGACAGCTCGTTCCAGCCCATGCTCCAGGGCAGTGGTCCTAACTGGCATCCACTGTGGGTCTGCACCTGCAGGGTAGTCTAGGCTCAGGACTGGAGCACGGGCCCAAAATCCACCCCCCGCCCCTCCGAATAAGGTCACTGTCACAGAGATGAGCAAAGACCCATGTCACTCTCAGGAGACCGAGGGAATACATCTGGAAGGTCTAGCATGTGTTTCTGAGCAGTATTCCCAACTGTGAAAATGGGCTACTAAAACATTTCATTCCAGCCAGCTACCATCCTCCTTAGAAGCAGAACATGCAGCCATGTCACTAGGCTTTCTCTCAGCCGCCAGATAAAGTGGACACCCGGAGGAAAGCCAAGTCCAGAGAGTGAGGAGACTTGCTGATCACAATAGTCACCTGAACTGGGAAGCCCACTAAGATGGTTTTAGCTCCTTAGAATTGGCTCTCTGTTTCCTTCTAAAGGTTTTAACAAAGTGGAGTTTCTAGGACTGTGCAAATGAGAGCCCGATGTGGAACAGGGTAGCTCTACTATGTAACTTCTCCCTTGTATAATTTCCCGGGGGTGCCCCAAAACATAAAGAAAAAAGATACGAATAATAAAAAATGTTTAAAGTCAATGTTGACAAGGCGATGGGGAAACATGAAAACTGCACATGGTTTTGGCATAGCAAATTGGCTCAATCTTTCTAAGGAGGAATCTGCTGCTATGTAATAAAACCTTTAAAATTGCTCACAGTGTTGACCTAGAAATTCTACTTCCCTGATTAAATCCCAAAGAAACTCTTCCAGATAAAATTAAACAAAATTTTAGGTGCACATAAAAACATAATTGAAAATATAAAAAAAAACTGGAAAATGATCTACCTACCTAGAAAATGGGGGAGGCTGGAAAATCAACCTAAAGAAATACGACATTAGGTCAGGACTGTGGCCTAGTAGTTAAGGGCACCAGATCCCACATGGCCGGCCATGGCTTGCATCTGAGATCCAGTGTCTTCAGGAGCATGCTGGTCACCTGTGCATGCCCCAGATCCCAAAAGGGTGAGAAAATGGAAGAGAAGGGATTGAGACATAAGCATGCCCCATGGGGTGGGATAAGGGGTTGCTCTCTGCCTCTCTCTTTCTCTCTCTCTGGCAGGTACGAATATCCTGTAGAATAAAAATACAATGCTATGTTGTCTTTCCAAACTAAAAATAAATAAATAAAAATTGGAACTATGTCCAACTTGGGAATGAATATGAAATAAAGCTAAATGAAAATACTAGAACATCAAATGGTAAGAACACATTATTCCCCAGGACATCAGCCTCTCGGTGTGTCTGATAAATTATCAAATCAAATCATCTTCTACAGGTGTAGGGGAAGGATACTCTCTTACCAACACATGGGCACATACCCCATGGTCTTCTGACAACAGACACAGCATCAGCAATTTTGAACAGCCTTTTGGGGCAGTAAGCTAAGCTAATTTTAAACAGGCAGTAAGCTGGGCGATGGGCACACAAAAGGAAACCAAGACAATTATCACAGTGGAGTGAGGGGCATGAGAGATGAGCAAGAAGTGACAAGAACAGACAAGGCGCTCACTAGTCAGGGTAAGTACCTGGTGGCTAGCGCGTGACTGGGCGAACGTGGCGGGACTGTTATGGACTGAACTTTTGTGCCCCTCCAACAAATCTAAATATTAAAGCTTTTATCTCCAATGTGGTGATATTTTGTGTGGGACTTTGGGAAGGAAGTTAGGTTTAGAGGAGGATGAGACTCCCATCATGGGATCAATGTACTTAGAAGAGGAAAAGACTGGTTGTCTCTCTCTCTCTCCTCCAACATGAGGACACGTGAGGAGACAGCCATCTGTAAGTCAGGAAGAGAGGCTTCTCCCGGAACCAAATCTGCTGGCTTACTTGTCTCAAACGTATAAGCCTCTAGAACTATGAGAAATAAATCCTATATAAGCCACCCTATCTATGTATTTTGTTATAATAAAGTTCCTTTACATGGGATGGCAAGGAAACACATTGTCTGAGAAAGTTACATTTAAGCTGGGATTTGAATAAAGAAAAGAAGCCTTTCAAAGATCTAGGAAAACATAGGTCACCTAGGAGCAGGTGAGTTGGCTGAGTAACCAAGTGTGGTTTACTAGACGCTGCTGCTTTCTGCCTCCCCATCTTCTCCCAAGGACCTCCCTGTGTACTCTTAACCAGAAACGTGGAGAGGGAATTCTGGGACGTGCAGGTCAGCCTAACCACAATGACAAAGCTACTACAGCAACAGCGTTGGTGCTGGTGTTAAAGAAGGCACCCGGATGTCCTGAGGTTTGAGTGCACTTCTCGGAGTGCTGCCACATGAGGGGCTTTACACCCCCGGTCAAGGGACCCGAGGCAGGTCCAACCTCCTGTGTTCAACAAAACACCGAAAGGCCAAACTGTCGATGAGAGAGGAAAGAAGAATTTATTACATGTGGCCACATTGGGAAGACATGTAAGAACGCCTTCAACTGGTCAGCCAACTCACAGATGCTGTTATAGAGGAAGGGAATTCTATGGGGCTAATGGTTATCTACAGAAAAACATAAATCAGGTTACTTTTTAGCTGAGGGCCACAGTCAAGTGATTAGTCTTTGAGACAGGAGTTTCATTCTTAGCTGAGGGGTGCAATCGAATGACTCGTCTTCAAGACAGGAGTTTCTGTTTGTGGCCGGGGCAGAATGTCCCTCATTGTTTCAAGCTCCAGGTCGGTCATTCGTCTTCTTAAAGATCCTATGAGAAACCTCTAACAAAAAGTATCGAGTTGAGAGAAAAGATTTTTTTTTTAATTTTTTAAAAATTATTTATTTAGGGGCTAGCAGGGTGCATGGTGTTTAAGGTGCTAGAATTCCCACATGGCTGGTCATGGTTTGAGTCCTGGACCTGGCAGTGTGTTTTTTCACTCTGCCTCTCTCTCTCTGTCTTTCTCTGGCAAAACTCATGTGAAAAATAATATTAATAATAAGAATAAATAATTCTTTTAAAATTATTTATTGAATTTTATTTATTATTATTTTTTAATTTGCTATGGGGCATATGCACTCACCAGAGGGAGAGGGAAAAAGCAAACCACTGAGCCTGGAACTCAAACCATAGCAGGCCATGTGGGACTCTAGCATCTCAACCACCATGCCACCTGCTGATCCCTGTTTTATACTTTAATGAGATGGAGTCAATGTAATTAAGCATGCTCCCCACCACTCAGTACAGATACTGGATACCTGATGTATCCAAATGATTTGGGCTCCGTGAACACATTATTCATGGTTCCATGGTCCTTTCATCACTCTAACAAAAGAATGCTCAACCTTTGGGCCTCAGCAGTAACAACCTCTATCAATGCATTAAGCTGTGGAAAAGCAGAACTGAGGTCAAGTTTGACAGAACTCTTCCTCCCAAAGGGCAGTGGTGCAGGCCTTTGGGCTGAGAGGACAGGCTCACGCTCCAAATACTGTGAAACAGGAACAAACAGGTCCAGTGTCACCACCTGACTTCACTATATGCACGCTGGGGAGGACTGTACTGATTAGTGATGGCTGGGTGATGGGTGGATGGATTCACACCTGGTTCCTTGTGTAACTCACAGTGACCATAATGCAACACAACAAAAGAGCTTGTGGGGGCGCCACAGCTGACTCACAAGGAAAAGCCCCAATTTTGTATCTGGAAGCCTCCCTGAACATGTTGGGGGCTAGTAATTGGGACTATCTGGGCTGAAGTTGGATCCCAGCATGGGGATCCTGTTTAGGGTGACTCTCCCTCTGTCTCTCTCACTCATGGAAGAAAGGAGTAAATAAATATTAAAATATGATATTTTTGAAATGTGTTACTTTTTAAAAGGATTTTGCTTTAAGAGCATGTGCACTCACTGGAGAGAAACAGAGAGAAAGTGAAAAGGAAAGTGAGAAATCACTGCCTCAGCAGATGGCTACGCTGCAAGCCCTTCTCCTCCACTCTCTTTCTGGGATTTTGCACACCCATGCACAAGCATCCACCGTGATTTGCAAGCTGCCATGTCTGGGACTCAAGCGTAGTCAGCCATGTGGAAGTCCATGCCCTAGCCACTATGCCACTTGCTAGCCCTCAGATTATGGCTATTCTTAGTGTTCAGAGTTTGTCCTGGGTACTGCCTGTCATTCAGAGGACCTCATGTGATAAAATAAACAGAATCTTCAGCAATGTTCTGACAGTAATTGCAGTGATAACTTTCTCAGGGCTCTTTATTATAGTGTCCTTCAGTCTAATCAAATGGCACCACACAAAAGCACAGTTTAATAAAGTAGTTTACAGGGCCCAGGATAACATCTGAGCCAGAACATCATTTTAATACATTATATGACACGTTTCTTTTCCCTGACAGTATTTTCCAGTCTCTATCCTCCCCTAGTTAAGCCTCAGAGAAGGGTTATTAGAGTCTTGTAAAGTTTTAAAAGTCTGAGAGGAAACAGGTGCTATGGTTTAAATATGTCCCCCAGACATTCATGTGTCGGGTCCTGGCTGCACTGACCGTATTGTAAAGGTATTAAGTGAAACGTAACTCCTTCACAGTGGCCCCGAACCAGGCCTACTGGGTGCTGATCAGATCATGGAGATCACATCATGGAGACAGTCTCGTGAATACACAGATCAGTGATGTCTTGCAAGACCCAATGTGTTTTAGCTCTTGTGAGTAAGAATTAGTGCTCATGGGACACAGTTGTTATAAACACGAGACAATCAGTACTTCTCGCTCTCTCTTCGCACGCCCACTCTCCTCTATGCTTCCATTGGTCATATTGCAGGCCTAGGACTTTGGACTTTCCAGCCACCAGAATCACAAGTTTGTAAATAAACTTTTACTTTCTTTGTAAAATCACTCAAGCTCAAGTATTTCTGATAATAATGCTAATGTAGACTAAGACACAAGGCATCAAAAAGAAAACAGAAAAGCAGAAAAGAGAAAAGAAGAAAAGGAAAAAGAAGAGAAGTCTAGGGATGGGAAGGAAAGGAAAGGAGGAAAGAAAAGAGAAAAATGAAAGGAAAAGGAAAAAAGCATGCTGGAGAAGAACAAGCTCCCATATCTAGCCACAGGCCCCTCAAGGTTCCCAGGTTATGGAGAAGACAAAGGCTGAAAGGGCCCTGCCATAGAGTAGAGGCTGGTAAAGAAGGCTAAGCTGAGCAGGCCTCAAGAAGAAAAAGAGGTCAAAGGCTAGAAAATGAGCTAGAGAGGCTGTGATAACACCGCCTCCAAACCTCAGCGGTTTCAAAGAACCAAGCTGATGCCCTGTTTTTAATAAATTCCCATAGGGTCCGTGGCAGGTCTCTACTCCTCCTGGTATTGATGACTTGGATACTCCTCCTGGTATTGAAGACTTGGGTACTCCTCTTGTGTATTGATGACTTGGGTACTCTTCCTAGGTATGGAAGACTTGGGTATTCATTCTGTTTTTTTTTGTTTTTTTTTTTGAGAGATTTTCACTGTAGGGCGCGTGCGCTCGCCAGACAGACAGAGAGAGACATAGAGACAGAAAGCGAGAAA
>NW_006159718.1:1568744-1570408 GCF_000334495.1 Tupaia belangeri chinensis
TCACTGTAGGGCGCGTGCGCTCGCCAGACAGACAGAGAGAGACATAGAGACAGAAAGCGAGAAATCACCCCACAGGGAGGATGGTCACGCCGCAATCCCTTCTCCTCCATTCTCCTCTCGGGATCCTGGGCACGCACGCACACGCGCCCGGCATGAGTTTTAAGCCACCGGGTCCGGGACACGAACCGCGGTCGACTACATGGGAGTCCAGCGACATAGCCATTACGCTAACTGCTGGTTCCCTTCATTCTGGGTTTTGAAGACTTGGGCCAACAAAGTAGCCGCCATATTGAACACTGCCAGTTGCTATGTTAGAGGAGGGAAAAATCATTGTTCTCAAGCTGTGAGTTAAACCTTGACATTCCAGCCAAGTTGATACGTACCCTATCTGCTCAAAACTCACAAGCAGAACTGGTCATCCAGGCCCGTCCAGCCCAGTGTCCCAAAGGCAACAGCCTTCACCTGCCTAAAAGGATTAGTGGCTCTGGCAGCCTGACCACAGCTGCAGTGGGATCAGGAAATGGCCCAGCTTCATGTGAACAAGCACCGTGGATACACTGCGGGGCCCACCCTGCCTCAGCTCCTTAGGCGAAAGCTCTGTTCTCCACCTATGTAGCCATTGGTCACAATTGGCTTCCATCGCAGCCCACGGGACCTCTGTGACAGCGGCCGGCCCTGCCTACCAACCCCCATGCAGCAGTTAAGGCTAATGGCCCTACGATAGCCTGCTCCCTTCCCTGAAAATCACCCCGAGATTCCAAGTCCCTGAGAGAGTGGGGCCTAGAGCACTAGCAGTGATGCAAGGAAAAGGTCCTTGTAGGTAGAAATGCACAGCTCATCCCTAAGATGAGAGCACCCCTCTTGTGACATAGGCAGTGATCCATTAACTATTTATTTGAAGTAGTCTCTCTATCTCTCAGCCTCTGTGACAGGCAATGACTTTCTTTTATTTTTTTTAATTAAGTTTATTTCATTAGATAGATCGAGAAAGAGAGAAAGAGATGGGTACCCTGGACCGCTTCACGGTCTCACCCAATACAGCCCTCCCTAGCCCCCACAGCCATGGTCACAGGCTCATGTCAGCAGGCTCAGGTTGATCCAGGGTCCGAAGCTGGATCACTCATGTGGCTCGAGTGTCACAGGGAAGTGCCCTGTCCCCTGTGCTGCTGTGACTAGACCCAGGGAGCATTTGCTGCACGTATTTATAAGAAGATAATCCAGTCTTTGTTGGGTGTGCAGTGAGAGTGCATTAAGTGAAAATTTCAAAGGTCCTTTCAGTTATAACAATTCCATATTAAGTCTGTACCCATGCAAGAAAGGTTGTGCCATAAGACTGGGTCATTGGAAAAGTCATGACATGTTTTTATACATAAAAATGCATCGTGACTTTTCTAATAATCCAACATATATGTAAATTGATGAACACAGAGAATGGCACATTGGATAAACAATCATATTATAGCCACTGTATTTATTAATCTGTAAGGTGCATATTATTAGTTCCAATAAATATTTATTCAATTTATTCTGCAAAGCCTTAAAGAGATGAATCAGATGTGATTTGGGGATACTCAGGCTCTCCCTGTTAAATGATGTCAGCTTAGACCCCAAACTATTAAACTGCTTCTAGAAAACACTGGGGAAACTCTGGGAGACACTGGAGT
>NW_006159718.1:1570830-1578874 GCF_000334495.1 Tupaia belangeri chinensis
TACCCAAAGGACAGAAGAATTTCTCATTGGAAAAGTGCTTGCACATTGATGTTTATTGTGGGACTTTTCACAATTGCTAAGACATGGAACCAACCCAAATGCCCCCGTACAGCTGAATGGATTGAAAAACTGTGGCACATATACTCTATGGAATATTATTCAGCCATTGAGAACAACAAAAACCCTGGCTTTTGACAGAAAGTGGAAGAATATGGAAGATTTACTGCTGAGTGAAGCAAGTCAGGCTATGAAGGACAGTCACTGTATGTCCCCACTTAATATATACCGAGTGTCCGCACTCTATAACTGAAACAGATGGGATAAAGGATGTACAAACACAAGAGATGGGTGTGAATGCCAGATGTGGTGTGTGTGGAGGAGTGGGGCCTGGGGAAGAACATTTGAAGGAGGGATACGAAGACAGCATTGTTGAGACAGGGAGGTAGTGTTGTTATATTTTGATCAACTCGACCTGGGAGAAATGTTCACATATTGAAATGATCACCCTATAAGCTAAATAATGTGGTTGAATGTATTAAAAAATGTAAATAAAAGAATCAAGAAAAAAATAAATAAATTTTTTAAAAATGATGTCAGCTTAAAATGCGTAGACCACGCTACCAAAAATTCAAAAAACAAAAACAAGAAAAAAGACAAACAAAGGTGAGCCCTTAGGGAGGAAGTGGGGAAGATTAGCCATTGGCAAAGGTAAGGATGAGATTCTGATAAGGACCGAAAGGAAGAGCTGTCTGATGTAGGAGACACTGACATGTGAGTTCACATCCTCCGGGGGGACAGGTGACATACGGAGTTTTAAATGGAAGAAAGAAAAACACAGACAAAACAAAATTATTAGAACAATCTAGGTGAGCTAAGACAGTCATTGGTTCAGATCTTTACAACTTTATAAGAAAATAGATCATTTTGGAGCAGGAGGAGATCCTGAACCTCAGTGTTGTATTAAAAGGTAGGAGGAGCTCTGTCTCACCACATCTTGGACGTGGTAGGGATTTAATAAGCACATGTTTTGTTCTTTCTAAATTGGCTTTATTACCAGGTTAACCATGGTAATCGTGCCATTTAATTCCCTCACTGTCTTCATAACTGATATTGAAAAGACATAATATATTAGGTGTTAAAGGCTTTATTAATATTAATTTTTACTCTATAATCCTGATTCTAAGAATCCGCTTTTAAAGTTAATTATGTATGTGTCCAAAGATTCAGTGTCATAGTGTTCACCTTTGCACAGATACATCGTACAGTCTGGATACCCTCCGACCCAGGCATCAGGGTGGAGAGGAGGGAGAGAAGGGACTTCAGTGAATATTAGGCACCTTAACATTTAAGGATTATCATAATTAATCACATTAAAGTAACTAGCTGTCCCCTTCTGCCTCTGTGAAATCGTGTTCTCATATCCAACCGGGCTCTCTCCTTTTTCTGCCCTTTTGTTGACTTTCCTTGTCTCGCCAGAGCAGAGTCCCTCCCAGGGCCTTCTCTGTATCCTGTTCAGATCCGCAGCCCGGGCAGTGCCCTGTCGGCTTCCTCCAGGTCTCCCGTGGGGCCTCCGCTCCCACCCGGACACAGTCCCAGTTGCCAACATGAAGCTCCTGGGTGTCTCATGGCAGTGGAGACCACACCAAAGTGGACCAGTCTCCACAACGCTGCTTCCTGCAAAATGAAGCAACTCACAGTTGGTTCTCTCCCCGCTTGATCTGTCAGTAAACATCACCAGCATCTTAGAGACCGCGTGACAGACACCGTCATCCGGCCGCCAGCAGAGTCGGTCCCTTCCAAAGCACGACTCTGGAGTTCATGTTCTTCTCCGTCTCTGGTGCGTCCCGCCCAGGACGAGCCACTGTCACGATGCCAGGACTAATGTGACAGCTTCCTAGTTGTCCTCTCTGCTTTCATTTGTCACCTGAAGATCTGCTCTCCACACATCAGTCGGAGGAACGTTTTAGGAAAATGCACAAGATCGAGGAACACACTCTCTTGGTTAGAGTCCACTCCTGGTTCCCTGCTTTATTTAAAGTAAAAATTCTCTCAATGGCTTGTAGGTCCCTGGCTCCCCTCCCACTTCACTTCCTAGTTCTGCTTCTGCCACACTGCCTCCCCTTCACTCCCTCACACACACACACACACAGGCCTTTGGGGTTGCTGTCCTCGGCAAGGACACTCCTCCTGGCTGTCCCCTCCCAAATCTCAGGGCTCACACTTCCAGTCCCAAGGCTCCTGTAGCCCCAGCAGCCTCGCCAGGCCCCGCTCATGCCTCCTTCCCATCAGAATGCTTGCACTCTACTTGTGTGCTTCCTGGCTGCCGTCTCCCTCACCACACTGTCACCTCCAGGAGGGACTGGGGACAATTGGTGGCCACGCATCCCAGGCCCCAAAGAGGGCCTGCACAAAGGAGGCATTCGTGTCTCATGAAAGGATGGGTTATTAACTGCTGCTAAAAAGCAGCTTGCTAAACAGGGTCATCCCTTCGTACTGGCAAAGCTGGAAGCATTAGGGCATGAGTGTGTGTGTGTGTGTGTGTGTGTGTGTGTGCATGTGTGCGTGCGTGCATGTGTGTGTGTGGTCTGAGAGCACTGAGCAGGGCGTGGCTGCAGGGACAGGCACTGCACGACTCTGTGCTCTGTAGCCTGATGCGGCATTGCAGGCCAGGCTCAGTCCCGCTCAGCCCAAGGGCCTGAGGCCGTGACATGCGCCATGTCTCAGCTACTGAGAGGCTGGGGTAGGAGGATCCTGACAAATGAGATCTTGTTTTATAAAAAAGACTCGGGGGGCCACGGTAGTTAAAACACTGGGCCCCCACACCGCCGAGCACGGTTCAAGTTCCAGACCTGGTGGCTTGCTTTCTTGTTTTACTTCTCTCTCTCTGTCTCTGTCTCTGTCTCTCTGGTGAGTGCATGTGACCCGTGGAAAATTTTAAAATAATGATAAATAAAATTAATTAAATCAGTATTCTTTTTAAAATGATTTACAAAAGACTGGAAAGATTGAAACCAAATCTTAGCATTGATAATTCATAAATAAGTGAGATGTTACTGAAAGGAAATTTCATTTTTTTTATTTTCCCAAGATTCTACAATGCATATATTTCTTGAATAATAAAAAGAGTTTTCTTTTTTTTAAAGAGGCATCAATTTTAAATAAAAGTTTCCATAGGCAGGGCGGTAACCCTGGATCTCTGGAGGTCACTGGCAAACACTCTAGTTTCGGAGAATTCTTGTCTCCAGCAGAGCTAATGAGGACATGCTTGAGCTCCGCCGATTTGTTGATTTTAATTTGCTCCAGAGTGAACCCACTTCCCCAGGCTGACTTCTTCCTCCCAGCTCCTCCTTAGCAGGTGAAGAGGCCTGGCCTCCTCCCACCTGCTCTCTCATTGGGGCTTTTTTTTACCTCTTGCAGTAATTGAAGAAAGTTAACCCAGGATCAGAGGACATAAAGGAGATAAGGCCTTGAGCTTAATTCAACCTGCATTTTAACAAGCTGCCTTCTGGTTTCACAGGGTACTCCCCACAGAGGCCATTACAGAAGCCTGCCCCCTGCCTCGCCTTGGCTCACTGAGCCTCTCATCTTCCCACCTGCAGGAGCTGTCCTGCCCCAATTCCTGGGGCGGTCAGATGACAGCAGGCACCCTCCCTGAGGACTGACCTAAAACGTGGAGCTGCCATGCTGAGGACCCCGGGGGTCTGGACTCCCTCTCCACCCATAGGAAGCATGGAGTGATGCTGCAGGACCGGCTCCTGCAGGCACGAGCCCCGCCTTAGTTACCCCCGCGCTGGACGTTTTCTGCACCTGGCTCCGGGTACCCCGTCAGGTTACTTTTCAGAGTTTCTGCTGTAACACATGCAACTTCTCCCTGCCCTTGTCCGAGTTAAAATTCTATTTATCCTTAACTGCTCATCTCGACAGCCATGCCCCTGGAACTTCTGGGTCCTCTTCTGTGCCCTCCCTGTCCTTTCATGTTGTCCAACTCTAGGAACTCGCTTTGTGCCCATCTTCCCACAGACCGCACTAGCAACTGCTCGCACAAACCAGTGTCACCAGCATCCAGCCCTGCTTGAGAAATACACAGTACCGGCTGAGCACAGGGCCGTGGTCCACTGTGCCTCTCCTCCATCTCCCGGAGCGCGGCTCCCCACCAGCTGAGCACAGGGCCGTGGTCCACTGTGCCTCTCCTCCGTCTCCCGGAGCGCAGCTCCCCACCAGCTGAGCACAGGGCCGTGGTCCACTGTGCCTCTCCACTATCTCCCAGAGCGCAGCTCCCCACCGGCTGAGCACAGGGCCGTGGTCCACTGTGCCTCTCCACCATCTCCCAGAGCGCAGGTCCCCACTCTCCGCTTTCTTTCCCGTACCTGGCACAACCTACTGTCAACACTAACTTTCCTGCAACCTGTCCAGTTGGGGTTTGCTTGGATTTGATAACTATGGTCTCAGCTAGACATTCAGCAACACTGGCTCTCTGGAGTTTGGGTTACACCTGGATGACACTGTCAAAATCCCACACATTCTCCTCCTCTCCGCCTGGAGAGAGGCGCAGCAGCAGGTGTGGATTTACATTTCTGCCTCCCCGCACACAGAGTTCCCTGGGGCAAGGACGTGTCCCCCTTCTGCTCCGTGCCCCATGCTTGGCAGAATACTCCACAGCAGGCAGCACAAGTGTGGGCGTATTTACTACTTTATGGCTCACAGTCCCAACCTGGGCTTTGCTGCGATGCACGTCTCAGTGAAGGCCTAGGGCTTCCCCGCCCAGGGAGGGAGAGACCGGAGACCAGGTCTCTGGGAGCTGGGTCCTTATAGTCCCAGGTCCCTGTGCCTGGCCTCACTGAAGTGGACTTCTGCCTGGGTCCTGAGGATAAGGTCCCATCGCCATGTGTGCGTGAGTGTGCGCCGCCTCTGCATGTGCCTGAGTGTGCACCGCCTCTGCACGTGCCTGAGCGTGTGTCACCTCTGCATGTGCCTGAGTGTGTGCCTCCTCTGCACATGCCTGAGTATACATCACCTGTGCACGCTCCCGAGTGTGCGCCTCCTCTGCACATGCCTGAGTATACATCACCTGTGCACGTGCCTGAGTGTGTGCTGCCTCTGTACATGCCTGAGTGTGCATCACCTGTGCACGCTCCCGAGTGTGCGCCACCTGACAGCTGAGCCCCGGGTCTCCAGCCTAGACTGTGGCTTTTGTCTGACCTGGACTCCCCATCCTCTAATCTACTTTGCTCCTCTAAACCCCAGTGACAAGTTCCCCCAGAGCTGGAGATCGTCAGGCAGTGACTGAGTCCCAGCCTCCAGGTAACAAAATCGCTCGCATCAGTCATGATGATAGTGACAACGGCCAGCGACCAAAGCAGAGCCGGGGAGAGGCTATAGTGGGCTTCCTCGCACTGGGCGTTTGGGAGACAGGCATGCGATGACTGCCTCCCCATTTATCATTCCAAAACGAACCTTATGGAAGTAACAGAATCTGAGTGCTTTTCTTAAAATTACCACTCCTTTCTAGTCCACCATTCGAACACAGGCACTGGAGTAGCACAGGCGTGGAGCACACTGCTACACCAGAAGGGAGCTCAAATCACTTTTTTAAAGTTTATTTCTTTTGTAAGAGGGCTAAAACCCCCAACAGGGTCCTCCCGCTGTGATCTGCCTCAGCCTCGGCCTTGGCGTGTACTCCCGCTGCTCGAGCAGGGCTCCACCTCAGAGCCAGAACCTTCCCGGCACGTCAGCCTTGCAGTGTCCCATTACTGTCGAGCCACTGTCCCATCCTGAAACCTGAGAACTCCCCTCAGAATGATCACATGTGGCTGAGTCCCCATATGCCGGGGCCACACACACACGCGGCATTTCTAAAGTCAGTGGCGCCACTGGTAAGTGTTTGCGCAAGGCTGCAGACGCTCAGCAATAGCTAGAACTACGTTCAGAACTTAGACCACGAAAAGCGCCGGGGCTCCTGTGTTAGCGAGACAGGTTAGAATTGGCGGGGCACAGCAGTAGCACGGTCGCCAGGGCTGAATGTCTCCAGATGTGCCGAAGCCCCAGTCCACCAGCTCCACAGGGGACTGCACTGGGACATGGGGCTCTTAGAGAAGTGACTAGGTTGAAACGAGGCTAGTAGAAAAGGCCCTCATCCACTCCAACTTGTGTCATTATGAGAAGACGCACAGACAGACCCGAGGGGTGTGTGATCACAGCGGCAAGATCAGGCGAGGACGCAGCGGCCAGGCGGCCTTCTGAAGCCGGGGAGAGGCCTCCGGGGAAACCAGCATCACCAGCATCCTGACCTCGGATCCCCAGCCCCCGGATTCGTGAGGAAACACATCTTTGTTGTTGAAGCCAGGTGGGTCTGTGGTGTCTTCTCACGGCAGCCTGAGAGAACTGGTGAGACGTAGGTAGATTGAGTTCCAGAAAGCTGCAGTGTTCTCTGCGCCTCTAGGCCGGGTGGACTCTGCCTTCTGTCTCCCCGACAGGCTGAGCCACGGCTCCCCACAGGCTGCCAGGGCTCCCCAGCCTGAACTGGCAGTTACAGTGCCAGGCAGTGCCAGTCCCCTTGCCAAAGGTACGCTGTGACTCCCTGATGCATCCTGAGAGATGAGAGCAGCCTGAGAATGTTCTAGAAGAGATCCACCTTCACCATAGAGGCAAAGACATCCTTGGAGCTCCTCGTCCAGGGGTGGCAGTGGCTCACGAGGCTGCTCCACAGGGAGGGCTCTGTGGGGACACCAGAGCACAGGCAGATGCTCTGCACACCTGCTCCCACACAGGAGTCCAGGCATTTTTCCACAGAGACGCTGCAGCCACGTGGCCATGGAGCGTGGACAGATGCTGCCCCAGGGACATAGATAGGGTGTGTCCCTCAGGACTCCCAGATCCAACCCAGAATGAAGGATAGTTGAAATGTCAGAGATCTGCGGACACCCAGGGGTCCCTCGGGAAACAGGCCTGAGAGCTGAGAGTCCTCGGGAACATTTTGCTGAAGATGTCCGCAGCAGTGCTCCCCAGAGCTCAGGCGATGACATCCCAAGGTCAGAGAGAGGACCGTGAGGGCCCCAGCTGGCTGCTTCACAGAGCCCCCAACCTGGATGCCCACTGTGTCTCCTCCTAGCTCAGCAGTCAGCTCCTCCCCCACCCACCGCGTGCAGGCCTCGGTCCTCAGGGCCAGTCACAGTCTGGTCTCCTTGAAGACACTGTCCTCATCTCTGCTGATGTACTGCACAAGAGGGGACGCCACTGCCACAGGGCGTGGTATTTCATCAGAAACCAAAGTCTGCAGAGGACAGACTGCACCAAGAAAGCACACCAGAACTGAAAGGACCAGAGATGTTTGCTCGGCAGCCCCCAACGCTATTCTCCACTCAGCCCTCCCGTAGACAAGGCAGTGCGTCTCTAAAACGGAGTAGGGTTAGGAATCGTAAGCCAGACCCAGAGGAGGACAGCATGCTCAGGGGACAGAACAGAGGGAAGGCTTGGTAAAGGCAGGACCAGGGACACAGGGCATCACGCCCACCATGAAGGTCTTCCTGCCCAGCAACATAGCCATCCGGGTCCTCGCTCTCCCAGTCACCCTGCACTCCTCCAGTCCCAGCGCAGAGCCCCTGGCGAACGGTCACGCCGCATGCTCTCGCTCTCGCTCTCCCCCTCCAGTGCTGCTGCGGCAATAACTACAGTCTGCGTTGTTTGCTGCCCCGCATCCCACTGCGGAGCTTGTCCCGGCTTGGGGGAGGCAAACACCCCAAAGACAGCACAGACAGCTTTCAGTTCTAGGTCAGTAGGAATCTCCCTGGGTGGTACCTGTGGCCAGCAGGGCAGGGTCAGCAGGCAAGGAGAGAGTGGGTGTTTACTTCAGGAACTCCAGGCATCAGGATTTCTCCCAGCTCCTGCCTCTGCATCTGTTGGGACCTGTCTGCAGTGGCACCCAGGAGAGAGGGCACCTCGGTGGAGAGGTGTCTGTCAGACACGGGACGTAGCAATGGCAGAGTGACGCGGTAGTAAGAGAGCAGGCCGATTTTTCATTGACCTGAATGTTATTTTTATGAATTCC
>NW_006159718.1:1579272-1589795 GCF_000334495.1 Tupaia belangeri chinensis
CACAATGCATACCCTCCCGCTGTCCCTCGCTGAGTGTGCTGCTGGCCACCAAGGCCTAGGGACCTTGCACACGAGCCAGCTGCCCACCCCGCCTCAAGGTCAGACCGATCGTATGGGCACACCCTTCCCCTGGGGTGAGGAACACCGGGAGCTGCGGGAAGGAAGGTGTCCCTTAAAGGAACCAACAGCTCCCCTCCCGTAATACCAAAGAACTCCTCAGGAAAACGAGCCAGTCAGGCCCAGCAGAGCTGCAGTGAGACTGGAGTCAAGGCTGAGACAGCAACTGTGGTTCTGAGGCACTGCCATGGCCTCCAAACCCTCATGGATGTTCATCTGCTTACTTCTAGGCAATTTCACATAACTTGTTCTATCAGGACCAATAAAGGATACTGCTATATGGACACTTAGGGTTTCATTCTCCTCCTCAGGGGTCAGTGCCAGGCCAACAAAAAGGAAAGCCAAGGAGAGCAGGAGGTTGAAAAGCTCTGAAATAAAGAAAGGAGATTGGTTTTGAATTCAGGCTCTCCCACTCACTACTGGGCCATCGAGTGTATTCGCCAGCGCGGTCTGCTTTAATAAGCAGCACAGCCAGGGCACTTCGCGGGAAGGCATTTCCCGGGAAGGCATTTCCCACAGTTGTGCTGGCTACGAGTCCCAGACAAGGCCAGCAGAGTCACTCTGGGGAGCGCTGTCTTCCTGACTTGGAGGTAGCTATCTTCTCAGAGTGTCTTCACGTGGTGGGAGCAGTGCATGAGGTCTAGGAGGGGGACAGATGGCCAGAGAGCTCTCTGCTGTTCTTACGAAACCACTGACTTACCATGTCAGGGCCCCACATTCATTACCCCATTTCGACTTGATTCCTCCTTAGAGGCCCTGTCTTCAGACATAGATAGCCACCCTGGGGGTGAGGATTTCAAGACAGATTTTGGGATGATGAAAATAGTGACGCTATGGAAATTGTCTTTGCCTCTCTCTCTCTCTCTCTCCCTCTTTTTCTTTTCTCTTTTTTCCTCTACAATGTGTGCTCACTGGAGAAAGAGAGAAAGTTAGAAAGGACCCCCTGGGGGGTTGGCCATGCTACGATCCCTTCTCTGGTCTCCTTGTGGGATTTTGGGCATGTACACCCATGGCTAGTGTCTTTTCAAGCCACTGGGTCCAGAATTCAAACCACTTAGCCAACCATGTGGGATCCAACTGCCCCACTTCTATTTTCAAAGAATCAGGGACATAAATATTTACCTTACTTAAATCATTAATAAGTGAAAAAATAATAAGAACGTAGTAAGGAATATATGCCGTATAATATCACATAAAGGAATTATCTTCGTTATAATGTTAGCTTCAGAATATTAAAGTTAGTGTAATTTTTCATTGCCAGCGGGTGTGTGTGCTCTCCAGAGAAAGAACACTCCCCATCTTCATGACATATGGTCATGCCACAACCCTTTTCCTCCATTTCTCCATGCTGTCAGGACTTGGGCATGCCCACACTGGCATGGTTTTCAAGCCACGAGGGTTGGGGTTTAGCCCATGGTGGGTCACATGGAATCCAGCTCCCTACATACAAGGCTTAGCCACTGTGCTATGGGGCTGCCCCTGAAGTCGATATATTTTAAGGAACCAAACTTCCAATATTTCTGTGCCCAATCTTCATAGCTGGCAACGAAGAAATCTGCTGAGAATTTAGTATCAGGAACATTGACAAGGGAGTCAGATGGGCTTGAATCATGAAATCATCAAATCTATGTAATAGACCCCTCTACTTAGCACAAGTTGCCTTATTTGTATAAGGAAAATGGCTCTCTTATAATAATAAAGAAATAAAATTGAAGTAGTTATACCTCTTGTAGTGTTACTGGCCAATTAAGTCTGACTGCTGCTCCATCCAGTCAATGAAAGGAGCGGCAGAGGTTGGAGAAGGGAGTTAATTTCTGAATCAGTTACTGGGAGACAATCAGTGAGCACCACCAAACTGTCTCAAAAACCTCAACACGTGCTCAGTATTTATAGGTATAAGACAGAAGCAGGTGTAAATCATTCCTCACTATGATCAACCAGAGTCAATTGCTTCTCCCTGAGTAATTATACTGATTCCTGTTTTACTTCGAATCCCCACTGCTGGTTTCTCATCTGGCTATTCTTCAGACAGGCCTCCCTGGGACTCACCATTTGGTCAGGTGACTCTCGTTAGAAGCCTTTCTTAATTTCAAAATGGCTGTCGTCCTGCTAGACCTCATGCTGGTTCGCTTCAGTAGCACCAGCCTACTCACAAGAGAAGTTGGACAGACCAACCTAAACTGATCACTGGTCTTCATCTCTTCAGTTACAATGATCGGATCAAGAATGTACAGATAACCTAACTTGAACCAGTGAGTAGCACAACCAAGCTTTTCCATGATCAAGAGACCCTTCTTTCTGCAGTTTCAGACAGGAAGGTAATGTAGAAGGATGAACCCACAGCTGCCATCTTGCCACCCCAATGGAGGCCTTGCCTGGTATGGAGGCAATGCTAAGGAAGCAGAGTTGGGAGATCAGGAGGTGTTTGTTCTAAATGACCTTTAGCCCATGGATCCAGTCACTGTAAGAGTCAGCAGTTCCCTGGCGTTTTTAGTTTCCTGAACCAATAAGTTACTTCCCATCTTTATCTTTTACTGTTATGATATTTTGAGTTAAGATAGTCTTCATTGTAAGAAAAAGAAAGAAATAATTGAACTCAGGAGTAGACTATTAGAAAAGACAAACGCTGGTCTGCAGTTGACATTGGACCACCCAGGAGTTCCTCCACTTTTAATCAGGAAATTGTCCATTCACATCATACAGATATGAATGACATGAGTGCACTTTATCCTGGAACTGGAGTGATGCACTCTCAGAGGCCAGAGTGTTAAGTAACTCCATGAGAACAAATAAACAAACTGCAAGATGCTAGCCTCTGGCTGGGTCTCTCAGTCTTCAATAAGACTATATTGTTTTGAATCCCCTTAGAGCAGCAACCAAAATGGAAGCCATTAAGATCAGACATAAGAACATTGAAGCTTAAAGCTTAGGGATCAGAAAACCCAAGTGAAAGCTTTATATTCAAGTAGTTTTATGAAGAGACAAGCCCGGACAGTGGCAGATACAAGCTTGTGCTTCAATTCTCAGTTCCTCAGCACACTCACAGCCTCCATAACTTACTAAGCTGTGGGTTCCCACACTTTCTCCCTCATAGCCATTGCCAAAGTGGTGAGCACCAGGCAGGCCTTTCTCTAAATCCCAGTGATCAAAGTTTGGTCTTCCTCATCTTTGTCCTAGTAGGCCCTGGATGACAGGTTCATGCTATTCTGTGGTCCAGTGCAAACCCAATGAAGAAAAGGAGGGACAAATGCAGGGAGCCATTTTCCTCTGGGGATTCAGCCAGTAGCCAAGTGGAGAATTTTGATGAAAGGATGTGCAATATCCCCAGGTGCCACAAACATTCCGACTGAATCGGTGGTGAATTTACAATGCAGATACTTGAAATAAGTTTACCATAGATCCAATGGGAGAAGAAAATGAACCGTCGAGTAAAAAATCACATATTAAATTATGGCCAGCCTTGAGGACAAACAAGATTAACTGTTCAGATCCAACAACGGAGATTTTTGAAAAATTTTATTGCGACATAGTGACTGACTCTCTCACAGGTTTACTTTCTGAAATGTGGTTACTTTGGAAGTTGACTATCAGTTTAATCAAGTAGAACTAGTTAGAATTCTGGACGTTAGCCACAAACTATTGCCCATGAGACTTGGGAGTCTCATTACTCTCCCCGCCTGAATAGCTTCTTCTGTTACGAGGCAGTAAGTAAAGAGTCACAACGCAGCCTCAGATGGGTACCTTCCTCAGCCCAAGCCCAGGGAGTGGTCCACAGAGGGCATTAGAGGATGTGTTAAGGGGCTGAGCGCTGGTGCCTGCAGGTACGGGCATAGCCCCTGCTCAGCTCCCTCAGAGAGTGAGAGCAGCAGCCAGAGCTCGGTGGCTACCTTCCTGCTTGGTCAGAGCTAAGAGTCATATGGGACGTTGGATTTGGTTCTGCATCTCCCCTTGTGGTAGGTACAAGGCCAAAGAACTGTTGCTTTTCTAGAGTTGTGATGCTGCACCTTTTTGTTTGTTTTTAATCCTTTTCTTTGAGGAAATGACCTTAGAAGAGTAGACTTTCGGTGCTGAAGGGACCTAAGAAAAATGATCTGTTACAAATGCACTTTCCCTTGCGTTCAGCTTTGGAGGGCTGAACCAGTTTTGTCCAAGGCTATGGAGTGAGGCCTGGATTCCAGGTACTTTGATGATTGTTCATTGCAGTTTCCATCATGCTGCCAACCCCCTGCTGCACCGGTCCTTAATAATCATGCCAAGGCCAGCAGGTGGCATCGTGATTGAGGCGCTGGACTGCCACGTGGTCGACTGAGGTTCACATCCAGGACCTGGTGACTTGAAACTCACGTTGAGCACATGTGCATGCATGCCCCAAATCCCGAGAGGAGAAAGGAGGCGGCTATCCCCCCCTACCCGGCAGGGGCACTTCTTGCTTTGTCTCTCTCTCTCCAGTGAGCACACATATCCTATAGCAAAATTCTCTCTTAAAAAAAAAATCATGCTTAGATGTCTCTACGTGCCATTGGAGGGACATGCTGCTTTCCTACTAGGAAGCGTCCACTCATGTACTCCAGGCAAGGAGGTTCCCAGATTAGTTTAGAGCCCATGCTGAGCACACTGGCTTGAGAGAGGAGAATGGAAATCAGACACACTACTCATGAACCTGTTGCTGAGGAGAATGGTCTGAATGGAACTGCATGGGGAGAAATCAACTGTGGAATCCCATCCTTCACTCAGATAAGAAAGGTGAATTTGCCTGCTGCAAGCAGTTTCCTGAGAAATCCAACAGGGGTCAGTGAATCCTTTGATGCTTTCCATTCCCTCTCTTCAGTGAAGTGAAGGAGATGGATCAACAATGGGTGGGGAGATGCTTCCAGACCTTCGGACGCACAATTGAGCCCCCAGCCAGCCACCAAGAGACCTCTTCAGTTACCATGGAAACAGCTGTGGGAAGCTGAAGAGTGGATGGCACCCTTTAACTCGGTTAAAATGCAAATTCTGCGGGTAATTAAGAGGCAAACCACAGTAAGAACATTACAGGAGATAGTCAGTCACTGCAAAGGTAATAAATGCCCACCTTGCAATGCATAGAATGAAAAATTTGACAGTTTGTCTCAGCAAGAAATTCTGTCTTTACAAAACTCACCTGTTTCTATCTTCCCCTCCAGTTTTGGAAATTGTCATTCCAGATTGTGTGTGTGTGTATATGTATACATATATATACTCACACACACATATACACGCACACACATAAAGTTTACCAGGCTTGCAAAGCGTTTAAAAGTCTTCTCATTAGCAGGTGTCTCCGATCTTCCCCAGAGCTCTCATTGGAGGCTTTTATAAGCTGGAGTTCCATCAACATTTCAGCTTCAATTTCCATGTTGTGGTTGAAGAATCAATTGGTTTGAAAGGGAAATTTTCTCTGCTGTTAATTTTCTTTCAGATTTGTTCCTTCAGATGGTGCATGTGGCTCCTCAATTAATAGGTCCTGGGTGTTCAGCCTGTGTTGAAAACTCCCTTATCCTCCCCAATGCACCTCCACTGACCCCCCCATACCTTCCTAAGTAATTGGAAGGTTTTTCTCAATAATCCCAAGCAGGTGCAAAGAGAACCCAAGAAAAGCATATTTTGCCTGGGAATGAAAACTTTCACGACTTGAACCCCTCCAGATGAATGTTCTGAATTAGATGTGAAATAGCAGCAGGCTAGGCTTATGTGACTGTACTTGGAAAAGTCAGCAGCTCCTTAATTAGGGTTTCATTGCTTTTTAACTCCTACGTATCTAATGAGGGGCACTTGGCTCTAAGTGGTAGGGACTGTGATTGCATCGGGGACAGCTTTCAGCAGAGAAGCTCCCCACCCACACCACTCTGCTCCAATCAGCTGCACAGGTGTGATCTTGCCTCCCCTTAGGCTTTTCTCGGTGGAGACTTTGGCTGGTTCATGCTTTGCATTATTAAATCCACATTTGAAATTTTATATATCGAAGCCAGTCACTAAGGTTCACATCCAGGACCTCGTAACTTGAAACTCACGTTGAGCACATGTGCATGCATGCCCCAAATCCCGAGAGGAGAAAGGAGGCGGCTATCCCCCCCTACCCGGCAGGGGCACTTCTTGCTTATTCTTCAGACAGGCCTCCCTGGGACTCACCATTTGGTCAGGTGACTCTCGTTAGAAGCCTTTCTTAATTTCAAAATGGCTGTCGTCCTGCTAGACCTCATGCTGGTTCGCTTCAGTAGCACCAGCCTACTCACAAGAGAAGTTGGACAGACCAACCTAAACTGATCACTGGTCTTCATCTCTTCAGTTACAATGATCGGATCAAGAATGTACAGATAACCTAACTTGAACCAGTGAGTAGCACAACCAAGCTTTTCCATGATCAAGAGACCCTTCTTTCTGCAGTTTCAGACAGGAAGGTAATGTAGAAGGATGAACCCACAGCTGCCATCTTGCCACCCCAATGGAGGCCTTGCCTGGTATGGAGGCAATGCTAAGGAAGCAGAGTTGGGAGATCAGGAGGTGTTTGTTCTAAATGACCTTTAGCCCATGGATCCAGTCACTGTAAGAGTCAGCAGTTCCCTGGCGTTTTTAGTTTCCTGAACCAATAAGTTACTTCCCATCTTTATCTTTTACTGTTATGATATTTTGAGTTAAGATAGTCTTCATTGTAAGAAAAAGAAAGAAATAATTGAACTCAGGAGTAGACTATTAGAAAAGACAAACGCTGGTCTGCAGTTGACATTGGACCACCCAGGAGTTCCTCCACTTTTAATCAGGAAATTGTCCATTCACATCATACAGATATGAATGACATGAGTGCACTTTATCCTGGAACTGGAGTGATGCACTCTCAGAGGCCAGAGTGTTAAGTAACTCCATGAGAACAAATAAACAAACTGCAAGATGCTAGCCTCTGGCTGGGTCTCTCAGTCTTCAATAAGACTATATTGTTTTGAATCCCCTTAGAGCAGCAACCAAAATGGAAGCCATTAAGATCAGACATAAGAACATTGAAGCTTAAAGCTTAGGGATCAGAAAACCCAAGTGAAAGCTTTATATTCAAGTAGTTTTATGAAGAGACAAGCCCGGACAGTGGCAGATACAAGCTTGTGCTTCAATTCTCAGTTCCTCAGCACACTCACAGCCTCCATAACTTACTAAGCTGTGGGTTCCCACACTTTCTCCCTCATAGCCATTGCCAAAGTGGTGAGCACCAGGCAGGCCTTTCTCTAAATCCCAGTGATCAAAGTTTGGTCTTCCTCATCTTTGTCCTAGTAGGCCCTGGATGACAGGTTCATGCTATTCTGTGGTCCAGTGCAAACCCAATGAAGAAAAGGAGGGACAAATGCAGGGAGCCATTTTCCTCTGGGGATTCAGCCAGTAGCCAAGTGGAGAATTTTGATGAAAGGATGTGCAATATCCCCAGGTGCCACAAACATTCCGACTGAATCGGTGGTGAATTTACAATGCAGATACTTGAAATAAGTTTACCATAGATCCAATGGGAGAAGAAAATGAACCGTCGAGTAAAAAATCACATATTAAATTATGGCCAGCCTTGAGGACAAACAAGATTAACTGTTCAGATCCAACAACGGAGATTTTTGAAAAATTTTATTGCGACATAGTGACTGACTCTCTCACAGGTTTACTTTCTGAAATGTGGTTACTTTGGAAGTTGACTATCAGTTTAATCAAGTAGAACTAGTTAGAATTCTGGACGTTAGCCACAAACTATTGCCCATGAGACTTGGGAGTCTCATTACTCTCCCCGCCTGAATAGCTTCTTCTGTTACGAGGCAGTAAGTAAAGAGTCACAACGCAGCCTCAGATGGGTACCTTCCTCAGCCCAAGCCCAGGGAGTGGTCCACAGAGGGCATTAGAGGATGTGTTAAGGGGCTGAGCGCTGGTGCCTGCAGGTACGGGCATAGCCCCTGCTCAGCTCCCTCAGAGAGTGAGAGCAGCAGCCAGAGCTCGGTGGCTACCTTCCTGCTTGGTCAGAGCTAAGAGTCATATGGGACGTTGGATTTGGTTCTGCATCTCCCCTTGTGGTAGGTACAAGGCCAAAGAACTGTTGCTTTTCTAGAGTTGTGATGCTGCACCTTTTTGTTTGTTTTTAATCCTTTTCTTTGAGGAAATGACCTTAGAAGAGTAGACTTTCGGTGCTGAAGGGACCTAAGAAAAATGATCTGTTACAAATGCACTTTCCCTTGCGTTCAGCTTTGGAGGGCTGAACCAGTTTTGTCCAAGGCTATGGAGTGAGGCCTGGATTCCAGGTACTTTGATGATTGTTCATTGCAGTTTCCATCATGCTGCCAACCCCCTGCTGCACCGGTCCTTAATAATCATGCCAAGGCCAGCAGGTGGCATCGTGATTGAGGCGCTGGACTGCCACGTGGTCGACTGAGGTTCACATCCAGGACCTGGTGACTTGAAACTCACGTTGAGCACATGTGCATGCATGCCCCAAATCCCGAGAGGAGAAAGGAGGCGGCTATCCCCCCCTACCCGGCAGGGGCACTTCTTGCTTTGTCTCTCTCTCTCCAGTGAGCACACATATCCTATAGCAAAAATCTCTCTTAAAAAAAAAATCATGCTTAGATGTCTCTACGTGCCATTGGAGGGACATGCTGCTTTCCTACTAGGAAGCGTCCACTCATGTACTCCAGGCAAGGAGGTTCCCAGATTAGTTTAGAGCCCATGCTGAGCACACTGGCTTGAGAGAGGAGAATGGAAATCAGACACACTACTCATGAACCTGTTGCTGAGGAGAATGGTCTGAATGGAACTGCATGGGGAGAAATCAACTGTGGAATCCCATCCTTCACTCAGATAAGAAAGGTGAATTTGCCTGCTGCAAGCAGTTTCCTGAGAAATCCAACAGGGGTCAGTGAATCCTTTGATGCTTTCCATTCCCTCTCTTCAGTGAAGTGAAGGAGATGGATCAACAATGGGTGGGGAGATGCTTCCAGACCTTCGGAAGCAGACATTAGCGCCCAGCCAGCCACCAAGAGACCTCTTCAGTTACCATGGAAACAGCTGTGGGAAGCTGAAGAGTGGATGGCACCCTTTAACTCGGTTAAAATGCAAATTCTGCGGGTAATTAAGAGGCAAACCACAGTAAGAACATTACAGGAGATAGTCAGTCACTGCAAAGGTAATAAATGCCCACCTTGCAATGCATAGAATGAAAAATTTGACAGTTTGTCTCAGCAAGAAATTCTGTCTTTACAAAACTCACCTGTTTCTATCTTCCCCTCCAGTTTTGGAAATTGTCATTCCAGATTGTGTGTGTGTGTATATGTATACATATATATACTCACACACACATATACACGCACACACATAAAGTTTACCAGGCTTGCAAAGCGTTTAAAAGTCTTCTCATTAGCAGGTGTCTCCGATCTTCCCCAGAGCTCTCATTGGAGGCTTTTATAAGCTGGAGTTCCATCAACATTTCAGCTTCAATTTCCATGTTGTGGTTGAAGAATCAATTGGTTTGAAAGGGAAATTTTCTCTGCTGTTAATTTTCTTTCAGATTTGTTCCTTCAGATGGTGCATGTGGCTCCTCAATTAATAGGTCCTGGGTGTTCAGCCTGTGTTGAAAACTCCCTTATCCTCCCCAATGCACCTCCACTGACCCCCCCATACCTTCCTAAGTAATTGGAAGGTTTTTCTCAATAATCCCAAGCAGGTGCAAAGAGAACCCAAGAAAAGCATATTTTGCCTGGGAATGAAAACTTTCACGACTTGAACCCCTCCAGATGAATGTTCTGAATTAGATGTGAAATAGCAGCAGGCTAGGCTTATGTGACTGTACTTGGAAAAGTCAGCAGCTCCTTAATTAGGGTTTCATTGCTTTTTAACTCCTACGTATCTAATGAGGGGCACTTGGCTCTAAGTGGTAGGGACTGTGATTGCATCGGGGACAGCTTTCAGCAGAGAAGCTCCCCACCCACACCACTCTGCTCCAATCAGCTGCACAGGTGTGATCTTGCCTCCCCTTAGGCTTTTCTCGGTGGAGACTTTGGCTGGTTCATGCTTTGCATTATTAAATCCACATTTGAAATTTTATATATCGAAGCCAGTCACTTTAGTGATAAAGTCCAATTGAAGAGATTGGGTTGTGGAGTTGAATAAGATACTGAAGGTAGGGAGAAGAATAGCTTTTGGGGGGTTAGCTCTCCCTATATCTCATTGCTTATATCTGCCTAATTAAAGTAAAAAGAATTACAAGAGGTAAGAACTAGAAAATACATCAGAATTTATCTAGCCTATGATTTCTTAATTTGGGACCTGTATATTAGTATCAAGGTAATAACTTGAAAAGTTTATTTATTTATTAATTAGTTTCTCTTTTTTTTCTCTTTTTTTGGAGAGGTTTTTGCTATAGGGTGCGTGTG
>NW_006159718.1:1590655-1629419 GCF_000334495.1 Tupaia belangeri chinensis
ACATAGAGACAGAAAGCGAGAAATCACCCCCCAGGGGGGATGGTCACGCCTCAATCCCTTCTCCATTCTCCTCTCGGGATCTTGGGCACGCACGCACACACGCCCAGCATGAGTTTTAAGCCACCGGGTCCAGGACGCAAACCATGGTCGACTACGTGGGCGTCCAGCGACATAGCCATTACGCTAACTGCTGGTTCCCTCTCTCTCTTTTTTTAAGAGAGATTTTTGCTACAGAGTGTGAGTGCTCACCGGAGAGACAGAAAGCAAGAAATTACTTCTCGGGGAGATAGCCATCCCACACTATCTTCTCTCCCATTCTCTCCTTGGGATTTTGAGGAGGTATGTACATGTCAGTTTCAAGTCACTGGGTCCAGACTCAAACCACAGTCAGCCATGTGGGAGTCCTGCACCGTAACCATTATGCCACCTGCTGGCTCTATTTCTTAGTTTCTCTGTAGGGTGTATACACTCAGCAGAAAAAGAAAGGGTAGTCCAGTTTCATTTTTCTGCATGTGGATATCCAGTCCTTCCAGTACCATTTTCTACATCAGATTGTAGAGAACGGGAGAGAGAAAGTGAGAAATCATCCCATGGGGGATGGCTATGCCACAATTCCTTCTTTTGAGGACACATGTACATGATCCTGGTGTGTTTTTCAAGCTGCTGGGTCCAGGACATGAACCACACAGACAGCCATGTGGTGTCAGATGTCTTAAACTCCATATCACCTGCTGACCCTGAAAAGTTTATTTTTGACAAAGGACATAAGACAATCCAGTGCAGAAAATGATGCGTGAAGACTAAGTATCCATATTAGAAAAATGAAACCAGACTCCTATCTCTCACTATTAACAAAAAATAAATTCAAAACAGATCAAAGATGTAAATGTAAAGCTCAAACTATAAAACGACATGTAAAAGGCACAGGGGAAACACTTCAAGACATTATACTAAGCAAAGATTTCTTAAATGAGACCCATAAAGTACAGGCAACACCAAAAATAGACAAGTGGGGTTCTTTCAGGCTAAAAAGTTTCTACAGCAAAGGAAACTATAAAGAAAAGAAGAGACAGCCCACAGAATAGGAGAAAATATTTGTAAACTATGTTCAAATAAGCAATTGATAACCAGAATATAGAAGGAACTCAAACTTCTCACTCACTAGAAAAGCAAATAATCTAATTTAAAAATGGGTAAACAAGTTGAACCGACAACTAAGGAAGAAGTAGAATGGTAAAAAAAAAAATTATATGAAAAATATTCAACATGTCTCATCATAAGGGAAATGTAAATCAAAACCACAAAGAGATATCACTTACCCTCAGTGAGAATGGCTATGGTCATAAAAGTGACAAGTGCGGGCAAGGCAAGCGCATGTACACCATGAAATACTATTCAGCCATAAAGAACAGAGAGGTTCTTTCTTTGATTCAAGGTGGATGAATTGGAAGATTTGATGTTAAGTAAAATAAGTCGGACTATGAAAGACAAACATTGTATATTCCCACTTAATATGTACTAAATGTTTGCACTCAAAGATACCCTAGTACAGAGGGGAATTGTACATACCAGAGACTACATGGAGACAGGATAGATAGTGCAAAATGGGTGGGAGGGGCTCAGCGGAAAAGCATTTAACAGACACAGGGACGTAAGGTTCTTTGTTAAAAGTGATGTACCTGGTAATAGCCTTGATTGGATTATCATGCACCACGTGAATGCTTTGAAAAACCATATTGTCTGCCATAAGATGTATAGCAATTAAATGTAAATAAAAATTATACAATCAAATAGTTTTTTTTTTCTTTTAATTAGGTTGTTGGACTGACCCTGTGGTCTGGTGGTTAAGAGAACCAGATATGGGGCCAGCAGTTAGTGTAATGGCTATGTCGCTGGACTCCTACGTGGTCGACCGCAGTTAAAGTCCCAGACCTAGTGGCTTAAACTCACACCGGGTGCGTGTGCGTGCGTGCCCAAGATCCTGAGAGGAGAGTGGAGGAGAAGGGATTGTGGCGTGGCCATCCCCCCTGGGGGGTGATTTCTCGCTTTCTGTCTCTCTGTCCCTCTCCGTCTGCCTGGCGAGCGCACGCGCCCTATAGCGAAAACCTCTCCAAAAAAAAAAAAAGAGAACCAGATACTATATAACCAAACAAGGTTTGAATTCCAACCCCAGTGGTTCAAAAAATACACTGGGCACATGTGTGTGTGCTCCAACTCCCTAAAGGATAGATAAATGGAGGAAGGGATTGCAGTGTGACCATGCCCCACTAGGAGTTGCTCTTTCACTCTTTCTCTTTCTCTTAGTCTCTCTGTTTCTGGCAAGCACACCCTCTAGTCATTAAAAGAGAGAAAGAGAGAAAAGAAAAGGAAAAAAGGAAAGAAAAGGAAAAGAAAAGGAAAAGAAAAGAAAAGAAAAGAAAAGAAAAGAAAAGAAAAGAAAAGGAAGGAAAAGTAGATGTTAGCATCGGGAACTAAAATGAATCCATAACATTCAAAATAACAATAATAAGATGAGAACTATTGCTATGTATTTTTCGACATCTATTGTAAACTATTGTAAAGAGGTGAGCTTGATTTATGAACTACCGGATGAGTGAATAAAGCTGTGTGATTAAGTCTTAACTAGTCCTCTGAAAACACTTTTTTCTCTAGTATTATCTCATCTCTACTTCCCTATCAGGCAGATTAACACAATCATTAGGTTTTTTTTTTTTTAATGGAGATACAGATTTTGTTTTAATGTGTCATTCATGCCCCATGAAGAGTTTCATCCACAGAGTTTCATCTTGCTCACTGTGGCTGGGAAAGGCCAGGCAAATACAGGGATACAAGGCTGTAGCTGCGATCTTCAAACCTGGCCTGAAATTACCAATGTCTTGAAATAAGGTGTATACCATGCTGGGTAAAGTCTTTTCACAATCTAAATGATGTATACGGATGAGTGAATAAAGCTGTGTGATTAAGTCTTAACTAGTCCTCTGAAAACACTTTTTTCTCTAGTATTATCTCATCTCTACTTCCCTATCAGGCAGATTAACACAATCATTAGGTTTTTTTTTTTTAATGGAGATACAGATTTTGTTTTAATGTGTCATTCATGCCCCATGAAGAGTTTCATCCACAGAGTTTCATCTTGCTCACTGTGGCTGGGAAAGGCCAGGCAAATACAGGGATACAAGGCTGTAGCTGCGATCTTCAAACCTGGCCTGAAATTACCAATGTCTTGAAATAAGGTGTATACCATGCTGGGTAAAGTCTTTTCACAATCTAAATGATGTATAGTGATTTAATGTATGAATAATAATTTAAAAACTTTAAAAATAAATTTAAAAAGAGATCTCATGCCATTGCTTTTTAAAGCAATTGAGTAAAAATCGTTCCAGTCAATAATTGAAATAGAAGTTAATGAAAACTAGAAACTCACTGAGCCTTTATGACCACGTGCTACATCCTAAACCTAGCCTCGACTTTATCATCAGTATCGGGATGAGGACAGACTGGCCAATGAAGGAAGTTTGGTATGAAGTGGAGGAAGGGTGCAAAAACTCTTACTAACCCTGAATAACTCATCAAATCCTTATGAAAAATACTTTGACCCAAGGCCAGGTGAAGGGAATGGAGAGGAGCTCTGGGAAAGACATTCTTGCACCCCTGCAGATGAGAGGTAAACCAGCATTTGAGAGTTGAGGGTATTTCCGCTTGCAGAGGAGCAGAAATGAGTGAGATTCCTAGCTTTCATTGAACTGTAGTTCCTCCAGGTTCACTTCAGCTTCAGCCTTGTTCTGTCATAAAAGGATACTGTTATTTCATTTGTTTGTTTTTATGGACAAATAATATAACATGAAGAGAGGCTTTATCCTAGCACCACCTCACAGGTGCCAAACACTCACTAGAGGGCAGTCCACCTCTTTCTCTACCCAGATCTCTGTGAATCACCCCAAAATCCTGTTGGAAACCAGAGTGTGGACGGATTGCTATTTAGACTAGGCAGACCCTCTGGTGATTCTAATTGCATCAAGAGTTTTTATTTTTATGACAAAATTGATTTCCTCTTCTGTTTGAAGATAAACTGGTGAAAAGAATGCTGAAGAGATGGCAGAATGAGATGAATAACACGGGGTCCTTTTCCCCTAGTGCTCATCGTGATTACTATTATACCCTCTAATTCAAGGAGTTTTTAACAGCAACAACAACAGCAGTAGCAATTACAGGGAGAAACAAGAGTTCCAGGAAGGGAAGATACAAAATGTGTTTTTGTTTCAGTCTTGCCACTCCCTCTACACCGAGGACTCCTCTGCTTGGTCCCGTCTCCTCTTCGGTAGTGCTGATTCACCCCCTCACCCGTGGTGCAGCTGAGGGTCTAAGAGACCATCTGACCGCACCTGGGCCCCTGGGCCAATGTCAGGACCTTTCAAATCCACATGCTGTCCAGGTAGGGGCCCTTGGTGCAGCCAGGCAGTGATGACATTTCTTTGTCTTTCTCCCCGAGACCTGCAGAGCTCTGCTCTCTCCAGCCCCAGCCCCAGGCAGTACTCTATACTCACACAGGTGGCAGCAAGGACCCAACACTCTGTCCTACTTTCTGCTTCTGGGTCAGGTGGTGAGGCATTGCCCCAGGGCATAGAAGATGACAAAATGCAGCTCTTCCACTTATTCTCTCTAGGGCAACAGGCTTTAAAAACAACTTCTTAAGACAAGCAGAGAAGAAGGTAGATCAGCACTAAGTACAAAATCCTGTTGTGTATGAGCAGAATGTGAACGCACTGACACGACAGCCAGCCAATAAAAATGATGTTGGACTAAGTACAATGTGGCTCTGCAGAAAACCAAACGAGTGGCATGAAAGATCAACTTTAAAAAAACGAATAGTCCACAGACAGCCTCACATCACCCTGAAGATCCCAGCCTTTATGTTCTCCAGGAAGATGTTCAGTCTTCCATGAAAGTGCTGCTGCTTCTAGAGATTTTTGTGTGTCTTTTCACCTTTAAGCTCTGGAACAGTCAAGCATATATCTTAGTTACCTTTGAATCTCCAGTGTCTGGTAATGCCACTAATGGACAAGGGTAGGTGAGGATTGTTCACTGACTGGGTGAACAATTTACCAGATAAATAAGTGGGTGGGCTGGGTAAAGAATGATTAGGCAGAACATTGAGATTCAGCCCCCAGATAGTCAATATTCCCAAGGATGAGCAACAGTGAGTACAGATCTAATAGAAGAAAACTTTACAGAACTGAAGGGAAAATATTAAAGGGATCCGAGATGAAAAATTGAGAGGGATTATCACATGATTGACAGAGTTAATATAAGAAAACATGCCATAGCATATTCTAGGAAGATGGAGAGAACTTTCCATTTCAAAGATAAAGACTCCTGCCAGCTTTCAAGCCAAAAAGAAAAAAAAATAAAGAAATCTTACATGCCATCCTTCAAAAAGATCCTTTGACTTACAAGAATAAAACTGAGTGTTCCTGATTCAAAGTAGAAAGGAATGGAGCAGCTGGTGTTACAGCCAGGGAAGGCTTTGCGAGAAGGCAGTCTTTGTTTTGGCATAACCTGCTCTCCCTTGGAGAAGCAGCACTCTCCTTCAGTGCCACATTTGCAAATGCTCCAGCCAGCACAACTGAGAACCAGCATGGTAAATGATGGAGGAACAAAGGCTACCTTCTGGTCCCAGAGTGATCACACAGACATCTTTGGAAAGAGAGAGGTCTGAAGATGATTCCCAAAACTCTGCCTCTGGTGGGGGGGAGTGTGGGCCCCAAGGCACTTTGTCCTAGCTTGGGAGCTCCAGGCTCCCACTGAGTTGCCAACCACTCTAGGGAGCACAGGACCCCACAGCTGTACAGGAAAGAGTTGGCTCTCCAGATCTGCATGGCTATCCTTGAAAAAGCCTGCTTGCAGGGTGGACCCTTGACTGGGGTCTAGGAACTTAGATATCAGAAGGCTCCCACAGTTCCCTGCTAGGAATGGCTCCCAGTGCCTCTGCCACTGGTGCAAATACTGCAGCTGATGCTGAACACCTACCTGCTTTCCTTATGAAGTCTGGAGTTTTGGTGTGTCCTGGATAGAGGTTCCTACATGAGCAGCCCCCAGTGAAAACCCTGTGCACTGGTGGCCAACACCTCCCACGTGCTGCTGTATGAATTAAGCGTGTCCTGTGTGATTCCAAGAGAAGATCTGGAAGCTTGAGGCTGGTCTCCTCCAGACTTTGCCCTATGCTGATTATGGTTGGCATCATTGCGTTGTCAAATAAATTGCAGTAGTAAGTATGACTGTGTGTGAGCCTGGTGGTCATCCTAGTGAGTTCAGTCCAGAATTCCTGCTCCTTCTACTCTTCCACTACATCACACAGACTATTCTAATTGTTTCCATTCAAGCAAGTAAAATAATTAAGGATAATTCAGAATAATTGTTTCCATGAAACTACACGAGCACAGCTGGACAGCAGCGTGGTAAAAGATGGAGAACCCGGAAAAAGCAGCCTCTGCATCCTAGAACTATTACAAAGACGTCTCTAGCAGGATAGATGCATGAAGGCCGTTCCTAAGCACTTTGCCAACAGTTCAAGCGGATGCTCACCATTGTGAGCACCCTTCTCCCACCAGGTCCCTTCCCATGCCTGCTGGGATGGTAACGAGCTTTATAGACCTTCTAAAACACAGACCTTTTTTCCCAGTTGTGCCATCTGGTTGTTTTTCTTTTTACAGGCAGTCAGCAGAAAGGCTCATCTGTTACGGTATAGAGCAGTGTGTGTGCAGGCGTGTGCTCATCGGGCAGAGGCATGTCAGAGAGGGTATGATGGGAAGACATGGGAAATGCGTTCAGAGACGCGTGGGGCAGGTTAAGCCTCAGATGCTCCCTCAAGGGCGTGAGCACCAGTGCCTCAGTCTCCCCAGCCCCCAAACCCCTCTGACCTCCATGCTGGAACAGCTTTGCTCTCACGCTGAGGACAAACCAAAGGCCCTTGAAATCACCAGGAAGAGGATGCTATTATACCCGTGTCTTTGCATGTCACAGCTGGGAGCTCTGGCGATGAGAAAACGCTGCTGCCATTGGGTTGGCCAAAGACACTGTACCCAACTCTCGTGATCAATTGGCCATTACAGTGTGTTCTGAGAGCACAGCTACCGCCGCTATGTGCAAAGCAATGGAGTGGAGGAACCGGTTTCTTAGAGACCTGGCATTAGAGATTCAGGAGCATGTCTGTCTTTCCCTCTGGTTTTGCACGCATACCCTAGGTATCTCCGAAATACCCAGAGCATTTATCTGGATCTCTTACAGCGGGTACCCAGTAATGGTGACTGCTTTTCTGTAGGCCTCCCAGGAAAGCAGTTCATCTTCTAAAGTTGTCCAACTGGTATCAAGCAGTATTGGACATTCACTGCTCGTGCAGGTACTCGGCTGCTCCCCTTAGGTAGTTCTCCAAAGAATGGAGATTCCGAGTGTCCTATGTGGGTTACAGCAATTAAGTGGAATAAACGTGGCTCGGCCCCAGATCCACCAGACTGAACCCTGTGTTTTTCCCCTAAATTAGAATTCCTTGACTTTGGCACCACTGACAATCTGGGCTTGTAGCTCTTTGTGGTGGGGCCACCCTGTGCCTTCCAGGGTGTTCAGCAGCATCCCTGGCCTCTACGCACTAGATGCCAGCAGCAGCACACCTCCACCTAAGACACCCAAAGACATCCTCAGTCATCACCCAATAGCCTCAGAAAGGGGCAGTGAATCTTCCTTATCCCACCTCCCACTCTCTTCTGGGAAGCTCTGCTACTTAAAGTGTAGTCCAGGGACCAGCTAATTTGGCTTTAGCATCAGTATCACCTGAGAGCTTGTTACAAATCAGGCCAGTTGGTTACATAACGGTTAAGGCAGCTGGATCCCACATGGCCCACTGTGGTTCAAGTCCTAGATTTGGCAGCTTGTCTTAAAAAACATGCCAGATATAAGTCCATTCATGCCCAATAACCCAAAAGGAGAATGGAAGAGAAGGAATTGCTGCAAGGCCATTCCTTCGGAGATGCTGTCTCACTTCCCCCCCCCTCTCTCTAGCGAGTACACTTGCTCAATAGCAAGTTGTTTTTCTCTTTTTCTTTTGTTAAAAATTTATTTAATTATTATTTTTATTACTATTATTTACACATTCAGTTGCTATACATCATTAAGCTTGTAAAGAGAATTTACCCAACATGAAATACATCTCCAACCAGTCCAGTTGAGAATACTACACACATTATTATCAACAAGTAATAAACCATGCAGACTCTCACGCCTCCCTCCAGCCCCACTGAATCAGAGCTGCATTTAATAAGCTCTCCAAGGTGACCCTTGGGCACATGCTAGCTTTAGATGCCACATTTCTGTGTCTGTCTCGTGGTCACAGTCATTCCCCGTGGATCTTCCTGGACAAATTTAGTTTATGGAAGTGAGAATCCTTGCACACTGGCCACAGAATGAATCTCGTCATTGTAATCATATTGCTCGCAAGATTTTTGGCAAAAAAAAAATCGTAATTTTTAACACACTTTGGTTGACCCAGTATTTTCTTAAAAACTGCCCCTGGACTGAGGCAATCAGTACACTAGGCTTTAACGAACCTGTCTACGTGTTTCTCTATCAGTCCTTGAGGAGGAGGTCCATCATGCAGGCACTAGAGGGTGGGTGTCTACCAGAAGCCCATCCTGGGATCCCACTTTGCACACTGGACTGCTTCAGCTGCTGGACAGACATTTGTCTGCTCTTCTCTGTCCTCAGCCACTGCTCACTATCACATGGTTCTGAGAATACAACTTGGACTCTCTGCACCTGTAGAGAATCCGTAGAGTAGGAAACCACCACCCCGAGGGAAAGGACTTCCTGATTTCAGTCTCCTCTGCTGAAATATACAAGGAGGGCCAATGACAAAGGCATTTTCAGTGAGAAAGGCAGATGGATCCCACGTGGCCCACTGGAGTTCAAGTCCTAGACTTGGCAGTCCAAGTCTAGTTCATCACGTGATGCTCTAGAACAAGAATACTGGGGAGGGTCTAGGTTTGGGAATTGGGACTATTGCCTTTTCCTGCCAATAATTTAATGGAAACAGTCTAAGCATGCTGTAGTCATGTTGTTTTAATGTGATAATGATTTGTTTGTTTGTTTGTTTCATGAGGGAGAGACACAAAGAGAGAGAGCATGAGCCCAGAGGGATCTTTCTGCCATGCTCCGCCTACAGCTCAGGCAGCCCAGATCATAGCTTGCCTGTTCTGTGAGCCACGAGCTTCCCATGTGGGTCCAGGCGTGCTGCCACTGCAGTCACCCAGCCCAAACTGAACATTTCTGCCCCTAGCCTAGGGCAGGATGGGGGAGAGATGTGCCCTTAGCACCTTGGCACCAGCGTTACCATTCCAAGAGAACTAAGGACAAAGGCCTGACCACATGGTCTTCAGAATGCAATGAAGCCTCATAAAAGTGAATGTTTCAGGTGGAGCCCACATTGGAGGTCCCCTCGTCCCCTTATGGCTGCCACCAATCTGCCTGTGCTAAGGTTATTTGGAGAGCCATCCTCTGGGCCATTAGTAGATACTGACTAGAGAATAAACTCTGAGGCTCTGGACTCATAAAACATAAGAAGACCCAAGGACTGGACAGAATTAGTCACAAAGTGGGGAGGTGGGCACCCAGGGGACATCCTGGAGCACTACGAGGTAGAATTCTCAGACAGGACGGGCTCGAAGGAGCAGGCATACGGGAAGACAAGAGGACGTGGGACGAAGCGGGGAGGCAGGAGGAGGTATCCGGGAAATGGCAGTGCAGCTTTTTGCTGCCAAGTACAAGGCAGAGAGGGACAGAGCCCAGGAGCCGTGGGCTCCCACTCGGGCACATAGTACAGGCTCGCCCTGCGTGGCCTTGACTTGACTCCTGTGCCTTTCAGTGAAGACCAGCTGGGCTTCCCTTCTGACTGGCCATGTCTCACTTTGGGGTAGGGAAGGGCATTTCTCAGAGTGAGAGAGCAGACCTGCCTGTCAGTCCCCATGGCATCAGCTTGTGTCTGTGCAATGCAGAAACCAGGAGTCTCTGCCCACGAGGGCAGCCCTCCGGAGGGCAGGGGCCCAACCTCCACAGAACTGTGCCTACACGAGGGGACTTCAGAAAGTTTCTGGGAAAAGGGGTTTAAAGTATGAGTGGACTTAGAGGAAAGCAGTTTGAAATCCATGACTAGTTTTTCCATCATACTCACTTTCCGTGAACTTTTTGAAGACTTTCTCGTATGTACACGGGTACCAACATGCACAGGAAGCCATGGTTTCACGTATGAACCCAACTTTACATACGAATCTGGACTGACATACTTCATATCCAAACATGGTATCTCCTCTCCCTTATCCACCATTTCACTCTCCGAGTTTCAGTTACTTATAGTAGGTACAGTAAGGTATTTTGAGAGAGAGACCACATTCCTGTCATTTTTATTACCGTATATTGCTATAATAGTTCTATTTTAATATTAGTTGTCATTAATCTCTTACTGTGCCTAATTTATAAATTAAATTTAGTCAGAGGTACGCGTGTATGTGCAGGAAAAGACAGAGCACGGCAGGGCCATGGTACCCGCAGTTCCAGGTACCCACTGGGGGTCTTGCAATGTGCCCTGCATGGGTTGGGGGATACCGTATATTTTTCCATAATGGGCTTGTATTATATAACAGAATCTCATAAATACAGGAGGCTTTTAAAATTAATTGTTGGACCCCTAGTTGAAAATCTATTAAAACAATCAATATAATCTCCAATTTTTACGTGCTGATTTAGACTGGTGAGACGTCATTGCCCTTCCTCAAAATGCAGGAAGAAACTATGCTGGAATTTTCTTACTAAAGCCTAGTGCAATGCGTGCGCGTGCAATCTAGCGAGATGGAATTTCAGGACAATGGGTGATAATGAATCAAGGGCATTCTTTACATCAGAAAATGCGGTGTGTGCCCTCATTCCAGTTCTTACTTTGCATTAAGAATAGGGCGATGAGGAAGTCACGCCCACTTACCCCCAGTGTCTCGAGAGGACATGACATGGGAAGCAAGATAGCAATGGAGGTGCTGCGCTCCGGGTGAGGCCTGTGCTGTAACTGAGACGCCAGAGCTCACGGCACCAGCGGGCCCCTGTCCGCGGCCCGAGAGCCTTCTGGTCATGCAGAGGTGAAGAAGACCAGTAGGCCTTGCAGTCTTCTGGAGGCTTGTGTCTGTTTATTCCTTTAATTTGTTTGTTAATTTTAATTTCACGATGCTCACCGCCGAGCACCGAGTGACAGCTCACACTCGGCTCAAGTGCTTCAGTTCAGTGCAGTCTATTTACACGTTCAGAACACGTGTGCATTTATGTATGTATGTAAGACACAACTATGTATGCACATGTAGATACATATGTGCCCAGTCCACTAGATGTGTGTGTGTATACACACACTTTTAAGAGTTTATAGAACTGAATTAATTTTTTTGCTTGTTTGTTTTTGAAGAGGTTTTTGCTATAGAGCATGTATGCTCACCAGAAAGAGAGAGAGAGACAGAGAGACAGAAAGAGAGAAGTCATTCCCCAGGGGGGATGGCCACATTGTAACCCCTTCTCTTCCATTCTCCTCTCCAGATTTTGAGCATCCACACACTCATTCCTGGCATGAGTTTCAAGTCTCCGGGTCTAGGACTTGAACTGTGGTCAGCCATGTGGGAGTCCAGCAATGTATCCATTATGCCATCTGCTAGTCCCATGTATTAACTTTTAACGCCATTTTTCATGAACTTTTTGAAGTTCCATCGAATACACATGCACACCATGAAATACAGGCATTAAAATCATGGAAGACTATACATAGGTATGCATGTACCCCCTCTGTCCTGTGCATCCCCCGTTCAGATTTCTTCCGTCATTTAGTACCCATATCCCAAGATGGGTATGAAAACACTGACGCATTAGCCAGATTGTTGGGAAAGGCAGTCTGAAACGTAAACTTACTCCGCCCCTTGAGAGGCTGTCTGTGCTCGGGAGCCCCGCCGGGATCTCACTTGCCAACCTGAAGCCTTTAGGCATTTTTGAAATGCAGCATGTGACCCAAAAATGTCACCTTTTTCAGTTCAATATGGGCTCTCTGCTTTCTGGATCTCAAGAAGAGGACTCTCTCAGACTCTCTCAGACTGAACATCAGCTAATGAGGGGGTGGAACAGGAGGTGAGGTGTGGCAAAGCCTTCTCGGCTGATCACAGGGTGGCCTCCCTAACGGGGACAGGTGGAGGCTGGTGGGGCTGCGACGTGGCCTCAGCACAGGCAGACAGGAACTAGGCATTCGCAGCTCACACAGAGCTCAGCTGAGCACCCTTGTCTCTACGGGGCCTCCAGCAAGGATGAAGTGCAATGAGAGAGGGGGACGAATGTAACCACTGAGGAGTCCTAGAAGTGGGCTTGATGTGTACAGTGAGGGGCCATGGTCCCTGCAGCTGACCACTGGACCAGATTACCCAGTAAAAGTAAAGACAGATTGCAGGTTGCCTGGGCCTTAAAATGACACAGCTAGGTGGCACAGGTGGAATTACTGAGCCTTCTCCCTCCAACTCACCTCCAATGTCCTCAGATGACCCATACCATCACGTAGCGGGCCTCTTTCCAACTTCCCCAATCTTACCCCACCCTTGTGTCCACACTAGCCCTCCCATTCAGGCTGCCGGCTCACCTAGTGCAATCTAAGTAGTGCTAGAATGAACCCCAGCCCTCCGGGGCAGTCCTGTCCTCGCCTGGCCATCCTTACAACTGCCGTCTGATCTACTTCCTTTCCCATAGACTCCTGTTCCCATTGCACAATAAGTAATGTTCTCATGCAGTTCTTCGGTTCTGTCCGTAAGTGGTGAGCCTGGATAGGGAAGATTTCACACTTGGTGGCCAAGCTCTCTGAGAGAAGATTGGGCATTAGTGTTCGAACTGGGCTGTGAGGAGTCCGTAGGGATGTGCTGGGAGGAGAAAAGGAGAAGGGCTTGTGGGCAGAGGGAACAGCGTGTGCACAGTCAGAGGTCCAGCTAGGGCGCGGGGAGCGCCAGACGCTGGTGCAGTGCTATCGCAGCAGGGCATGCCTGGGTTCGCATCCCCAGACCTCCCTGCACACACTGGACATTCACAGGCACGTCTGCCAGGCTGCTGAGGGTGGGCGAGAACAGTGGCGTGAGCATTCTGTTGGGGCGCCTCTCCCTCACGTCGCATCTCTCTCTTTCTCTGAGGAAATAGATACAATTTTTTAAAAGAAGAAAGGGTAGTGAGGACTAGGGAAACAGTGAGAGGCCTGAGGACAGAGCGCAGGGCTTATGGGGAAGTAATACAGCACACATCTGTACAGCGTGGCTCTGAATCGTGCGGAAATGACACCAAGAAGAGCCACTCCGGGGACAGAACGAGCGAGGCCCATAGGAAACTCTGGTGAAGTGAAAGCCACTGAATCTTTGATCTGTGAATCTCTGTAACCACTACTGATGGCTAAAGAGAAAGAGACAGTGCCCACGAGACTGTTAAAGGAAACGAATTTAACCAGAAAGGCAACACCCACTCCAGTATCGCTCCCCTGCTTGATTTCTGCTCTCCACCTACAGCTAGCAAAGTCCGTCGATTGTGCTTCAGTTCACGCTGAGGCTGTCTGCCTGCCAGACTCCAGAATGTTCTGCCTGGTTAAAGAAACTAGCAAAAGAATGATTCCTCTCTCCACAGAATAGTCCCAGGTCCTGGATTCCAATGTGCCCTATGCTACTCTGTCAGGTCTGTGGGTGGCATTAGTGGAACACTTTTGGTTAGAATTGTTCTGGGAAGTGCAACATCAGCCAGGCTCCACACGCTGCTGAAGACGCCCACCGAGCTGACATGGGCGCTCGCACGGCCCGCGTTGGCAAGGCCAGGCCAGGCCATCCAGCTGCACTGGGTCAGGTTGGCCCCCAGTCCATGGGGTCCTTTGTGCCAGGGAAGTTGTCCTGCCTACAGGGGGACTGCTGGCAAGAAGCATCCCCAAACACTCAGTTGAAGGTTGTAAATTTCAGCAAGGCTATTCAATATTCATGCAATTACCCTGGAAAGCACATCTGACATTTCATAAATACGGCAGAATATTTAGCATTTGTTTCTCCCTCTCTGCTCCCTAGGCTTACATGGAAAAATAAGCCCCAGGGATCCCTGCTGTCTGAGATGGCAACAGTTATTGAATCCATAAATTTGATGGATCAAAGTCTTCCCTCTTCATCCCTTCCATAATTTACAAATGGAAGTGAAACCATGTAGATGAGGTGGCCTGGGCTCTTCTTCATGGAGCACAATCGTTCCTGGGAGAAGGCCCAACTCTCACCAGCTCTGCCTGCAGCTTGGGTCCATTGTCTTTGGGCATCTTCCCCAAAGCGAGCCGCATAAACTCACAGACCCTGCACAGACCTGTGGCCAGGCAGGAGGCCTGAGCACAGAGGTCCTGGAAGCCTAGGTACAGAAGGCCGCTCTGACTCCAGGCTTGAGCTCCAGCTTCAGAGCCGCTGACCATGAATTCAACTTCCCAAGGGCTCTGCAGATAGACTGAGAGGCCTCTCTCACCCTCCCTGTGCTCATAGAGCCTCAGAAATAGATGCCAGCACTCCAGCAGTTGCCTAAGAGCACATCGCGGAGAGGAAAAAAGACACCTCACACTGAGCGAGTCAGGCCTCCCATGGCCAGCCCTGAAGACAGAGCTTCTGCATGAGAAAAGCCCATTGCACGGTCCCAGGGACACCCTAGTGCAGGCCAGCTCTTCCAGCTCTTCTAGATGGGGACGTGGTCTCTTCTCCACGCCCCACATGAAATGGTAATCAGCTCCGGCTCCAGCAGACCACAGATGACAAACTACCTGTCCCCAGCCTGGGGAAGCACTCCAAAAGCAGCAGCAGTAGAGACAGCTTCTCATACACAGGGCAGCAAGGTGAGCACACCAGGGTTATTTTTAGAGCTATGTTGTGAATTATCTTGACTCAACTGGCCTGATATAAAAATGACTTCTTTGCTACATGTTATAAAATGTGTGTTTTATAGACATACACATCCATATACAACACATAAATGTGTGTGTGTACATATATATACGTGTATTTATAATTGTGGTAGAGTAAGCTGATACTTACATGCATGTTTCTTCTAGAAGATATACAAATATACACATATGAGTGAGCATGATGGTCAATGCTATCCACAAATGCATGTAAAATCTTTGTAGGTATTGGTATTTATGATCATACATGCACACATATACAGGCAAGTGCAGGAATGCATGCATGCTTATGAATGAATGTGTGGGGCTGGTCTATGAACATGTAGTTTAATCATTGTTTACATTTAATTAAATTTATTCATGCCTAAATGGTTGTCAGGCGTGTTTTTTACATATATTGTTCTAGTTTACGCTCATCTCATTATAGAAAATCCAAATTACTTGCATTTGCACAAACTGAGCATCGAGAAAACCAGGGTGATTTGCCCACGATCAAACATGCAAAGTTGGGATTAAATCCCTGGTCAGATCCAGTTCAGTCCAGAAACACACACATAAATACATGCACATGTGTGGGGCCTCTGTGGGGGTGGGTGGGTGTGGACAACTGCATGTGAGGGGTCCCCTGCACAGAGAAGCCTCAACGATCGCATGCGAACGGGCTGCACCTGCCCCTGAACGACGCCTTCTTTGCTGCTAGATCATTTGTTTTCCCCAAAGCCCTCCCTTCTTCAAGCATCTCGTGATTGTCTGTCTGGTCCCTTGGCCCTTTTACATGTCACTGCTGTGGCAGCAGAAGCTACAACCATATGTGGGACCGGCCACCTAGGCATGGCCACCCCAATTGTCTAGCACAGTCCAGGGGCTGCAGAGCCAGGGTTCAGGAGGCCCTGGGTGCCAGAGGTGGACTCTGACGGCAGGACAGCCTGCCAGCCTCCTTCTATTCGTGAAGAGAGCGGGCACCTTCAGGTCAAACTGTTTTCATCAGGCTCTGCGCAAGCCACTAATCATAAAGCCGGGACTGCCATGTCCCCTGCCCCTAAGGGCTGATAGAAGAAAGAGAGAGAAGATAAGCGTCTGGCATGAAGCCACAGGAACGCAGACTGTAAAAGCCCGTGCCGGCTCCTGGTAGGGGAGGTGCTGTCAGTTGCAGCAAAGCTGCCCGACAGGCGGGACGATGTTTTCCCGTTTCATTCTTTCTTTGAAACTGATTCTGTGTGTGCGAGTCCGCTTCCAGCCCGCACCTCCCTCACTGAGAACTGCCCCCAGCAGGGTGGGCCTGTAGCCACATCACAACCCGTGAACCACTCCTTCCTGGGTGCCGATGACGGGAGGGACAGATTCCCGACCCAGCAGCCAGCCCTTGGGGACAGCCTGTGAGATTCGGGGTCCCAGGAATCCACACTCAAATGGAGGGGTTCTGTGGGCCTCTGTGGCACACTGGAATAGGGAGCCCCACGGAGAGCAGTGTGGAGGTGCTGCCAGCTGGAGGGCCCAGTGGCGGAGGAGGACGTTGTTTGTAAAATGCAGCTAAGATGAGCAGGATCAGGAGACCGCACGGCCCCTCGGGACAGGCCATGGCCTTGCCCTTGAGCCCCTGCTTCTGCAACATGACATAGACCATGCAGAGCCAACACCTGAACCAACGCCCCCCACCCTTAGGCCCTCAAAGAAAGGGTGATGTCCTCCCACAGGCCCTCCTGGTACCCGGTAGGTTCTGATTCTTGCTCCTCACTGATGTATGAAGAAAAAATGTCCAGCTATTTCTGAGGCTCCATGAATTCTAGAACATTCTAAGCACCCTGTTCTGCTGCTGGTAAGGACATAGCAATTCTGCCATCCCTGTGATCCAGTCTTAGTGAAAGAGAGGCAGCCAGAAAGCTCAGAAGGTCAGGTTGGCCCAGTCACCTGGCAAGGAAGCTGGCACAGACATTTGTCATACACGTAAGGCTATGAAGGGTGCTCAGAGCAGCCTCAAAGGCAGTGCTCTTTGTCTTCCTGAAGACAACATATCTGCACACCGTGCTCTAAAAGGTCGTCATCCGGGCAGCTGTCACAGGTGACGTAGGACAGACCATGTGGCCAGGAATGGCAGGTGGCATCTCTGTTCTTTGATATTTAATGCAATTGGTTCAAAAGTGTTTACTTTCTTCATTCCTGAAGTTTAGTATGTGACCATATTTTCATGACTTCCAGGGCTCCCATGTTTACGTCAGCTGGTTTTTGCCCTCTGCCTCTACTGGTGCGGTCCTCACTTAGAGATTCGCTCACGCTGCCCCCCACCCCCGGCTCCGCGATGTTCCACAAACACTATTTGAACCAGCTCTTTGGTAGTGCAGCTGCTTTTCCTCAAAGGGTGCAGCAGCATTGCAGAGCAGAACCCCTAAAGCGAGATGAAAGACCTCATCCTCTCCAACGTGCGTCCTCCTAGGCCAGACCCACTCACCTTGGAAGGGGCTCCCCAGCTCCTGCTGCTCCCGCCATCCCCCTCACCTGGTGCTGCATCTCCTTCCCTCTCACCAGTCCCCTTAGTCCCCTGCAGGGACATGCCGCTCTCCTCCATGTGCCCCTGGTTGTGCACAGGCCCCACCACACAGTCATATCCAGAAAGGCCCACAGGTTTGGTTTTAAATAAGCATGATTCTCTCCCTATGTAGAAGTCTGTTCCCAGCCACCAAAATAACATCTTTGCCCTCCCCTGTACACAGGCAGCCCTAGGAAAGGAGGCCCCTGGAGGGCTGGAGGACATCCTCTGTCTCTGAGCTCTGTCCCGTTCATCCCCTGCCAGCCTCCCTGCCTTGCTGCTGGCTTCTCATATTCCCTGGAGCGGAGAGCAGGCCTTGGACCACTGGCTCCTCCCCTAGGCCTTCCCCCTGCCTGGAATACCTGACCTTTCCAACTGTCAAAGTTGTCCTCATCTTTCCAACTCAACTCAAACACGGCCTTCTCCGAGGCGCTTCCCCAGGTCCTGGGGCAGAGGAGGGGTCAGATCTGGCTGCCCCTCAGCTCTGACAGACCTTTGTTTTCAGTCTTCATCCCTTTCCCAGAGGTGAAGTTTTCTGTCCCTGTATCTCTGCCATGGCAGCTGACTTATAATCACTGCTCTGGAAATGCAACTTAGATGGATGTAAAAATGGGGAGTAAGGGACATTTATCTGGGGCTTACTTTATGCCAGGGAGTGTTCTATGTTTACTAGCATGCTTCACGACATGTGTGTGCTTTCTCACCATAGCACCGTGGGGAGGAAACAGTGTCAGGCATTGTGCATGCGTACATCCTGAAGTTCATCAACATTAAAAACTCAGAGGATCACCTATGTGGAAAGTGCTGGAACCAGAGCCTGACCCCAACTGAGGCCGCTAGCAATTGTGCTGGGTGCTAGGGAACGAAATTAGGAGGAGGAAGGAGAAGGTCAACAGAGAGGGTCTTCACAGGTCCTGTTTCAGGTCCCCTTGAACATGCATAGACATTTACTAGGGACTGCATTGACACTGCTAGAATCAAAAGACAGGAAGGCAACTGTGCTCTCTGACAGCTGTGACCCAGGTATCCAGAGTCAAGCAATTAAGCATGTATCATCCTCAGGGCTCCAGAAAGGATGGGAACCCTTAATCTAATCACTGTGCAATATAGTGTAGGAGAAACACACACATACATGCACACAAACATACTAATTACAGCATGCCTGGTAGTTGCCATAAGCCCTGAAGACTGATGTGAGGCCACTGGTTGATGTAGGAACGTGGGGCGTGCTTTGCCCATCCAGACAAGTACACCTAGTCTTTTGGCCTTAGCCAAGGGACAGAAAAGCAAAACCCCAGGCCCACGACTGTGGGCCACTGGCCCCAGTGGACTGGCCAGGAGGAAGCTGATCCATTTCCCAACATATTAATGTCATTTGAATTGTGTTCTTTTTGCCGAAAGTGGAAGCATCTTTACCAAAATCAAACTAAATCCCTCTGGGAACCAGTAGTTAGCGTAATGGCTATGTCACTGGACTCCCACGTAGTCGACCACGGTTCACGTCCTGGACCCGGTGGCTTAAAACTCATGCCGGGCGCGTGTGCGTGCGTGCCCAAGATCCCGAGAGGAGAATGGAGGAGAAGGGATTGCGGCATGACCATCCCCCCTGGGGGGTGATTTCTCGCTTTTTGTCTCTATGTCTCTCTCTGTCTGTCTGGCGAGCGCACACACCCTACAGTGAAAATCTCTCCAAAAAAAAAAAACAAAACTAAATCCCTCATAAATTCCGGTTCCATTAGACAATATTGACATCAGGGCAACGATAAGCACATGCAAGGAGTTTGTTTCAGCACATCGACACACGCTTACTGTTCTTGATTGTTGTTAGAATCATCAACAGCAGCCTGCATGGACTTTGTTTTATGGGTGCACAAGGAGAACTACAGTGGTTTATGTGAGTGTGTGTGTGTGTGTGTGTGAGAGAGAGAGAGAGAAGAGGGAGAGGGAGAGAGCACATGAGAGTAACAGGGCACTACTCTGGGTAAAATCGAGCATGGTTCTGAGTTTTTTCTAATTTCTATTGATAATATTACTATCTAACTGTATCAGTTAGTTGTTGCTGCATAAGAAATAAAAATGAATAAGTTCAATCACAATCACCTATTACTTCTCACAAGTCAACAGAATGGTTGGGTAATTGGCTGAGCCCTGTTGGGCTTACTTATGCATTTGTGGTCAGCCGGCCAGTAGGCTCAGCTTTGCTGGTCCACAGTGACTTCAGCTGGGATGACTGATCTGCTCTGTGTGTTTTTCCAGTTTCCAGCAGGTTAGTCCAGGCTTATTCTCATAGTAGCAGTAAGAGTTTAAGGGAAAAAGTGGACACATACAAGGCCTCTTGAAGCTTGAAACTAACACAATGTCATTTCTGTCACTTTCTTTTGGTCCAAAGAAATCACCAATCAAGCTCAGATTCCAGGGAAGGCCTTCTCTTGATGGGAGGGGCTGCAGTCACGTTGTAACCAATTCCCTACAGTGCTCTAAGGTTACAGGTAAGAGATTAACTAACATGCTGAACACTGAAGGCTCAGTATTACCTACCTATTACCTCCAGTTTTATGATGAGAACCTGAAACTCAGGAGAAATCAAGTAACTTGTCAGAAAGTTACAAGATAAGAGAGCTGGGAGGTTAAAGAAAGCTTCCCTTTACTCTCAAGCCTGTGCATTTCCATTTCACTAAACAGACCTGACAGCTCTCTATGCTCTTCAGTATGATTGAGCAAGCAAGTGTGCTTGGCTTTGGGTGTCTTGAGGGACGTGTGACAGAAGGGGGATAGCAAACGATGGCCAGACGAAGAAGCCAGTGCAATGGGAAGAGAAATGGCTTGGAGTTAGGCACCCTGGATCTAAGTTGTAATAAGTCTCTTCGCGTATCTGCGAGGTCGTGATCGCAAACTCTCTGTCGTAAAGCTGTATGAAGAAATATGCTCTGGACTACCTGGTTTCAAATGCAGGGCTGCTGTTGGCCGATTGACCTCAGGCAGGTTGCTGTTCCCTTGCGCCTTGGTTTTCTCATCTGTATCATGGGTACAATGAGAGTCCTTGTCTCAAGTGGCTGTTGTGAGGATCGAATGTATCAACATCAGCCCTACACTCAGAACACCTGGCACTTAATAAGTGACCTACGGTGACCAACACACGAACACGCCTGTAGACCTATGTGCATACAGTGACCAACACACTGACACGCCTGTAGACCTATGTGCATACAGTGACCAACACTCGAACACACCTGTAGACTTATGTTCATACAGTAACCAACACACGGACACACCTGTAGACCTATGTGCATACAGTGACCGACACACGGACACACCTGTAGACCTATGTGCATACAGTGACCAACACTCGAACACGCCTGTAGACCTATGTGCCACAGTGCTAGAAGACATCACACACATGGTCCTCGGTGGCTTCATGAAAAATGCAGACTATAAAAAACTAGGCATGGATTTCAATTTTTTTCACCAAGATAAACTCTTCCTTTAATTCATTTTTTGACAAACTTCATAAAGTCCCCTTGTACATCAGAGAGCTAAGCCCTGGAGACAGGCCCAGCATGGAGTGAGCACTTCATAAATTGCTCCTGCAGTTTTAGAGGCTGAGAGATGGCAGTCAGAACAGCTCGAGACACGCCTGACTTCAGGCCCTGTCAGAGGAGGCCCGCATCTGCCTAGCTCAGAGGGCAGTACTGAGGTGCTCTTCAAATCCATTCTATGTGCAAGTCCTTGGGGCTATTTTGCTCCTCGAGGAACATCACTGTCAGGCTCCTTGTGCACAGCATAGGGGTAGTTCACGGGAAACTGCTGGGAAGTAGGGAAAAATTAGTCCTTTCACATCCACCCACACACACACCTATACACATGTGCACACACATGCACACTCATACAGTATACACACGTGCAGAGACATGCGCACATACACACATATAATGTGAACACACATTCGCACATATGCACACATTCATGTGCACATATACAAATACACAGAGACACATATGTTCACACTCATGCACATTTATGTACACATACATTCACACACACCTTCCTAGCAGGGCAGTTGGAGGTATGTAAGGGGAAAATCTGCTGAAAGAAATCAGTGTTACGGGATGAATTACATATCCCCAAGATTCACGTCCAAGCTCGAGCTCCCAGTCCTCAGAATGTGAGGGTCTTTGGAGACACGGCCTTTAAAGGTAAAGTAGCATGAGGCCTTAGGGCCAGGAGTAAGTTGACCTGAGTGATGTCCTTGTAAGCAGAGGAGACAAGGATGCTGTCAGGCACAGAGGGAGGCTGTGAGGACCTGGGGGAGCCAGCCAGCCACAGGGCCATGAGGCCTCAGGGGCTGCGGACTCCGCCCACGCCCTCAGCTCAGACAAGGCCAGGACTGGGAGCCAGTACCCTGCTGTCCTTAGGTATGGCGGCCAGGAAAAGAAGCACCATCGGTACTTGGTGGTTAACCTTCTACCAGCCCTAAAAGAGCCTCCCAGACCTCACCTGCCTTCCCAGGTCGGAGAGCTGTGGGTCCCTGAAGGAGGGGCAGAAGACTGTGGGGGCAGCTGAGCTGGCAGCAGTTCCCTGCTCTCCACACACCGAGTGTTCTGCCAGGACCACCCACTTCCGGTTTCAAAACCACCCATGGTTCTGGAATCTGCCCAAATCTGGCTGGTGGTCGGCCTTTGGCCTCAGCCATGCTCTGAGTTTTCCACCAGCATCCCGCTCCTCCCAGACCTGCCTCCTGTGTCCGCCCACACAGACCTGGCTGGGAGCCTCCTGTAGGTTTCCCGGGCTCTGATATCTTCCGGCTGCCGGGCTGAAGGAGTGTGAGGACGGGGCATGATGTGCATGTCTGTCATACCTACTGATTCTGCAGGTCCCTGGCTTGTAAACCACTTCACATTAACGTGAGCAAGCTGACATTTCAAAGGTTAATGACCCAGGTGCTTATAAGACAGGTGGGATTTGAAACTCACCAGCCCATCGAACCCGACACCCTGAAACAGCCTGTAGTGTACACTTGCTAGCTGTGAGAACGCTAACCTGTCCTTCGTGCCAGTGCAACCAACCAGAACCCAGATCCTCAGCAGTTAGCACCTGGAAACCTTCCCCCAGCCTCAGGACTTTTTAAATGATGTGCGTTGAAACTCAACTTGTTGCCTCACTGAAGGTGAGCTGGAGCTGTGCTGGAATGGAAGCGAAGGAGAAAATCGCCTTACCAGTTACGGACAATGATAAAAATTGTCCATTGTTTTTTCCAACCCCAGTTAAAATGGAGAGCCTTTCAATCACACTACAGGCAGACGGCATCATCAGCCGGCCCATTTCTTCTTCATTTTAAGAGACTGTGAACTGTGGTCTCCTTCCACATCTCCCCTACTCTTGCCAGTTCTCTTTTTTGTGTGCAAGGTGGGTCCTGAGTCAATTCAGCCACCCCAGTATCAAGAACAAAAGCTCCAGCTGCATTCTGTCAAAGACCAACCCTGGGCCTCAACTGCTCACCTGCTCTTCCCTAACGCAGTGGAGGATTCTGAGTTTTACTTTCCTATTTGACATTCTATTTCCTTCTTTCTAAAATGTTTTTTTTTTGTAATTTAGAAAGAACAATAATGTGCAGCAATTCTGACACATCCAAAAATGAAGTTATAAAAAAATTAGTATTGTATCCTCTCCCCATCTCCTAATTCCATCTAATAGATACAAGCAACATCAGAAGGTGTGTGTGTGTGTTCATCCTCAACTTTCTCTCATCGCAAGTACATGAATATATGCTTTCCATTTTTAAATTGGAGATTAACTTAATTAATAACAAATCCTTCCCTTTTTAAAAATTATTTTACAGAAGTCTGCAAACACCATTTATATGACTCTGGGCCTTGACTTTTCCACTTGATGACCTCCCATTAATCTCTCTGACTCACCACGTACCAGAGTAAGAGCGTTCTGTGACTTATCCAACTATCCTCCTGTAGATAGCTTTGTCTTTATGAAGTTTTTTTGCTTGTTTTGGAAATTGCAGACATTACTGTGATAAACATCATCATACCCACATGCGTGTGTTATCAACTTCCAAGAGGTAAATATATATATATATAGATTTCAAATGTTCCCACGCATGTAATGACAAATGCTTGAGATGGTTAGTATACTAATTTTCTGATTTGATCTTTATACATAGAATTCTTGTACTGAAAAATCAGAAAATACATACAATGTACCCCGAAATATGTACAATGATTTTTTTTTTTAATTTTAAAAAATAAAATGTAATGGGAGCCAGGCCCATGTGTATATGTGTTCAAAATCTCAAGATTAGAATGGTAGAGAAAGGAGCATGGTGAGACCTTCCCCCATAGGGGGTGTTTTCTCATTTTCTCTCTCTTGTTCTCTCTCCAGCAAGCGCGTGAATCCTCTGACGAAATTTGAATAAATAAAATATAATACAAAATATATACAGGTTGTCAATTGCACTTAGTATGCTGGTAGTGTAACTCTAAAGATTTATAGTTCTTCAGCAGTGTGTTTCCCATACCTTGATTTATTCATATATTATCCAACTAAGCAACACATCAACACTTAGGTATTACTGGGCTGACCCCTTACTACAAAAGTTAAGCTCTGTGTGGGAACCAGCAGTTAGCGTAATGGCTATGTCGCTGGACTCCCACGTAGTCGACCGCGGTTCGTGTCCCGGACCCGGTGACTTAAAACTCATGCCAGGCGTGTGTGCGTGCGTGCCCAAGATCCCGAGAGGAGAATGGAGGAGAAGGGATTGCGGCGTGACCATCCACCCTGGGGGGTGATTTTGCAGCGTGACGATCCCCCCTGGGGGGTGATTTCTCGCTTTCTGTCTCTATGTCTCTCTCTCTCTGTCTGGCAAGCGCACACGCCCTACAGTGAAAATCTCTAAAAATAAATAAATAAATAAAAAGTGAAGCTCTGTGCACGGGGAGCTGGATCCAACATGGTCAACCACTATTCAAATCCCAACCCACGGCTTGAAAACCACGCCAGGTGTGTGTGCATGTGTGCACACCCCAGACCCGGATGAGATGGAGAAATGGAGAAAGGACTGAGGCATGACCATTCTACTTTTGAGGGCAAAGTGTTCTTTCTCACTCTCTATTCTATGGAGAATTCATGTACCCTCCAACAGCTAAAAACAAACAGACAAACAAAAAATAACTGTAGGGCCGACAGGTGGCATGATGGTTAAGGTGCTGGACTCCCACATGGTTAACCATGGTTTGAGTCCCAAACCCAGCTGCTTGAAAATCATGCCAAGCATGCATGCATACATGCCCTAAGTCCCAAGAGGAGAATGGAGGAGAGGGGGTTGCAACATGGCTATCCCTCTTCAGGAGTGATTTCTTACTTTCCCTCTGACCATCTCTCTGCAGTGAACACACGTGCACTATGGCAAACACATGTTTAAAAATGTGAAAATTACTGACATATTCAAAAAATTGCCTGTTTTGTGCAATATGCAATTTGGATTGCCAGCTGCCTATGATTGAGTTTTCTTTTATCTTAAGCTAGTTTTACCTGTGTTCTAAAAGAGTTCTAACTAATACAGCATGTATTTTCTTATTTATAGTTTGTTTTTAATTATACAGTATAAGATTTCTTAGAAAAGTGTCCCCATCCAACAAGCCTTCAATTATTTTCCTGAATTTTCACTCAGAACTTTCATTTTCCAGGTAGCTTTTGTTGCTGTATAGCCTCGGATGTCAATGTCCTAGTACTTTAAGATTTTCTTGAGAGCCAGGAGACATTAGGCCTGTTCACATGTCTGCATCATCCTCAATGTCCTGTACATTGCACTTCACTAAAAGGGATTCAGACACATACATTGAAAAATAAGAAAAAAAGGATGAAAGAGAAAAAAGAGAGAAGAGAAAAAGAAAGGAAAGAAGGCGAAAGAGAAGGAAAATAAGGAAAAAGGAAAGTCAAGATGGAAAGAAGGAATAAAGATAAAAATGTGTTTCTAATCTTTTAGGAAATTTTTTTTTCTATGTTGTCCACAATGATGTTAGTTCCAGAGTCTGTTACAATTGCCATATTTGTTAAGATTAGGATTGCGCCTCCTTCTAACCCACCGCCCAATGAAAAACCAGAATCCATATGCATCTGAGGTAGGCCTACCACTGCCCCTTTGACCAGAAAGACTCTGCCCTAAACCTCTCCTTCCAGCCCAACACCCAGCAAAAATCCAGCTAGGGTAGTTTCTGTCTTCGTTCTGTCTCTGTCTCGCTCTCTCTCTCTTGAAATTTTTCTCTTTTACACACACACACATATTATATATAGTCTTTAAAAATCCGTAGGTACTGTCTCTTGTCTCTGACCTCTCCTTTCTCTTGCTAATTTCAGAATCCATGCACATCTGAAGTGGGCCTGGCCCTGTCCCTTTAACTAGAAAGCCTCTGTCATAAACCTCTCCTTCCAGGTGCACAGTTCTCATTTTTTTTTTACCTTTTCCTTAAAAAAATTTTTCCCCTTTTTTTTCATTGTTTTGTCCTTTTTTTTTTTCTGTCTTTTTCCCTGTTTCCTTTCTTTTACCTGACTTTCTCACTGTGCTTCTCACTTTCCACACATTGAGTGTCCAGGAAGGCCTAGGTACACAGTAGTGAAACATCTTAACACTTTTAGGTCATAGTAAACCTCAACCCCCACTGAACTGGGACAGAAGGAGAGAAATTCATCTTTATAAATCTAAATTAAAATTACTTTCTGTGGATACCATGTTACAAAACATAGTAGTAGAAAATAAATAGGCATAGAAGTACCTCACAGTAAAGTGAAGAATATGAGCTTATAATAGCAGAAATCTCTAACAAGTTAGCCAGACATAAATATACCACTAAATGGCTAAGTGGTAAGGCTAACAGGGCCTGCAAAGTGAGCAGCTGGGAGAAACATGGAGCTGCAGAGAGCGTGGCTCATCTCCTCCCAAACATCTCTGAATTCTTAGTGGACACCCTGCAGCTCAGTCCTGGTGCACCTATTCCCTTGAAACTGTGAGGCCTTTGCATTATCCAGTTCCATTCACAAAAGTGCAGATTGCTTGATGAGGATCAGGGAAACAGAACTGCAGAAATATTGCAGGTCATCTCTGCACACCTCTAACATTCAGAAATAACTTCAAGAAGGTAAGAAGTAATGTATAATCCATCAGATGACCAGAAACCACCACAAAGGCACAAGAAATGTGGGAAAACAGGAAAATATCTCTACCCTCAAGGGGAAAAAAACAGCCCTTCCTCATCCACAGACAGTACAGTGGAACTCGTGGAAATGTCAGGTACAGAATTTAGGATATTCATAGTGACAAATCTAACAGAGATCCAAGAGAAGAGAGACGATGAACTCTAGAAAATGCAGGACAGAAAAAACTAGTTCCAGAGGGTGAGGAAATTATTCTATGATCTGAAAGAGGAAATACATACCATATAAAAGAATCAAACGGAACTGTTAGAGATGAAGGCTATAATATAGGAAATCAAAACCTTCCTTAAAAGTATTAAAAGCAGATTAGATCATGCAGAAGATCAAATCTCAGATGTAGAAGACAAAAAAAATTACCAAAAAGACTGAGAAAATAATGAAAAATGTGAAAACAATATATGAGTAATACTAGATACCATTAGATGCCCAAACATCCCAATAATCGGTATCACAGAAGGTGAAGAAACTAATCGGGGCTTTGATAATCTATCCCATGAAATCCTGGAAGAAACCTTTCCAAACCCAGAGGGACATTCAAATATCCAAACCCAAGAAATACAAAGGACACCACATAGAATCAACTCAAGATCCTCTCTAAGGCACATCATAGCCAGATTGACCTAAACCACAGACAGAAACAAGATCCTAAAATTGGTAAGAGAAAAATGTCAAGTTACTTTCAAAGGATATCTTATCAGGCTAACTATTGGACCTCCTGTCAGAAACAATGTAATCAAGGAAATATTGGAAAAATATATTTAAAGTGTTGGGTGAAAAACAATTTCAACCAAAAATACTATATCTAGCAAGATTATCTTTTATATGGGAAGAAAAGATCAAAACATTCTCAGCTAAACAAAACCTGAAAGAATTTACTAACACCAGACCATCTCTTCAAGAAGTTCTGAAGGGAGTACTATACCAGGAAAACTAAAGACAGACAGACAAATAAAAGAATAAAAAAATGACCAAGAAAAAGGCCAACTTAATGGTAGGGACAAGTTCTGAAATATCAATAATAATGTTGAATGTTAACAGAAAGGTCAGACCACAGTAGCTCTGCAAATTCAACAAAAGAGATTACATGAGTCTGAACTGGTGAAATAGAATTCTATGACTTTTTTTCTAAAACATTACTGATTTTCTTCTATGCTTTGTTTTCCAGATTTAAGGATTTTTGTTTTCTTTTCAGTGGTCAATAGGTTCAGCAATTTGCAAAAAGAACTTTTTTCATTGAAACATCAACTTCTCTCCCTTCCTGACCCCTTTGCAACTGGAAAATATTTGTGATCATTCTTATTTTGTGGCAGAATGGTTATTTTCATAAGTTCAATAATACAATAGTATCTGTTGCCTTGCATCAGAAATTGAATTCTTCTGAGGCTTTGTGCAAATAAAAGACCGAACTAAGATTAACCTAATTTTTATTTTTTTGCAAATAAGTTCATTTATACCTCTCTAGTAAAGGGGAAGGGAGAGAGAAAAAGAAAATATTTCATAAGAAAATTACAGTGCACTTGTCACTAGATTCTAACTTTGTCCATACTTTTAGTTTAAGATCTTTTGTGAATCAAATAATAAGGAAGGGGTAATACGGGGTGGCTAATGGAGTGAGTGAGGGAGGAAACAGGGAAAAATATGTTTAATTGATACAAAAAATGAGAAGCTATTTGCTGATAATAATGTATATAGTAATATCTTTGTCTTGAATGGCGTGCATGGTGTTTGTGTTGGAAAAAGAAATATATACCGTGAAGACATGTGATTAAATATTAATAAATTTTTTAAAAAGATTAGGAAGGTTACTTCTATTGATGATGGCTAATCTTGTATATTTTTCTTTTTCAACAGTTTTGGCATGACAGCCTGCCATATTTAAGATCCTCAATCTTTCACTTATTAACCTGTTTTCCACGGAACACCAGCATCTCTAGACTCACTCTTCCCAGCTGTGAAATGCACCACAAGTACCACCTTAAAGGCTAGCACGAGGGCTTCACCGAGTCCCCAGGCAGAGGGCCTGACCTAGGGAATGCAGCGAAGATGAGCGAATGCTGACATATCCGGTCATTGCTGCTCCCAGAATTCCTTTGGCTGGCCCACTCTAGAGCATCTTGAAAAAGAAAACAAAAAGAAGCACCAGACCCTGATTCTCACTCATCCCACTCCCTGGCCCTTCTCCTGTCACTCCCATGTCTATCAGAGTCACAGTGTGCCAGGCACCGAGTGACTTCCTCTGTGTCGACGTCGTCCACAATCTGCCATCTCCTCACTTCTTCCAGATCACAGAAATCTTTGAGAAACTGCTGAACATTTTTAAACCTTACCTGAGAGGGAAAATGCATAAAAAGACATCTTAAAATTACCTGCATGGAATTTCAGTGTCAAAACTCCCCATAAGGTCAAGCCGTAGCCCCTAAGGGCATCGATCTGGAAGTGGTGGGAATCAAGCAGATGTCACCTGCATCCTCCCTCGTTGCTCTTTGCACACCAGAACACATGCTTCCATGGCAGCATGCTCACCAGTGGCGCTGACCCAATCAACGCCCGCGCACACGTGTAGGCTGAGAGGTGGCACCCACCTCGGCCTGGCCGAGAAAATGCCTGGCCGTCATCACCCAGCCTGGAGGAAGCAGTCCGTTTGGACAGGGAGGCATGGGGGGTGTCTAGCAGCTTTCACACCCTCTCTCTTTTGTTTACATGACAGTTCTTCCATTGATCAGGGAAAATGCAAAATGTCTGTCTTAAATATTCCAGTCTGGCTAAACCAGACAGGTACATGTTCTAGGACTCAGCAGTCCAATCATACAACTAAGATGCTAACCAAAGCGAAGAAAGGAACAGACCATCCTCAAGAGTGGTTTTCTAAATATCCAGAGACATATTCAAAAGGCCCAATGTTAAGGCAAAATATGTGAGGTCTCACTGACCATGAAAACACAAGCGAGTGAAACTGGAGGTGGCCCTGGGGAAATATCAATGAATCCTTTTCTTTTCTTTTCTCTCTCTCTCTTTTTTTTTTTTCCTGAGAGGTTTTTGCTATAGGGCACGTGCACTCACCAGAAAGACAGAGACAGAAAGCGAGAAATCACTCTGAGAGGGGGCATGGCCACGCCGCAATCCCTTCTCCTCCATTCTCCTCTCAGGATCTTGGGCACGCACACACACATACACACGCCTGGTGTGAGTTTAAGCCACTGGGTCCAGGACTCAAACCATGGTCCACTACAGGGGAGTCCAACGACATAACCATTATGCCAACTGCTTGTCCCATTTTTAACTTACTATTATTTTTTAATTTGTTATAGGGCACATGCACTCATCAGAGAAGGACACAGAGATAGAGACAGAGAGAAAGTGAGAAAGCAAGCTTCCACCTCCGAGATTCACACTGCGGTTGGCCATGTGGGAGTCCTGTGCTTTAGCCACCACACCACCCGCTGGCCCCAGTATCAGTGCATCTTATGAGAGGCATGGCTGTCTGTTCAAGTTCAGTCATCCAGGTATCGAGCGACTGCCAGTCCCGACTGTTCTGTGCTGGGGATGGAAACACGCACTGCGCTTGGTGCTGGTCCCCAAAGAGCTCACTGTCTAAGAGAGGAAGATCAGAACGATGCTAGGCGCATTCGGGCACTCCAAAGTGGTGTGGGAGGTGCAGACACCAAGCAGCTCTGCACAGATTAACGAAAATCTCCAACGAGGTGATGACGTGGCCATTAGGCATGAGGAAAAAATATGCAACTGTTTGCTATGCAAAAATAACAAATAAAAGAGAGAGTCAGAGAAACATCTGAAGCTAAGGAAAGAGCATGACAGTGAGTAGTGTGTGTTCGTAAGGGTCTCTGAACTGTCAGCAGCTTAGCCCAGGAAGACTGACATCGGCTTACTTCACATGTCCAGAGAGAACAGGGCAGGGCTGAGAGCATGGATGCTTTTCTACACAGGGACTTAGAGACCTAGGCCACAAAGGCACTGGGAAGGTTTCCCTCCAACTAGCAGGAGAGAGAGCAGAGCAGAAGTAGAGGACACTGGCCCTTCGCCTCCGCCACCATCACAGACGCCCAGGCTGAACACTGCCATGGTCCCCCCACTGGCTGGGGACCATCACGAGCCTCCATGCTTCAGGTGCAACTGTGGGAGGATGCGTCCGTTGTCCCAGCTCCTGCCCACAGGACCTGCCCTGCCACGCTGGCCCCCAAGACTGTGACCATCACCCTCAGCACCATCACAGCTGCACAGCAACACTGACTGGGAATGGGATTGCATGAAGTGGAATGGAGGGCCACCCTGGGGGTCAGGAATCCCATGCCAATGAGCTAAGGGGTGCAGGAATGGTGGGGGGAGCAGGCAGGTCTCAGTGACGAGATCTCAGTGCTCAGATACAGGGCAATCCATGGCGATGGTGACAGGTGGCCCGCCTGTGCCACACCTGTGATCTCAGAGACACAGCTAACCTCGGTCCCTCAGTCTCCAAAGCTTCCTGAAGCCTACAATCTAGGATAGATAAAATTCCTGCTAAAACAAGACCCAAGGGAGAGTTTTGAATCCATATAATATAACACTGCATTTGCCACAAACACTTGATCCAACAGCACGGATTCTGTGCACTTACTACGTGCCCTGGGGATAGAGTGTGAACGAGACAAGGGCCCTGCTCTCACGGTCTTACCCGTTAGCAAAAGAGACAGATAATACAGAGGCAAAGACATGAATAAGTAATGCAGCTGTGGGGAATAGCAAGAGGCACAGATAAAGCCCAACAGGTGTGAGATGGAGAAGGCTAGAGAGAGGATTGCACGAAAAGCGCAGGACCTGGGTGGCCACTGGAAAGACCTTCCATGCAAGGGACAAGGTCACAGGAAACAGAGTGGTGAGGAAGAAGGACAAAGGTGATGTGTGTTGGACAAAGTAGGAAGGAGCTAATAAATGATGGTGGTGTTATATTGGCATCCACAGATGTCGCACGAGAGTGCCCAGGTTCCAAGCCTTTGGACTCGGAAAAAGGAGCCAAACTGTAGGCGCCTATTCCCAGGAAGGGCTCTCAGAGTGAGCTGGCAGCAGCCATCCCCTGCACTCAGAGATGCTGTAGCTGCTGCCACCTCTGCAATTGCCCGGGCTGCCAGGTGTCACATGCTTGGGACTGGCTGGGAACCGAGAGGCCCTTCTTGCATTGAAGCACAATGGTCTATTCTGCTCTCCTGGCAGGTCGTCATTGATCTCAGAAGATGGGCGTCTCCGGCTTTGGTGTGCACGAAGTGCCTGGGAACAGATGACTGCGCCGGCACAGGGCAACTGAGAACAGAGCGGCAGCCCATCCGCAGACTCAGCGTTCTGGAGAGGAGCATCTGGCCTCGAGTCAGCTCAGGGAAGCGACATGAAAACAGCCCGGCCAGAGCATCTGGCGAGATGGGAGCCGAGTCCAAGAGCCTCAGAACCTTTGTTCCTGAGTGACTGTGCTCCTGCTGGTCTCATGGATCAGGAGGAGGTGCCAGAGCCAGGGGCTCAGGAAGCACAGGCTATCAAGAGCACAAGAAAGCCGGTCGGGTAAGGCCAGCAGGCAGTCCTCCAGCCCCCCACCCTTCCTCTCCCCATCTTCCCAGGATCTAGAAACGGCTTTCCCCTGGAGTGATCACAGGCAGCTCCAAGGACCGGGACACCCCTGGGGAGCCTGACTGAGACCCAAAGCGGGGATTCCCAAAACTGTACACCTACATGTATGGCTCAGCGCGATCCTCTTCTGGAGAACATATTCGGAAACGTTCTATTCTCAAAAGGGCCTATGCCCCTAAGTAACTTTAAGAGACACAGCTCCCTGAGCCAGCTGTTACAGAGAGTCCTTGGACCGCCTCTCGGGGGAGGACGCTTCCCACTGACCAGGGTGGCTGTGACGTGGGGGCAGGTAAAGGACACTGCCGGGCCCAGCGTGGCAGCTGCTTCCACCCTGTGTCCTGGGCGATTGCCCCATTACGCTGCAAGGTTGCCTTAGCTTCTCTGATTACGGATGAGAGAACCAAATCCCCAAGGAGTTGAGCAGGTTGCCAGTACTGACAACACCCTGCAGATCTGGACCAAGGGCTGTCTAATTCCAAACTGCTTTTCCCACCTCTCCTCAGTGATTCATCCAAATAACTGACACAATGGAACTGGCCTCAGGGTAGGATCATACCAGTCCACACGGTCCACTCCAATCTTCAACTCACTGCTGTCTTCCATCAAGCAGAGAGAGATTCATCCAAATAACTGACACAATGGAACTGGCCTCAGGGTAGGATCATACCAGTCCACACGGTCCACTCCCAATCTTCAACTTACTGCTGTCTTCCATCAAGCAGAGAGAGAGAGAACTCCAAATGGCTCCAAAAATGGGGTTCCCAGGAAAGAAAGGATTCCAGAGCAGGTCCGCCTTTGAACAGTCTGTGATTAGAGTCCCAAGATCAGGCAGGTCTCTGAGCTGTCCTCTCCAGGCAGGCTGCTTAGCCCCGAGGCCCCAGCGCAGGTTCCCACTCTCTGTGGGTCCTTTAGGAGTGGATTGGTGAAGAATTCTCCTGCTGGCATGAGATTGTAACAAAGGATGCTTAAAAAGCAGAGCTTGTGTCCTGTTCAAATCTCCGTCTCACCGAGGAGAGTCTCAGGAAGAACTGGCACCAACCTACTCAATGACATACCTTCTCTTGGGACCTACTCTGGGCCAGGCTGGGAACAAGGTCCAGTGTTCACTTCCCCCATGGGGAAGGCTTCCCACCCCTCTTACAGACTTTCCATGGTCACAGTTCATCTTGCTCTTAATAGCAGAAATGCTTGAGTCTGGGTAATTTATAAAAATAGGGGTTTACTCAGCTCACGGTTTGGAGGTCAGAGGTTATGGGGATGCCTCCAGCGAGGGGCTTTTTTTGGGGGGGTTTCTGAGATGGTGTACATGTCATGAACTTGAGCAATGCAGCGCATGTCTGGGGTCACGTGTGTGCCTATTTCAGGCTCATTTCTCTTTCTCATAAACCCACCAGTATTCAGGTGGGGGGGGGCCCACCCTGTTAACCTCATTCAATCCTAATCACTTTGAAAAGCCTCCACCTCTTAATTCCATGGACAAACTATTTCCTTGTAACACCTCTTCACAGTGTGAGGACAACCGAATTCCAACTCAGGAGTGCTGGGAGAGACAGTAACCTTAGCGCCTTCTCCTGCCATTGCTGAGCTCGGAGTCAAGCCCAGGGCGTCCAGCGTCACGGTTCCATTGATATCTCTGTGTCTGTAACGAGGTGTTGTACAAAGGGCATAGCTTCAAAGTCAACTGGGCTGAATTCATCTCCGCCAAGGTCAAACACGCGACCTTGGTCAAATAGCTTACCTTCAGTCTCTTCCTGTAGGAAATGAGAGCAAATAACACCCATGGAGCAGGAATAAATGAGACTGAGCAGAGAGAGCACCCAGTAGGTGTGCAAGGCAGAACAGATATCCCTGTTTTATTTCAGCACTGATTGCAATCGGCCGAGCCAGCAGGGCCGGCCCGAGGCACACAGACTGCACTGATGGCCCCGGGTGGGATCTCCTGCCCTTGGGCTGGTCACAGTCACTTCCCTTGCCAGTTGCTCTTTAAGAGGAACCAATTTCACACTTCCAGATAGATCCACACTCCAAATTGTGTTTGTTTTAAAATAATGAATAGTGGCATTATTATCCCCACTGCTCTCTAGGGCTCCTGGTGCTAAATGTATTCCTTCCGCATTAGCAGAGCAGCGCTGCGCAGATAAATGGGGCAGTGCCCGGGCTGAACGGCACCGGAGAGAAGGCCCTCCCTGCCTGTCTCCTGCCTCTCGGTGAAACCTCCCAGGAGGCTGCCGGCAAGGCTTCAGATGCCTGGGCGCGTGGCTGGAGAGCGCTGGGAAGACATGGACGAAGGGAACGGCTAGGTCCCTGTCATCCCCTGACTCACAGGTAACAGCCTGCAGCAGGTGGAGCAGTGGAGGATGCCAGAAATAACCGGAGCATGTGGCAAATGGCATCTGGCATAAAACAAACCAGCAGAAAGGTCACCTGTTCATGGAACACCAGGAAAACTCACACCATTTTCCTGTGACGTGACAAGAAGATGAAGTCATCTTCAGGGTGATGCAGACCCTGCCTGTGGCGAGCACAGGCCGGCTGAGTCCTGAGTCAGCCAAGTAGTCTCTGTGACCTCAGACAGGATGCCTCTGCTTATGTGGTAGAGAGGGAGTGGGGACGCGCCCCACAAGGCCCCCACAAGGCCTCCGCTGGTTTTAGGAAGGGACACCGAGGCTGCTCTTCCTACTTTCCAATCCTTTCTCAAGAATGAGAACCACTTGCCACCCTGTGGTGGGACAGCCTGACAGGTATGCCCGGGCACATGCTGGGTAAGGGCCAGCAAACGTGTCCTCATGCCACATTCTCTGCCGCGCTGCAAGGAGGCGCGTGGGCGGGCAGTCCCAGTCCATCCCCAGGCTGGCCGTGCAGCAGGGAGGCCATTACTCGATGTCTCAGAAGGTACAGGGCCTCAGTACAGACTCCTGTGTTAGACACAGCTGTGCACGTGGAGGTAGCGCTGACTCGACTGACCGGGGGGAGGAGGCACCCGCTGCACAGGATTTCTTTTTAAAAAATTTTGCTGACTCATGTACTGACTGGAGAGAGAAAGACAGAAGGTGAGAGAGCACCCCCCATGGAGGATGGTCACTCCACAGTGCCTTCTCCACCATCCCTCCTTCTCGGATTGGTGTGCACGCACATGCACCCAGTGTGTTCTGCAAGCAGCCGGGTCTAGGATGCAAACAGCACAGATGGCCATGTGTGACCTGGCTGCCTTAACCAGCACGCTATACCTTAAACACCACACCATACCTTAGCCAGCACACCATACTTAACCACCATACCATACCTTAACCAGCACACCATACCTTAACCAGCACACCATACCTTAACCAGCACGCCATACCTTAAACACCACACCATACCTTAGCCAGCACGCCATACCGTAACCACCACACCATACCTTAGCCAGCACGCCATACCTTAACCAGCATGCCATACCCTAACCAGCACGCCATACCTTAACCACCATGCCATACCTTAACTACCACGTCATACCTTACCTCCACACCATACCTTAGCCTGCACGCCATACCTTAACGAGCACGCCATACCTTAATGAGCACGTCATACCTTAACTACCACGCCATACCTTAACCACCACGCCATGAGCTGGTCCTCATCACACAATTTTAAATTTGTAATTTTTTCCTGACTACCATCTTACAACAACATTCTCCACATAAGTATGTGTTCTGTTTTGTTGTATTTTAAAGTCTGAGGTTATATTTTATAATTTTCTTTTTCATTGTTTTCTTGTTGCATTTTCTTTTACATCATATTGCATAATGTTTCTTTTACATTGCAAGGTCTACTTCCTTTCAAGTAGACACTCACTACCTGTAGTTTTTGTGAACATCTCTTTAAATTCTTTATGTTTTTAATATACTAGAGGCCTCAAAAATCATTGCTGTCTTGGACCTCTCTAGGCTTCGCAGGGTGCCACACAACCATGCCTCTCCTTTCTTCTCCCCGCGTCCTTCTTCAGCATGTATCTCTAGTGATGCAAGTTTCCCATCTCTGGCCTTCCTCTCTGCTTCCTCGTTGGCGTGTGCCCTCCCCTGAACACGAATGAAGTTCTGACCCACAGAGTCATGTCTTGGGCGGAAGAGATCAGAGCAGTCGAGCTCCTCAGAGCCAGCATTCCTCAGCAGTGAAGGTGAGCACCCCACACGCATGCACGGCGATTGGTAAGAGCTGTGCCAGGAACAATGGCTGTTTTGCATGGCTCTGTTCTCCACACACACACACACACATGAGCCTTGCAGAGAGGTGACAGCAATGGCGTCTACAGTCAGTTTGATGTTTCTGGTTCCTCTTGCCAAATATCACCAAAACATCAGTTGACTGCTTTGAATAGCCCAACATTTGGCACAGTAATGTTTATAACATGATTGGCATGTTGCATCTATTTGAATCACCACTTCCAGGGCCATGTCCCACACTGAGGGATGTGGACGTGGCAATGCAGACCTGGGCTGTTCCTTGACTGCCCTGTCCCCTGTCATACAGGTGCAGATGAAAGCAGGCCTGCTCTGCCTAATACCATGAGCCAGATGTTCACCCGGTGATGTCTCCTCATGTTTTAATGTACTTTCCCGGGTTGTGACCCCAGGGCTGTAGACACTTCTTGATGCCAGTGTCTCCGTTTAAGCTCTGAGATGCCTCTGCCTGAGTATCTGCCCTGAATCTGTCCAGTGCAGCAGTAGCTGGAAGCCAAAGCTGTACCAGGTTCCTCCAGTTCAGGAATGAGGCTCGATACTCTCTTGTGCAGTTCTGAGCTGGGGGCTGGCACAGCAATGGGGGCCTATCTTAATATGTGAGGCGAGGGTTCCTGCAAGGTTTTTTGGTTTTATTTTCTTTTTTTGAGAGTTTTTTTTTTTTCTTTGCTATATGGTCTGTTCGCTCGCCAGACAGACAGATTTTGTTGTTGTTGTTGTTTTGTTTTGTTTTTGAGTTTTGTCATGTTTTCCAAGCAGAGATTTGATCTGCAGCCAGACATGTGGGATTCAGTTCCCTGTTCCCTGTCCACTGTGCTTAACTGCTGTGCTATGGGGCTGGCCTGGCAGCCTACAATTTTTATTCTACCAGCAGTGTAACACGGTCTCAGTTAGTTAGCTTCACATCCTCATAGCATTTACTACTATATCTTTTTTTTTTTTTCTTTGCTATAGGGCATGTGCGCTCGCCAGACAGACAGAGAGAGAGAGAGACAGAAAGCGAGAAATCACCCCCCGGGGGGATGGCCATGCCACAATCCCTTCTCCTCCATTCTCCTCTCGGGATTTTGGGCACGCACGCACACGCACCCAGCGTGAGTTTCAAGCCACTGGGTCCAGGACGCGAACCACAGTTGACTACATGGGAATCCAGCGACATAGTCAGCACGCTAACTGCTGGTCCTGCCTGCAAGGTTTTCATCTAGCCCTCCACCCTTGCAGAGAATCCCAGCCCTCCAGCCACCACACGCTGTAAGCAAAAGGTCCTTCAGATGAAATTCAAAGAGAGAAATCTGAACTTTGTAAGGATGAAGAAACCTTCTCCCACACCTGCTGATCCAAGCCTCTTCATGTGGTGCCTTTGACCCTGGGCCTGCTCCCTGGAGAGGCCTGAGGGGCATATATCGGCTCCACTCTGGCCTGCAATACCCACCAGCAGAGCCTGGGTGCAGCCGTGGCTGTGAAAATGGTGCTCCAACTCAGTTGCTCTCAAACTTTAGCAACCCCCAGCATCACCCAGGGCCTCTGCAAGTAGATTTCCAGGCTTTCTCAGAGTTTCTATCCCAGAGGTGCCCCTGAGAGCTGGAAACGCATCTCCTCCTGCTGGCAGGTGCCCTCAGGCTGCTGTGGCAGGCCCGCACTCTGAGCGCTCACTGGTGGCGCTCTCTCAGGGACGGACTCACACTGTACTTCAGGCCTCCGGGGGCTAACCTCTCTGCACGCTTCAGACCTGCTCTGCTGTGCTACCTCCGGAGATGCTGGCCTCCCCTCACACCAGCTCCCTGGGAAGTGCAGCTTACCTACCCGGTGCCGGTCCTCAGCCCTCTCCAGCCATGCCTCTCCTCGCAGCAGGCCTGGACACTGGTGCAGAGTGGGCACCTTCAGTGCCAGACTAGGGAGTCCCTTTTCCATGACGATGTCTCTCTAGCCTTGTTTCTCAGAGCCTTCCTTGGACTGCCTATCAAATCCCTCCATGATCCAAGAAAGTGTCGGAATAGCCTTTGGGGGATTTCATCACATTTCGGGAGGCAGCGAGGTGTGGGCAAGGATGAGATTGTGTGACCCAAACACTGTCCTGCCACGGGCAATAGGCTGCTCTGACTTCCTGTAGCTGTAGCAAAAAGCTCTCCTGGGGTCCGATTCGACCCGACGCCTGCGTTACTGAGTGGCCCGGAGTGCTGCGTGCTGCGGCATTCC
>NW_006159718.1:1629662-1634268 GCF_000334495.1 Tupaia belangeri chinensis
GGCTGCTGCCCAGAAGCCAGCAAGAATGACAGGAACGATGCCTACTGTTGGCGTCACTGCTGAGTCACGGCACTGAAAGGGCCGCATGTGGCCCACCCACCTTCCCACGACAGGCGCTTGCTCAAGTCAGGAAGCGGCGCCCTTCTCCGTCATGACGGCTCTGGAGAAACTTTGAGGGGCACAGAGCGCTGGAAGGTTGCACTCTCGGAGTCCCGGAGGGAGGGACAGCACTCTCAGGCAGAGAGCTTGAAGGGGACATAATAAAGGGCTATTTGAAAGATGTAGGCAGTTTTTTAAAAAGCAAAAGGAAGGGTGGTGCTATGTTTTGAACATATCCCCAACATTCATGTGCTCAGCCCCTGTAATGAGATTACGAGAAGGAAGAGTTGATCCAATTATGATGTTGAAATGTGGAGCTCTGGGAGACGATTCGGACTATGGCCATCAGGGGAGAGCTCCAACCGTTGAGTCCTGGTGGGTTTATAGAGAGGGGGCAGATAGAGACACAGATGGACACAGCCACTCTGAGCCCTCCTTCCCTTGTGATGTGACCAGGGCTCTGCAAGACTTCTGCCAGAATTGGCGCCTGGACCTCGGGCCCCCAAACTGAACCGAGTGTAGGTGCTGTCTGTGATTAGCAATGGAGCGGACCAGACAGACCGCTCAGCGTCTGTGCGGTTATAACAGCAGGGTGAGCCTTTAGTTCCATGGCGTGAGACAGCAGAGGTGGTGACGGAGCAGTGGGGAGGTGTGTCTAAAAGGGGCTGTGACCTGTAATAAACCATATCACCAGTGAGAGCAGCCAGAATGAACGGCTCTCTTTGCCAATCTCCTACTGAAGCTCCCATTTGAAGAACTCAAACCAAAGCCAACCAGCCAAGGAGCCCATTGAAGCAACCCATGCAGTTCAGACTCTAGGGACACAGAGAAAGGCAGAGGGTGGGAGCAGAGTTAGTGATGCAAATGGAAGAGGCCCAGCACATTTCCCAAAAACTAAGACTATATTTGAAAAGAAGGGAGGCCTCTGGATGGGCATTTGATCCCAAATGGGAAGGTGGGGACTAGTGTCTAATACAGAAAAACAAACAAAAATTAGAAAATGGCTACTCAACTTGATGCTCCTAGCACACTTGGAAATGAAAGATTTGGCTAGAGGGGGGTCCCAGTGGCATGGCGGTTAAGGCTGCTGGATCTGAAATGGCTGACCACTCAGTTCATGTCCTGGACCCTGTGGCTTGAGAAACACACCAGGCATGTGTGCATGCATGCTCAAAATCCGGAAAGGAGGGAGAGATGGAGGAGCAGATGTTTCAGTGTGACTGTCCCCACAGGGGTGTTCTTTCTCATCCCTCTCTCCTCTTTCTCTCTCTCTTCCTCTCTCTCTTTAGCAAAGAACATGCTCTGGCCAATTTGAAGAAGAAGAGGAGGAAGAGGTTATAAACTTTGAGAAACACAAGACATAAAATTAGACCAGAAGAATCAACTCTCATTGTACCAAAAACCCAACTCCCATATCACGACTGGAAAAGAGAAAGGCAATGGATTAAGATGGTAGACACTGATAGTTCATAATGGTTGGGAAGATGTTATGTCTTTGCCTTGAGTCTCAAAGAAAAGAGAAGCACTTCGGACATAATCAAAGTGACGACATGAGAAAATTTGAGGGCTGGTAAATTTCCAGGAATGGTGCAATTCCCAGGATGCTAGGCGAGAAACGTGACACAGCTCATATGCAAAGTAGATGGTGCCAAATCAAGAAGACTTGGAATAGCAGACAAAGGACAGACCTTGGCATGTGACAGGGCAGGGCGTGGGTGACAGGGCATGGCTTTCTCTGTCCACCAGGTACTGTGGCACCGACACTGTCAGGTAACTTGGGTGGAGGACAGATTGGAGGGCGTGCAGAATGAACTCATTTTCTTGGTTCAACTCCCAAACAATGCAGGAAACAGACTATGACCCCTATCTTACGAGCAGATTGGAACTCAGGAAAAGGGTAGCAGTCTCCTCTACGGCGGACCTGGAAGCCGAGCTGCAGCCTGCCCACCAGCACATCGTGGACGACGAGCCCCACGTTCTCCACCCCGGCACACCAGAAACCCTGCGGTTGTATGAACTCGCCAGCTCATCCCCAGCACTGCACCTTACTGCTCCTTCTGCCTGAATATTCTCCCCATTCTCATTTCACTTGGCCCATCAGTTTAGGTGTCTGATCAGATGTCACCTCTCCAGTAAGGACTTCTGTGACCATTCTTTCTATGGTATAGCCTCCCCCAAAACACCAGAAGCCCTGTACTCTAGCTTATTTTTCAGTGTAACACTTCAGGGCTGAAATCGAACACACTATAGAAAGAGATAGAGGGGGCAGCAGGTGGCATGGTGGTCAAAGTGCTGGACTCCCACCTGGCCAACTGCAGTTCGAGTGCTGGACTTGGAGGCTTGAAACTCACACAGGGTGTGTGTACATGAACGCCTAAGATGCCAGAGGGAGGAAAGAGGACAAGAGATTGTGGTGTGGCCATCCCCCCAGGGGGGTGACTTCTCGCTTTCCCTCTCACTGACTCTCCCAGTCTCTCCTCTTGGGCAAGGGCACAAGTGCCTTATGCAAAAAACTTAGATAGATAGATAGATAGACAGACAGACAGACAGATCAAAGAAGGCAGGTATTTGGTGTATCTGTGCACTTCAATGTCCAAGAGCCAAAATAAATAAATAAATACATACATACATAATAAATAAACAAACAAACTGCTGCCATAGACAGGAGCTTCTCCACAAACGGCTGTTGAATGGTGGCGAGTAAATGAGGCGTGAGATGCGGTAATGACACAGGTGCTGGGAGGCAGGATTTCAGGAAGCATTGGCTGAGAAGTAAACAGTTAGGGTAGGTGGGTATTTGGGCTGATTCTCCAAGTAGGATTAGAGATGAATACCCCATTTGTACCAGCACGAAAGTGTTGAGTTGAACAAACGTGTGGGCCTTTCGTGGAGAATTAAAAGCACATGCTCAACGTGTACAGATGTTTTGTTCCCCGACGGCTGGATCCATTCTGATCCAAACCAGGCCTGACGTTCCCGAAAGCCGGTTCCCATAGCAGAGCACTTGCTCTGGAGCCAGGCCAGCGCAGACTTCAGGGCCAGGCTGTGCCCGGTACCAGCCGGCGGCGAACCAATTACCCCTCCTGACCCCAACTGATTTCCTCATACAATCAAGACGATAAATTCTAGTTTCCGACATTGGCCTACACGTACGAAGGAGAGGAGATATTTAAAAGTCCAGGTACTTAGAAAGTGCTCGAGAACTCCCATTTCTCCCCTCTGTCTAGCTGTTCTAACTGGCCTAGACCCAGTCTAGTTTTCTGTAAATGTATTGACATGTTTTCATTCTCAGTAGTTTCTTCAAATTTCAGGGGTAGATATAAAGAGGACACTGTCTTCTTCTGCCCAGGGGACAGCTGTGTTTTAATGGAATCACATCCCTCCACAGAGCCTGCCCAGCGGGGCTGTAATGGGGCAGCCAGGAGCCCTTGCCGCTCCTCCTTCGACCTTGGGTGAAAAGGAGGATGCGCAGTTCCCTCGGGCCAGCTGAGCACATGGAGAATCAGATGACGCGTGGCCAGACTGACCTGGCTTCCTGTCAGCAAGCCTGCCTCTAGCATCCATCCTCTCCCCACGGACCAAATGTGCCACAGTGGGAAATGTTCCTACAAAGCCCTGCAGGCCCTTGGGCGAGAGCTGGTCCCATTACCCATCAGCCTTCATTACAATGAGAGACGGTAAAGCAGGGAGGTCCCACAGGGAGCCCAGAACTGCCTCCTTCCCTTTCCTGAAAAGAGTCACTCCCACAATCAGCCTGCAGCAAGAGCTTCTTAAAACATAACAGATTTTCTCATAACAAAGTTCATTTTAAGGAATCCGGCTTCAGCTCTCTTCCCTTCTTGCTCTTTAACTGAGTTACCTGAAAGAGGCCAGTGCAGATGCCAGGATATCTTCACTTCCTAAAAATTACAGGAGGTTGGCATTATGGACTAAACTACTTCAAGCTCCAACAGACGAGCTCGAAATGAGGTCACTCTTGCCAAAATGTCCCATCATCACAACTGGAATTTGAAGGAAGCCAGTAGACCCCCTAAAAGAGACTTGTTTGTTTGCTTATGAAAACAGGAGACTACAGTCTACCTCTAAGTCAGAATTATAAGGAAATAAACTCGATGCGATGCATGTCTTCTGGCTTGCTTTCTTTCTCTTTTTTTTTTTTTTGAGAGTTTTTTTTTGCTATAGGGCGCGTGCACTCACCAGACAGACAGAGAGAGACAGAGAGACAGAAAGTGAGAATCCCCCCCCAGGGGGGATGGTATGGCCACCCCACAATCCCTTCTCCCCTCTCTCCTCTCAGGATCTTGGGCATGCACGCACACAAGCCCAGGACTCGAACCGCAGTCAACTACGTGGGAGTCCAGCAACATAGCCATTACAATAACTGTTGGTCCCATGTCTTGTGGCTTTCTTAAGAATGTGCCCCCGAAACAGCTCAAGACGCTACCTAGACTCATTGGACATTTTGTTTCAAGAACATCCGTAAAGCCCAGACGCCGTCCCTCTTTTC
>NW_006159718.1:1634299-1643449 GCF_000334495.1 Tupaia belangeri chinensis
TTTCCCTACTCAGCGTGTCCACTCTTGGCTTAAGCAAAGTGACTTTAGGGGTCACAAGGCCCTCCTGCTCCCCATACCCTAGAATTTACACAGTTGTTATTGCTCTACTTCCTCGTTACCTGCTCTTCCCACTCCCAGGCATGACTTAGGCCTTAAAAATCATCCTGAAATTGGAACACAGTGGCACGTATTACCTGGGGCAACTCAGATTTAGTGATGTCCTCGTGACTGTCCAAATGCTGGCCCAGGTGAAATCTTTTGCTTTCCTTGCTTTGCCTCAGCCTCTTTTTCTATGTCGACATCTTCTGAGTTACGAGGTCAGCCAGCCAGCCCAGACCACAGAACCCAGGGAAATGCATATCCATATCACTGATTCCCCCTGGAAAAAAATCTGGCCCCCTAACATGGAGGGAGCGTCTGCTTTCCCCAGCCTTCCTGAGTAATGGAGAAAATCTTGAGATTTTCTCAAAGTTAGATTCCCAGACCAGTAGCATCGGAATCACTGGAGAACTTGATAGAAAAGGAATTTCTTGTGGCTCAGTCTCTCAAACTGAATCCCAACTTCAGAAGGAGTTCAGCCATCTGTTTCAAGAAGCATTCCTGGTGACACCTGTGCACACTCAAGTGTGAGAACTATTGGCCTAGAAATTCTAGCTCCTTGCAAAGTTAGCATAGCTATAGAGGAATGCCTGGCCTGGGAAAAGGCTTTCTTCATAGAGAACAGCATGCAGTAATGAACAAGCCCTTGTCCTTGGTGACAGAGACTTGACTGACCCAAGACAGGCCAACGGCCTGGCTGACCTTACCCACAGAACTGCCACAATTGCAGGTCTACCGAGAAGAATTCCAAAAAGATGACTCTGGTGGTCAGTTCTAAGTCGCAGTGAATTTCTTGGCACTCAGGTGGGGCAGTGAATCAGGACATGGTACCTCCCCTGTGATTACCCTCGCATTTCCAGTGCTGCATTAACCAGATGATGGGATGGGAAAAAGAAAACCCCTAATCATCCCAGCCTTGAGATTGACTTGTATTTAAATTTTTTGGCTGATTCTTTTTCAGTCCTGTCTATATTTACTTTGTTTTTATGTCAGCTATACAGTATTGTCTTTTTTTACTAAAGCAAAGGCCTTTTACCTGTTCTATACCTTCTGTTACTTCTGTTCTCAGAATAAGGGGAAAATAACGTTTAATATCTGCTCCATGCTTGCCATTTGACTAAGCCACTGACATACATGATCCCCTTTAATGCCCAGATAACCCTGTGAGAGGCATTACTCAGTCTCTGACAATGAAGTAACTGGGCTCCAGGAAGTGTAGTGACTTCAGTCGGGAGCCTGTCTGGTTGGAACAGAACTGTGTGCAATCCTGCCACACACGACCTTCCTCTTGGAGGCTGTGTCCTAGCAGACGTTAATTTATATGCGAAACTTCCTGTGTGCGCAAGAGTAACTAAATACATCATTTAGGTCCATTTCGTTGGACAGGAAAGACTAGTTTGTGCTGCAGTAACAAACATCTGCATCTCAGTAGGTTAGCACACAAGTTATAATTTACTCACACCGTCTGCTAGAAGCTCTCCCGGGTACCCCCTTCCAGCTGTGATGCGAGGGTCCAGGCTGGCTCCATCTTCAAGGCTCACCTAACATGACAGGGAATAAAAACACCGGAAAGTCGTGTGATAGCTTTAACTGACTTAGCCCGGAAGGGGTACACATAATGTTCCTTTGTGTTCCATTGACTAGAATTGATGTCACAGTTCCCTGTAATGGCAAGGAGGCTGAGAAATATTGAGCTCTTATGCACCTGGAAGAGGAAGAGTTTTGGTGAACACAGAGTGTATTTTTCTGGCAAATGTGCTTACAGAAAGTTACATATATATTTACATATGTGTGTGTGTGTGTGTGTGTGTGTACCCATCACTCAGCTTAACAAATAGGTGTCTGCAATAGAGGTCCACATGTGCCTGACCCATTACATCACCCTCTTACAGGGAAAAAAATATTACGAGTATACAATTATTTTAAGTTTAATTATTTATTTATTTATTTATTGAGGAAGTGAAGAATTGGTTGGTTTTTGTTTGTTTGTTTTTCTTTTTGCTACACGGCATGTGCACTCACTAGGGAGAGAGGGGAAAGTGAGAAATCGCCCTGGGAGGACAGTCACACTGCAATCCTTTCTCCTCCATTCTTTTCTCAGGATTTTGGATATGCATGACCATATACTACATGTGATTTTCAAGCTGCCAGGTCCAAGACACAAACCTCAGAGTTGGCCGTGTGGGGTCCAGCACCTCCACGCCACCTGACCTGCTGGCCTGAACTGGCTGATTTTTGACAGGGTCTCACCACGCTGAGATCCTCCTGCCCTGGTTCCCAGCTAGCTAGAACTACAGGTGAGGCCCTACTATCCCTGGCCTTCATTAGGCTGAGTAGGAACCAAACCTGGACCTCTCATGTGGTCCCGCTTCCAATAGCAGTGTCCTAGCAGCGTGCCCCACTGTGGCTGAGCTGGAAATGTTACCTTAAATGTTGTATTAACCATTCCCTTCATCGTCTGTTCTTGAACTTTACATAACAGAATCAGCATGTGCATATTTTTCCATGGCTGCTTCTCTAGCTCAATATTATGCTTTTAAGATTTATTCACACTGAAATGTGTAATTCTAATTCATTTATTTTACACTGCTGCCCAGTATTTCCTCGTGTAAATATGCCAGTATTTATTTTCCATTCTACAGTTTATGTTCATGTGGATTATTTCTATTTTCTTGTTGACATGAATGGTGCTGCTACCAACACTTTATATGTATCTTCTCCTGAACTTTCTCATGAGTATTTTAGGGCACATACTGATAAAATTAATAACAAAGCTATAAGGTATTCTCATTGTCAGTTTCACTAGAAAATGACCAGTTTTTACCATAAATGAAATTGAACAATAACTAATACTGGTGAGGATCTACAGCAATGGAGACTCTCATCTACTTCCAGAGAGAGTACATACTGATAAACCTACAGAGTAAGTTAATCCTGTAGTCAGAAACAATGGTTTTGAGATAAAAAGATAGTGAATGAAGCATTCCACAAGTCTTTGGATGATGACAATGTCAGGACCATGAGGACGTTAAAGCAAATCGGTTCTTATGGTGAAGGCTCTCCAGTAAGTACAAGCACACCTGTGATGGCCCAGGCACGGTGGAGTAAGTTATTGTACCTAACCTGCTGCTAAGTACTAAGCAGCTAGCTCATTCTCTATAGAATGTAGATGTGCTGGATCCTCAGCATTGAGCTCTATCACTAACAGGTAGACACATAGAAGAGAAGATGATCAGATTAGTTTGAATCAGGAAAAACAATGTTATTTACTCCACATAAATCCTTCATCCCTGCTATCTGGACACTTTAATTTTTGAGTTCTTTAGAAAGCACTTAATAGCTAAGAAAAGATGTCTACTACATTCACAATTTTATCATTTTTTCAACCCAATTATTAAAACACTTCCCTACAGAGATTATCTTTGGTTTGCATTCACACAAATAAAACAGCTATGCTCCAGTCAGTGCCACCTTTGAGAGACCCACCCATACAGCTCTTTCTTCCAGGACTTCTTGTCACTAATTCTCAAATCTTGTTATTACAAGTCACTGTCCATTAGTTATAACCATACCCCAGGAACCAATGTACATCTATTTCTCTATTTCTTCTTTCAGTCAAAGTGAGAAAACAAGTTTACTGACTAAAATTTTGCCTAATGATAAAATATATTATCTCTGCTATAATATATGACTACCTCATTGGGGTTACAAGACTGGTTGGTACAGACATACTTCAGAAACACCTATAAATCAATGCTGAAAGAGTTGATCATAGGAAACTTCAGGTTAGGTTAAAAATGTGAGTTGAAGAGAGGTTCAATCCCACACAAGTAAATGCCATGTAAATTTTGGATGTTTGGGGGACATGCTTAAGCCTGATCTCACACAAATCATTTCTAGCTGTTAATGAAGTGGTTCAGAACATGATAGGCATGATAATGTAATAAATTAATGACAGACAAGCTCATTATCATATATACAGTTAGTACCAGATTCCAGTAAGAAACCAGAAACCGTTCTTCAACAGGAAATCCTTGATAAGCGACCACAGCAAAATGATAGCATCGGGAGCTACAAGCTCCCATGCCTCCGCAAAAACATTGAAAACAGGAAGAAAATTTATGAGCCAAATTTATCAAAACTCTAGAAAATGGTCAAAAGCTTACAGCAACAGGAAATACTGAATGAAGAAAAAGACAATTTTAAACTTGTACAATAGGATAACATTATAGCATTTTTTTTTTGCTATTTTTACTTTTTACTTGTCCTACCCCTTCCTAGTATAAGAGTGGTCTTTTTTTAATCTTCAATATTTTATTTTATTTTTATTTCTTTTTTTTATACATTCAGTCACATTATTATTTAGCTTACAAAATGGATATTTCGACAGGTGAGCATTTCTCTCTAGTGCAGTTGATAAAACTGTAAAATATCTTCAACAGATAACGCCACATTTCTTTGTCCCATTAATGCTTTGCCTCCCTATTTTTCTTCTAAATGTCCTTAAAGCAACAGTCTGCATTTCCACTGTGAATCCTGGTCCTTAGTTCTAGAAGAAAAAGAACAGAGACTTTCCACAAGTTATTGTATGTTTGAAAATGTCTGGGGACGACCTGAAGTACTTACGCAAGGCATTTCTCTCTTTTGGGCCTAACTCAGAACTCAGTTAAACACAGGAGGCAGTGTGTGAAAACACAGGAGGCAGTGTTTGAAAATGTAACATTAATGAAAGACCTGTGACTACTTAAGGCAAAAAAAATGCCCCAAAATTCCAATTAAGCTGCACATAAATTACTTAAAGTCTGAAGGAAAAGCTGGGAAGAAAGGTTTTCTGTGTGTGTTTGTTTTTGGTTGGGGAGGAGGCAGTGACTAGGACGTTCAAAAGTACCATTCTTGAAAAGTACATGCCAGGAAAGAATGCACAGTCAGAAAGAATCTGAAAAGACCTCAGCAACCACCACCGACTGAGCCCCTGGCTCAGAGAAAACAGCCTGGTTCAGTGGGAAGACCGCCCTACCACAAAGCCAGTCTGAAAAGACTGGAAGAAGTATTTTGCTTTATCACTCCTATTTCATTTTTAGCTTCTGGCATTCAAGAAAATCTCTGTCAAAACACTAGTTGGACACAGCTGAAGGATCAGCAACATTAGGGACAGAACAGTCTGTTAAAAATAGTTTGAGTCACTAAACAAATAGATAATTGTAGCTTTAAACAAATAAAAATAGCAACTCTTGAAAGGGGCAAACAAAATTTCTTTTCCAAAGAGATTTTATATAATCTTATGAATACATAAGTGTTCAGTTTTTAATAACAACAATAAAAAAATCACTGAGATACAAAAAAATAGTAACACATTACCCATCTAAAAATAAAAAGTGACAGAAACCATTGTTGAGAAGTCCAGCTCCTGGAATTCTAGGCAAAATTTTAAAACACTGTGTTTATTTTTAAATAAATTTTATTATTTTATACATTCAATTATTGGATATTATTATAGCATATAAAATGAATTTTCCCAGCATGAATACACTGTATATTAGTCTAGTCAAATATATTTTCTTACATGTTATCATCAACAGATTGAAAAAAAAAAAACTGCTAGAGAAGCCCATCTTTGGCCAGTCCACATGCCATTGGGACATCTGCCCCAGATGGCTTTGCTGCATGGTGAACTGCTTGCAGTTGGGAGGGGTGCTGCTCACTCCACCCGCCATATGCCTTGGAATTCTCAGATATCGTCATTGGGACCTGAAGAGGCCGATCTTTGCCCAATCTCCACACCATCAGGACATTTGCCTCAGTGACAGGCCTGGCTGCACTAAGCAGTAGGGACACTGAGTTGCAGAGAGACTATGGCTCATCCCTTGCCATATGCCTCTGAATTCTCAGACTTCAGCATTTCCTGAAGCACCTTGCTTGAGCTCTTCTCTCTTCCTCAACTGAAGTTCTACAGCTCAGTCCGAGGTGCACCTTGTATCTAGAAATCTGGAGGACTTTGAATTATCCAAGTCCAGAGACAACAATGCAGGTGGCTGGGAGAGCATTAGGGAGGTAGAGCAGCAGAGAGATCACCGATCACCTCCTCCTGCTCACCTTTGAACACTCAAAATTAACTTGAAGAATATAGGAAGATGAATATAGGAAGAAATAGTCACCTGACAACTAAAATCCATCACAGAGGTAAAAGAAGTATGAGAAAGCAAGAAAATATTTCTCCCCCAACACTAATTCCTCATCATCCACAAACAATACTATGGAACTTGTGGAAATGTCAGATAAATAATTCAGGATATTTATAGTGACAGAACTATATGAGATGCAGGAGAAAAGAGAAAACAAATTCTAGAAGATGCAAGGGAAAAGAGACAATGAGCTCTGGGAGATGAGGAAATCCTTTCACAATTTGAAAGAAGTAATAAACAACCATAAAAAAGAATCAAACAGAATAGTTAGAGATGAAAACTGTATTACAGGAAATCAAAACCTCCCTCAAAAGTATTAACAGCAGATTAGACTGTGTAGAAAATCGAAACTCAAATGTAGAAGACAAAACCTCTGACCTAGAAAAAATTATCAAAAAGACTGAGAAAATAACCAAGATGAATGAGGATAATATATGAGAAATACAGGATACCATTAAATGCCCAAATATCCAGATAATTGGTATCCCAGAAGGTGAAGAAAATAATAAGGGCATTGATAATCTATTTCATAAAATTCTGGAAGAAAACTTTCCAAATCTTGAGAGGCATTCAAAACTCCAGACCCCAAAAATACAAAGGACTCCACATAGAATCAACCCAAGAAGATCTTCTCCAAGACACATCATAACAAGATTGGCCAAAACCACAAACAAGGACAAGATACAAAAATTGGCAAGAGAGAAACGTTAGGTTCCTTACAAAGGTTATCCCATCAGGTTAACATCAGACCACTCATTGGAAACAATGCGGGCAAGGAAAGAATGGGGAAATATATTCAAAATGTTAAAGAAAAAACTATTTCAACTAAGATTACTATACCTAGCAAAATTATCCTTCATGTGAGAAGAAAGGATAACTTTCTGAAAGAATTTGGTAACTCCAGACGAGCTCTTCAAGAAGTTCTGAAGGGAGTTCTATACCAGACAGACAGAAATGAGAGAGAAAAAAAAAAAAAAAACAAGAAAATGGTTAACTTAATAATAGGAACAAGTCTAGAAATATCAGTAATAACATTGAATGTTAATGGATTAAATTCTCTGATCAAGAGACACAGACTGGCTGAATAGATTAAAAAAAAAACCAGAAACCCTCTATCTGTTGCCTACAAGAAATAATATAATAATACACCTCGTGGATAAAGGCATACATAGACTAAAAGTGAAGGGCTGGGAAAAGGTATTCCATACAAATGGAAATCAACAAAGTGCTGGAGACGTGATACTGATTTCAGACAATATGGGCTTTAAGACAAAAACTATAAAAAGAGATGGAGAATGGCACTTTATGTAGTAAAATGGCTAATTTATCAAGAGGACATAATCTCATGAATATCTATGTAACCAACTCAGGAGCACACAAATGTGTGAAGGAGAGACTGCTAGATCTAAAAGGCCAGATAAGTTGCAACACTATAATCACTGGAGATAGTCCTCCATTATCTCCTTTAGACAGATCTTCTAGACAAAGAATAAGCAAAGAGATACAGGACCTAAATGATACCATAAATCAAACCACCTTGACAGACATCTATAGGACTTAACACTCTAAAAAAAAAAAACCACTAAATACAAATTTGTATCACCCCTACATGGAACCTTTGGAAGATTCATCATGTGATAGGGAACAAATCAAGCCTTTACAAATTTAAAGGCATAGAAACTATATCCAGCATCTTCTTTGACCATGATGAAATTAAACTTGATCTTAATTTCAGGAAAAATCCTCAAAAATACACAGAAACATTGAAACTAAACAATCTACTTCTGAATACCTTCTCGACTATCAAAGAAATTAAGATTGAAATAAAAAGATTTATGGAAACAAATGATCATGAGTACATAAGTTTCCGTAATCTATGGAACACTACAAAAGCAGTCATAAGAGGGAAATTCATAACAATTAGTGTACATTTTTTAAAAAAAGATGGAAAGGTGGCAAATAGACAACTTAATATCATGCCTTAGGGAACCGGAAACACAGCAACAACAAAAATCCAAAGAATGCCAGGAGAAGATAAATAGTAAAAATTCAAGCAGAAATAAATGAAATAGAAAAGAAACAATACAGAAAATAAATGAAAGCCAAAGCTGGTTCTTTGAAAAGATAAACAAGATTGACACACCATTAGCTAGACTGATTAAGAAGAAGAGAGAAGGGAACCAGATTAATTAAATTTACAATGAAAAAGGCAAAATTACAACAGACACAATAGAAATATAAAACATCATTAAAGAATACTATGAATGACTATATACCAACAAACAAGAGAACCTGGATGACATGGACAAATTTCTGGACACATATAATCTACCAAGATTAAATCAGGAGGATGAAGAAAGCCTGAATATACCCATAACCATCATTGAGATTGAATCAGTAATAAATACTCTCCCAATAAGGAAAAGTCCAGGTCCTAATGGCTTCACTTCTGAATTCTACAAAACATTAAAAGAAGAGTTAACCTGGGACTAGTAGTTAGCATATTGGTTATGTCACTGGACTCCTATGTAGTTGACCATGGTTCGAGTCCTGGACTTGGTGGCTTAAACTCACACCGGGCACATGTGCGTGCATGCCCAAGATTCTGAGAGGAGAATGGAGGATAAAGGGATTGCGGCATGGTCATCCCTCCTGGGGGTGATCTCTTGCTTTCTGTCTCTCTGTCTCTCTGTCTTTCTACACTATAGAGAAAACTTACCCCCCAAAAAAATTAATAAAATAAAATAAAATAAAGAAATAAGAGTTAACCCCCATTCTATCCAACTATTTCTAAAGATTCAAAAGGAAGGAATCTTCTCAAACTCATTTTATGACATCTCTATTATCCTTATCCCCAAAATTAAGACAT
>NW_006159718.1:1643718-1655738 GCF_000334495.1 Tupaia belangeri chinensis
GGGATTTTTATACCAGACAGAAAAAAAAAAAAAAAAAAAAAAAAAAAAAAAAAAAAAAAACAAGAAAATGGTTAACTTAATAATAGGAACAAGTCTAGAAATATCAGTAATAACATTGAATGTTAATGGATTAAATTCTCTGATCAAGAGACACAGACTGGCTGAATAGATTAAAAAAAAAACCAGAAACCCTCTATCTGTTGCCTACAAGAAATAATATAATAATACACCTCGTGGATAAAGGCATACATAGACTAAAAGTGAAGGGCTGGGAAAAGGTATTCCATACAAATGGAAATCAACAAAGTGCTGGAGACGTGATACTGATTTCAGACAATATGGGCTTTAAGACAAAAACTATAAAAAGAGATGGAGAATGGCACTTTATGTAGTAAAATGGCTAATTTATCAAGAGGACATAATCTCATGAATATCTATGTAACCAACTCAGGAGCACACAAATGTGTGAAGGAGAGACTGCTAGATCTAAAAGGCCAGATAAGTTGCAACACTATAATCACTGGAGATAGTCCTCCATTATCTCCTTTAGACAGATCTTCTAGACAAAGAATAAGCAAAGAGATACAGGACCTAAATGATACCATAAATCAAACCACCTTGACAGACATCTATAGGACTTAACACTCTAAAAAAAAAAAACCACTAAATACAAATTTGTATCACCCCTACATGGAACCTTTGGAAGATTCATCATGTGATAGGGAACAAATCAAGCCTTTACAAATTTAAAGGCATAGAAACTATATCCAGCATCTTCTTTGACCATGATGAAATTAAACTTGATCTTAATTTCAGGAAAAATCCTCAAAAATACACAGAAACATTGAAACTAAACAATCTACTTCTGAATACCTTCTCGACTATCAAAGAAATTAAGATTGAAATAAAAAGATTTATGGAAACAAATGATCATGAGTACATAAGTTTCCGTAATCTATGGAACACTACAAAAGCAGTCATAAGAGGGAAATTCATAACAATTAGTGTACATTTTTTAAAAAAAGATGGAAAGGTGGCAAATAGACAACTTAATATCATGCCTTAGGGAACCGGAAACACAGCAACAACAAAAATCCAAAGAATGCCAGGAGAAGATAAATAGTAAAAATTCAAGCAGAAATAAATGAAATAGAAAAGAAACAATACAGAAAATAAATGAAAGCCAAAGCTGGTTCTTTGAAAAGATAAACAAGATTGACACACCATTAGCTAGACTGATTAAGAAGAAGAGAGAAGGGAACCAGATTAATTAAATTTACAATGAAAAAGGCAAAATTACAACAGACACAATAGAAATATAAAACATCATTAAAGAATACTATGAATGACTATATACCAACAAACAAGAGAACCTGGATGACATGGACAAATTTCTGGACACATATAATCTACCAAGATTAAATCAGGAGGATGAAGAAAGCCTGAATATACCCATAACCATCATTGAGATTGAATCAGTAATAAATACTCTCCCAATAAGGAAAAGTCCAGGTCCTAATGGCTTCACTTCTGAATTCTACAAAACATTAAAAGAAGAGTTAACCTGGGACTAGTAGTTAGCATATTGGTTATGTCACTGGACTCCTATGTAGTTGACCATGGTTCGAGTCCTGGACTTGGTGGCTTAAACTCACACCGGGCACATGTGCGTGCATGCCCAAGATTCTGAGAGGAGAATGGAGGATAAAGGGATTGCGGCATGGTCATCCCTCCTGGGGGTGATCTCTTGCTTTCTGTCTCTCTGTCTCTCTGTCTTTCTACACTATAGAGAAAACTTACCCCCCAAAAAAATTAATAAAATAAAATAAAATAAAGAAATAAGAGTTAACCCCCATTCTATCCAACTATTTCTAAAGATTCAAAAGGAAGGAATCTTCTCAAACTCATTTTATGACATCTCTATTATCCTTATCCCCAAAATTAAGACATGACAACAAAAAGGGACACTAAAGACCAATATCTCTGATGAATATAGATACAAAAATTCTCAACGAGATACTAGCAAATCATGTCCAACAACATATAAAGAAGATTATTCTTCACAACCAGGTAGACTTTATTCCAGGGATGTAAAGGTGATTCAACATATGCAAAACCATAAACATAGTTTATTCTTTGAAAATATCAGTAATGTTGACTAATCTTTAACTCTACTGATAAAGAAAAAAAGAGAGCACAAAACCAGAAATAAAAATAGAGACATTACTAAGGATCTTACAGAAATAAAAAAATAACTTGAAGAGATTATTATAGACCTGACTCTGAGCTGCAGCCATAATGAACTGCTCAAGAGAAGCTGGATCCCACATGGTGACTATGGTTCAAGTCCCCAACCTGTTCAGCTTGGACCATATCAGGCATATGCAAGCTCACAGAATATGGTGAGCTGGAGGACTGGAAATGGATAGTGAAGTGACCAGATCCTATGGAGGGTGTTCTATTTTTCTCAGATATGCACATACATTCTCATTCTCTATTAAGAATTTTAAAAATTAAAAGAGTATATTATAAACTTTTGTATCTCTAATAGTAGTAGACAATGAGAGGTGGGAAGGAGGGGATCAGAAAAACAAAATGAATAGATTTAAGATTGGAAAGGTATCTGTTGACAATGCTTATAGTAATAAATTTTACTTGCTTGATATGCAATGCATGAATGCTTTAAACACCATGTTGTAGGCTTTAAGAATGTACAATGATTAAATGTAAATAAAAATATATTTAAAAATTAAATAATCTGCATGAAATAAACAAATTCCCAGACATAAAGCTATTAATCAATGGACTCAAGAAGAAATAGAAAATCCAAAGAAAAAAAAGGTGTATGACAATTAAAGATATTGAATCAATAATTTAAAGCTTCCTAACAAAGAAATGTCTTGGAATAGGAGGTCTCACCAGTAAATTTTTATCAAATATCTAGAAAGAATTAACATTATTTTCCCCAAATTATCTCCAAAAGTTAAAAAGAAACACCTCCTAGCTTATTTAATAATCCTAGCATTACCTTGATACCAAAAACAGTTAAAACAGACACACACATACAAGAAAGAAAATAAGAAACCAAGATTTTTTATAAATACAGATGAACCAAGTCCAAGCACATTTAAAAGAATTGTACAACCTATCCCAGAATGCAAAGGTGGTTCAACATTAAAAAAATAATAATGTAATACACTACATTAATAAAACAAAGGAGAAAAAGATCATCTGAAAAATCTAATAATCCTTCATGATAAAGAGAAATTCTCAGAAGTATATAAGTAGAAGGGAATTTCATTACAATAAAGGGCATTCATGAAAAACCTACAGCTACCATCACACTCAATGGCTAAAGACAGAAGATTTTCAACAAAAGATCAGAAAAAAGTGAAGAATGCCTGCCTTCACCACTGTTATTCAACATTGTACTGCCAGTTCATAATTAGGCAAGGAGGGATAAAATATATTTAAGTTAGAAAGAATTAAAATTTCTTTACTTTCATGACTTAAATATATATATATATATATATGTATGTGTGTGTGTGTATATATACACACACACATATATAAAATCAACAAACTACTAGTGATAGTTTAAGAGCCTGTCAAAGTTGCAAAGCCCAAAATTAACACCCAAAAATCATTTGTGTTTTTATACACTAAAAATTAATAGTCCAAAAAATGAAGACAATCCCACCCACACGACATCTAAAAGAATCTTTTTTTTTTTTTTTTTTTGGAGAGATTTTCACTGTAGGGCGCGTGCGCTCGCCAGACAGACAGAGAGAAAGACATAGAGACAGAAAGCGAGAAATCACCCCCCAGGGGGGATGGTCACGGCGCAATCCCTTCTCCTCCATTCTCCTCTCGGGATCTTGGACACGCACGCACACGCGCCCGGCGTGAGTTTTAAGCCACCGGGTCCGGGACACGAACCACGGTCGACTACGTGGGAGTCCAGCAACATAGCCATTACGCTAACTGCTGGTTCCCAAGAATTAAATCTTAACAATAAATTTAATTAAGAAAATAAGAGATTTGTACTCTGAGACAACAAAACTTTGATGAAAGTGACTTAAGAAAATTTAAATGAAGGACCAGCCAATAATGTAATGGTTACATGGCTGGATTCCCACATGACCAACCGCAGTTTGAGTTCTGGACCCAGCAGCTTGAAACTCATGCCAGGAGTATGTGCTTCTGTGCTCAAAATCCTGAGAGGAGAATTGAGAAGGAATTGTGGCATGGCTGGTGATCTCACACTTTCTGTCTCTCAGTCTCTCTGCAGCAAGTGCACATGCCCCATAGCAAAAATCGCTCAAAAAAAGAAAACTTAAATGAAAAGACATTACATTCACAGATTTGAAGAGTTAGTATTACTAACATCTCAATAATACCCAAAGTGATCTATAGATTCAATGCAATCTCTATCAAAATTTCAACAATTATTTTTGCTTAAATGAAAAAAAAATCCTTAAATGTATATGGAATGAAAAGGGCTCCAAGTAACAAAACAAACATCCTGGAAAAAACAAAGATGGAGGAGTCTTGTTTTCTGATATTATAACTTGCTACAAAGCTACAGAAGTCCAAGTATGACACTGGCCTAAGGGTGTGTATACAGACAGACAGAATAGCCTGGAGAGTTCCGAATTTAACCCGTATGTCTATGGCGAATTGATTTTGGACAAGGATGCCAAGACTGATCAATGGAGGAAAGAATGGTTTCTATAACAAATGGTGCTAGGATAAGGAAAGAGCTACATGAAAAAGAATAAAGTTGGACCCAAACATCACAACATATATAAGAATTAACTCAAAATGGATCAACAACCCAAATAGCTAAAACCATAAAATTCTTAGGAGAAAACAGGAGAGTGGGGGTGAAGAAAACAGAGTGATAAATATTTATTTTGGATTTCGCAGTGGATTCTTAAATATGACACTAAAAACATGATAAGCAATAGGAAAAAAAATCAAACTTCATCTGAATAAAAAACTTTGTGTATCAAAGGATATTATTTACAAATTAAAAAGACAACCTAAAAAAAGTGAGAAAATATTTGAAAATTATGTCTGTGTCTTAGACCATTATAGTATTACTTACAGAAATACCTGAGACAGGGCCCAACAGTTAGAATAATGGCTATGTCGCTGAATTCCCATGTAGGCCGATAGTGGTTCGAGTCCTGGACCCAGTGGTTTAAACTCATGCCGGGTGCATGTGCATATGTGCCCAAGATCCCAAGAGGAGATTGGAGGAGAAGGGACTGTGGCATGGCCATCACCCCTGGTGGGTGATTTCTCGCTTTCTATCTCTCTGTCTCTCTGTGTCTTTCTGGAGAAGCACATGCGCCCTATAGAAAAAAGCTCTCAAAAAAAAAAAAAAAAAGAAAAAGTAAAGAAAAGAAATACCTGAGACTAGGTGAATTATAAAGAATCAAAGCTTCTTCAGATTCTCTACTGGGCCTATTGTAATGTCTTACCAATTCCTTAATAAATATGTGGTCTAAATAAAAACTTTGACATGTGCTCACTTAAAAATAAAAAGAAATACAGGTCTAATAACTCATTATTTTAGTGGCTGGAAAACCCAAAGGCATAGGCCTAGAGCATGGCCAATATAAGTAGAGGGTGGTGAGCACATGCATGAAGAGTGAGCTATGGGGGGACCAGCAGTTAGCATAATGGCTATGTCGCTGAACTCCCACGTAGCCAACTGCATTTCGAGTCCTGAACCTAGTGGTTTAAACTCATGCCGGGCGCAGGTGCATGCGTGCCTGAGATCCTGAGAGAAGAATGGAGGAGAAGGGATTGTGGCGTGGCCATCACCCCGGGGGCGGGGGGGGTGATTTCTCACTTTCTATCTCTCTGTCTCTCTCTGTCTTTCTGGCAAGCACATGTGCCCTATAGCAAAAACCTCTAAAAAATAAAAAAGAGTGAGCTATGGGAAGGTATCTTTTATAGCAACCAGCTCTCATGAGAATTGACCCTTTCTCATGAGAACTCAGACTCACTGAGCCTTGTCAGACATTATTAATCTATTCATGATAATGTGTCCTCCACAAGACAATCATCAGGATCCAAATATTGCCCACTAGGCCTCCCCACCTCCCAACATTAAATATCAAAACATGAAACTTTGGGAGGACAATTACCCAAACCATAATAGTCTGATAAAAGTTTAATATCCAGAATTTATGAAGAACTGTGACAACCCAACAACAACAACAAAGGCAAACAACTTGATTTTTAGAAAGACAATGCACTTAAATAGTCACTTCTTCAAAGATGATACACAAAGGACCAATAAGCACATGAAAAGACGCACTAATATCACTATTGGTTAAGGAACTGCAAACCGAAACTACAAAGAAGTGTTGCATTATGCCTACTAGATTGGCTGCAATTTACATTTTATTAATTTACTTCTTCCTTGAGTAAGAGAAATGGAGAGAGTCACCCTGACGGGATCTCACCCCCATGGGCCATTCCCAGCTTCAGTCAGCTCATGAGCATGTAGGCACCAAACATGCTCAAGGAAATCTCTGGGGATGAACACAGAACCTTCCCACATGGGTCAACCTCCCAGCACTGCATTCCCACTTTTTATCCCTTCGCTATAATTTTTAAAACAAAACAATTGCTGGTGAGAATCTTGTTTTTGTTTTTTTTTTGAGAGAGATTTTTGCTATAGGGTACATGTGCTCTCCAAAGAGACAGAGACAGACAGAAAGACAGAAAGCAAGAAGTCACCACCCAGTGGGGATGGCCACACTACAACCCCTTATCCTCTTCTCCTCTAGGGATTTTGGGCAAGCACACACTCCTGCGCCCAACGTGAGTTTCAACCACCTGGTCTGGGGCTCAAGCCATGGTCGGCCATGTGGAAGTCCAGCAGTGTAACCGTTACACCATCAGCTGGTCCCGCTAGTGGGAATTTAAAATGGCTTAACTTCTATAGAAAATGGTTTGGCAGTTTGTAAAACACATAAACACAAATGAATATATAACCCTGCAATTCTGTTTCTGGGTGTATATCCCACCTATAAAGCACAGGAGTTCCAATGAGTACATGTACAGGTATGTTTATAGCAGCACTCAATGGTGGAAGGAGTTCAAATATCTCCCAACAGATGAATGGGTAAACAAATCATTGTGTATATATGTAATGAAATATTTTTCAGTCATAAAAAGGAATGAAGTACTAATACATGCTATGACATAGATGAACCTTGAAATATTACGCCAAGTGAAGAACCCAAATACAAAATTCGAGGTATATGATACTACTAATATGCAATTTTCTTAATAGGTAAATCGTAAAGATGGAATGAAAGACAGCAGCTGTGGAAGGAGAATGAGAAGAGACTGCTTCACGGATAAGGCATTTTGTTTTGGAATGATGAAAATGCTTGTAAACACAGGGAAGTCGTGGCTTCACGGCATTGTGAATGTACTAAATGTCACTAAATTGTTCATTTTAAAATGCTAAGTTTTATGTTATGTGAATGTCATCTCAATTAAGAATAAAAGAAGGAGAATTGTTACACATAGAAGACATACCTTTGCTCCAAAGTCCTAGTGCTTTTGTGATGTAGTAATTCTCTGATCATGCCCTACCTGGAGCGCCACACAGTACCCTGAAGGATCAGAAACATTTCTGGTTCCACTGTCTTTGCCTCATTGTAAGATACAAGATCAGCTCTGCTACAGAACTTGATCTTCCTTTCAAACCAGTGGATTCATGAGCTACTTAGTAAGTGGTTCAAAATACTTACCTGCAGTATTTATGACCTTAATAGTCTACAATGGCCCATGCAACATGGCTGTGTCTTTCTCTGGACATGAACTATATAACCTTCATTTTGGGGAAAACATGACATACCGCAGAGGACTGGCTCTTGGAAAACTTCAGCCATGTGTCAGACCTTTCTATGAACATTGAGTTTGCCTCCCACTTCCTGGACTTTATTTGAATTCCTCAGTGAGGGCTGTAGTAATATCCTTGACAATATGAAAATGAAAAGACAAAAGTCTGGATAACCATCAGCAAAAATGTCAAAATACTATTTTGTAAAAAATGATACCTGTAGAGGATGATTTAATACATTTCATTGCAGAAGTTGTTTATATAATAAAACATGCATTTTCACTTACATCAAATGGCTGATTTCCTAAATTAATTTCCCATATACTCTATTCCACAATTTCTTGTAAATATCTGAAGAGAGAAGAAAAGTTGCTAATAAATTCTTTTTTTTTTGAGAGAGATTTTCGCTATAGGGAGTGTGCGTTTGCCAGACAGACAGAGACAGAGAGACAGAAAGCGAGAAATCACCCTCCCAGGGGGGATGGTCATGCTGCAATCCCTTCTCCTCCATTCTCCTCTTGGGATCTTGGGCACGCACGCACACGCACCCGGTGTGAGTTTTAAGCCACCGGGTCCGGGAAGCGAACTGCGGTCGAGTACGTGGGAGTCCAGCGACATAGCCATTACGCTAACTGCTGGTTCCCAGCTAATAAATTCTTTATAACAGAAAAAAGATTTTGCACATCAATAAATGAGGTGAGATTTTCATATTATCAGATGCTCAACAGATTTTTAGTCAAGTTAATTCTAATAATGATTCAAGTGTTAGTTTATTGAAATAATCTAAATTAAGTGGCTAGAAGTTTATTCTGTTGGATGTGAAACAGCTGATGTTATTGTGGATGCAACTATAAACTCAACCAAAAACTCAATTTTGAGAATTATTTTTTGTGTGTAATAAAAATACAGATAAAAAATTTAGTGACATAGAGACTCAATTCTTTCTTCCCGCCCCCCTCCCCAAAGGACACATGCATTTGCTGGGAAGAAGAGAAAGAGAGAGCGACAGAGAGAGAGGGAGAAATGAGAGAACACCCATTGGGGATGGTCATGCCACACTTTCTCAGCTTTGGACAGGTATGCACACGTGACAGGTATGCTTCTCAAGCCAGCGGGTCCAGATCTTGAACTACGCAGTCAGCTACATAGGATAAAACCACCTTCACCACGTGTTACCAGCCGCCCATACTCTTGTCCTTTAGTAGAAAGAACATTTCTGTTAAATAACAAACCTATGGGACATATGTACCTGAAGGAGTTAGCAGCATTATTCCTAATAGCTTTCAAACAAACATCAGTATTCCATGAGTGAGATAAAACCTGTAGTCAGAATACTTACAGGTTTGGATGCACACCCGATAACAAAAACGCAGAGTGCGGAAGCTCAGCACGGCAACACATGCTTTCCCTCTGCTGCGTGGTAGCAGTCAGATTTCAGAAATGTTCAAACTTTTGAAGAAGTACTTTTTAAATCATCTTAAATGTCCTACAATGGTATTAAATAGAACTTAAATGAGTCTTCCCACTCTGGCATGTGTTTTATTAAAAATAACTCGTAAATTTTTAATCAGCATATTCAACAAATGGAGTACCCAAAAAAATGAAAGAAAGAAAGAACCAGATTTTGAGCTTTTAGCAAATTGAGTCTTGTGAAAGCAAAGCTTGCAAACAGGGAGACGCTTAAATTTAATTCTGCAAATGCGAAAGGAAAACTGAACAAATTAAACAAAGAAAATCCAAATGGCGTTCGAAATTTAATTTTTAAATTTGGTAATTACTCTTTCAAATATCTCAACTTGTGAGATGGCTCTTTTGGTAAAGATCCTCATTTTATTCCAATTAATTAGCATTCAGTAACAGAACAGAATAAAATTGAGATAGCCTCTGGTTCTGCAGCATCTACATTTGCTGAAACAGTCAAAATAATTATAAATAAAGTCAATTTATTTGATGAAATCTTGATTGTGAAAATATTTTCAAAAAAAAAGGCACACTTGACTGAGGCAAAGTAACAGTCCTATGAAAATACATGGTCTTAGCCAGCCAGTGGTGGTGTGGTGGATAAGGTGGCTGGTTCCCACATAAACAATGGCATGCTTGGAGTTCTGGACCCAGTGGCTTGAAAAAAGCATGAGGCATGGGACCAGCAGTTAGCGTAATGGCTATGTCGCTGGACTCCCACGTAGTCGACTGCAGTTCGCGTCCCAGACCGGGTGGCTTCAAACTCACACCAGGTGCGTGTGCGTGTGTGCCCAAGATCCCAAGAGGAGAATGGAGGAGTAGGGATTGCGGCATGGCCATCCCCTCTGGGGGGTGATTTCTCGCTTTCTATTTCTCTGTCTCTCTCTGTCTGTCTGGCGAGCACACACGCCCTATAGCAAAAACGTGTAAAAAAAAAAAAGCATGAGGCACAAGTGTGTGTATGCCCAAACTTCAGAGAAGAGAATGAAGGAGAAGGGATTGCCACGTGGCCATCACCCTGTGCTTTCTCACTTTCCCTCTCTTTCAGTGTCTCTCTCTCTCTCTCTGGCAAGTGCACGTGACCTACAGTAAATTTAAAATATATGTGTGTGTGTGTGTGTGTGTGTGTGTGTGTACATAATGTATATATAGTCTAAAATACATACCAATTTTATTATAAAAATATAATTATAAATAACTTCCACTTAGCAGTATTTTCTATAAAATTACCAAGTATGTCAGCACTTGTGAAGACAGCACTTTTTCACTTAGAAAAATTAGGGACTGTAGCGAAAGATTAATTGAAAATATCAACAATTTAAATTTATTGCTCATTAAAATGCTACTGAAAACTTTTCAGACAATTTCACATTAAATGGTAAGTTTATATTAAAAATCTTCAAAAAAGTATCAGTGACACAGATAAGGCTACAAAGCTGATGAAGATACATGAGTGTGTGCCAAGAATAAATCATTTTGTTTAATGTTTTCTTTCATTTCATAAATAATATAAAGTTTGTTTTACTTTGCTTTAGTGAACAAAGAAAAATTATCTTGTTTTAGATAATTATGGAAAATATTTTTAAAGAATTATTTTATACATCTCCCAATAAAATAAAACCACCTTCTTAATCAATATATAATTATTTCAAAATGACATAATTTCACGTCAGTAAGTTATGTGGCTAGCCACCTATTGCCCTCCTTAATTCTGACCTTGAGAGAGCTGCCATAGGGTCCCAGAGATGCGTCACCAATTTATGTCCCAGATTCACTAATAAATACAAATAAATATATGGTATGAGAAATAATTTACTTGGGGGTAAGAAGAATGGATTCTAGAGCCATATTGGGCTTTTGGCTCTAGAACTGCCCTCCTGTAGCTGTGTGAACCTGCTTAAGTGTCCACATTTGTAAATGAAGGTGGTAGTCTCGTCGAATGACAAAAGAGTCAATGCATGTAACACACTCACAGTGCTTAGATCATAGGAAGGCCAGGTGAGTGTTGCTCTTACTTTTGCAATCTAAGTAACTGTATTATTACAACCTCACTACAATCCTCACCTAGACATAATTTCTTTCCCCATTTCATTGATGTTCCTGAGTCCCTTGTTTTGAGCAATGTGAGAGCTGCTATTTATCGTTTGAATTCCACTAACTACCTTTCCCTGTATCCCTAGCCCACCTTTTTCCCAAGTTACTGTGTCAAATTCCTTCTGTATTTCAGCCTGTCTTGTTGCAAATCACCTTCAATTCCTGGCTGCTCAGTTTGCCAACTCTGTACCTCAAACGGCATATCAGCAGTAAGGACCTGCCTAGACATACATAGTCAACAGACTAGGAAGTGATGCAAGTGATCAAAATTTCCAGGTAGGATTTTTGGAGGAAAACTATTACAGCTTTTGTCTGCTGCAGGTTCCTAAGGTAGAAAGCTGCAAGTTCCAAAAGGAGAAGACAGCAGACTTAGAGATGGTGTCATCTCCATCAAGCCCTAGGTTACGGTCCAGGAGTCTTCTTGCTCAGCTTTACTCTGTTGGCTGTACTAATTACTGAGATGGCTTTACATGTTACTATGCCAAACAACATCTTTGTTTGTTTGGATTTAGGATTCTAGCAAAAGGTGAGCAAAGACGGCTTCCAACCCAGGGATAAATTTGCTAAAAGACAAGGCAAACAAAAGAAG
>NW_006159718.1:1655886-1683949 GCF_000334495.1 Tupaia belangeri chinensis
TAGGGAAAGGATCTGCCAGAAGTTTCAAACAAATGCTTCCCTTTACTAACATTTACTGGAGAAACAAAAGAGGATGATCAGCCTGGCTCTCAGCGCAACATGAGCTAAGTGTTTTTAGCCAAGTTCTAACCTAAATTAGAGAATGGAAGTTGTCTTGTGTACCAAGAAGTGAAATCTCATACACATTTCAAGCCCTATCTATGGGCTTTTGGGTGTAGGTAATTGAACCACAAATGGTCCCAGTTTTATAAAGGTCTAGCACTAATAGAAGCAGATTATTTTCTTCAATTGCACAATTACGGGAACTCCAATAACGAACTCTTTCTGCTCTCTTCCTACTGGTTCCTGCCATTTTTGTTCCATCTGTGCTCATGTAAGTCAGCTTGGGGCTAAGAACTAGCATCTCCCTATGCTAGCTCACCACCTCTGCTGGGATGACCCTACTTTCTTCTCCTAATACTTGATTTAACACTCAGAATCTGTGGTCTCCAGGCCTAGACACTGACCACATTACTTCCCAGGGTTTAGCTACGATGCCCCATACTCTTTTGTCTTCCACATGTATGCACCTAACCAACTCTCTCCGTGACACCAAGTAGGGAAAATCTACTCCCTAATCCCCAGAATTCTCCTTGAACAGAAGTTTTTCTTTTGGGAGACACAAGCAGGGCTGCCATGTGGTCTTCCAAATCTTTGCAGATCAATCTGAAGTACACTCATCACACTAGACTAAACATGGCCCCTGCCTTCCAATAATCAATGCTTGACCTAGAACCAAACTCATATGCAATATTTCCTTCTTGATTTGACCATTCATTCAATAATCATGGTCTGAGAACTCCACCTTATGTATTCTCTGCATCAGAAGCTAAATGCATGGATATGAATAGTAGTGTTTCTGTGTGTGTTAGCATCCTAGGCTATTGTGGAAACACACCACCAACTGAGTGGTTTGAAACAACAGAAATTGTCTCACAGTTCTGGAGACCAGATATTAAAACTCATGGTGTCAGCAGTGCTAATTTCTCCTGGAAGCTTGGAAGGAGAATCTGTTTCAAGTCGCTTCCTAGCTTCTGGTATTCCTTGGCTATCATATTTCACAAAAGTGAGATTTACCCCAGACACAAGATTGGTTCAACACTTGATAATAAATTAATATGGTCTTTGCAGATGTGATTAGTTGATGTAAGATAGGTCATGCTGGGTTAGGCTAGTGTCCTTTGAAAAAGGCATTATGAAGACACATACACACCCAGGGAGGAAGACCTGTGATGAAGAAGACAAAGACTGGAGCAATGCATTTACAAATATTCCTTATTCACCTTTAAGTGCTTGGTAGAATTCACCAGTGAAGTCATCTGGTTCTGGGCTTTGCTTTGTGGGGAATCTAACTCACTCTCTTTACTTGTTATAAGCTAGTCAGATTAACAATTTTTTGTTTTCTTGAACCCATTTTGGCAGTTTGCACATATATTTCTAGGGATTTCATCTAGTTTATATAATTTGTATGTAATTTTTCATAGAATTTCTTCATATAATTTTATTTTTGTAAGGTTTGTGGTAATGACTCCTTAATTCACAGGAATACCCTTTTTTTATGGGTCAAATTAGAAGGTTGCAAAGACAACTTAAAAGGGCTCCCATTTGCCAATTCAGGCACTAATCAAGCCACATACACACATATACACACACAAAGTGACCTAATAGACGGTAACCCTTTGAAAAAATTACTAATTCATTATTCCATGTTAATATAATTAAGTGAGTGAATAAATGAATTAATTCAGGATCAGGAAAACTCTTCTGAATACAGAAAAAATGATAAACTTGGAAAGTGTATCAGTAGAGACTAATACTAAAACTAGTAAATACATGTTTCATGGGGAAAAGATAATTTATAGTCTCAAAGTATCTTCTCACAAATTATGTTTTACAAATGGGGAAGTAGTCATTTCACAGCTGAGAAACCTGGTAAGCACCACGTTAACCAAGTGATCAAAATTAACATCACCAACACCGGGGACTCCGGAGCTGTGTGATCTTTGACACGATGTACAGGGAAGGTACAGAATTGCTCCTGTCCCATTACTGCCACACCAGAATGACAAGACAAACATAATCGTGAGGACACAAGAGACAGTCAAACTAGTAGGCATTCTTCCACATGCTTGTCCTATTCAAAGATACCAAGATCCAGACACACAAGAACATCTCAAGAACTATATATTTTAGAATAATGGAAACTGGAAAATTGTGACTGTTAAATGCAATGCTAGTCTTAGGTTAGATATTGAGCTGCAGGAACAACTATACAAAGGACATTATGAGACAATCCAACAAGTCATTAACCGTTCTGTACCACATTTCCCTAAATTGCCAAAATGGGGAGAAACTTACCCATCTCCAGAAGGTGTAAGTGCAGAGTGAGGTACCTTTGTAAAGCGCATGGTCTGAGCGGAGTAAACGTAAACACGTGCCCGCAGACAGTGCCCTGACTCACGATCACCCTGTTTCTCCACTCCATGACTTATTTTTACTTTGTAACTGGGCTCATGCTGCCAGTTTGATTTATGTTTATCACCTAATTATAGCCTTTAGGGTCATTTTTACAACTGTCCTGCCTAATATCAGGCTGTGACAACTTTGCCTCCGATCTTTGCTTACCTCCCTACCCACCCACAGAGTCTGTGTCTGAGCGTGTCTGATCAGCTCAGCTTCCCTCTTGATATCCAAATTTGTTCTCAAATGTCACTTTCTCCATAATTCTCTCACTGCATTTAAAAGTATAATCTACCACCTCCCAGCAATCTGTAACCTCCTTTATTTCTCTTCATTTTTCCTTGTAATGCTTGCACTTTAGCATACTGCCTGCACATTTACTGGATTGTCATAGGCATTTTCTGTCTCCCCTTTACTGGAATGTACCCTCCATGATGAAAGAACATTTCACGGTATCTCCAGCAAGAACGGTGCCTGGCATCTCACAGATGCATAATAAATCTTGGAGAGTGAGCAGAACATTCTCATTTGTTGTTCAGGTGGTCTTGGCTTTCTTTGAGGAGGCCTCTATGCCACACACAAGGCAGCCCCTGTGAACCAAGGTGGCCATAATGTGGACTGCATGGCTATTCACTGGGCTGTTAGCTTATGCCAAAACAGCTCCACAATGAAGTTCTTGTAGAGTTTGTTTCTTGTTTCTTTTTTTTTTTTTAATTAGGATGAATTTTCTTTTCTTTTTTAGAAAAAAATTACTTCTCTAATTTTTTATTAATATCATTTAATTTGCTATAGGGCACATACACTCACCAGAGAGAGAGATGGGGAGAGAGAGAGAGAGGGAAAGATAGAAAGGAGGCTGCCAGGTCTGGACTCAAACTGCAGTAAACCATTTGGGATTCCAACACCTTAACCACCACGCCAACTGCTGGCCCCAAAGGATGAATATCTTATTAGATACAAGGAATTATAGATAGATCTCACAGTGATAAAAATAGAAATCTGGGACTATGGTAAAGCAAGGAAGTAAAATTTTCACAGAGAAATTCTTGCTAAAAAAAAGTAGGTTACCCTGTCACACAGAGAAATGAGGTCCCTAGACAGACCTCCCCTTCAGATGCCAGGGATAAAGGGAAATAGAAAGAAGTAAGTATCTAACCAAACTTAACAATTTAGGGTATTACTACAATTTTCTAAATATTTCAAAAAGAACTATATCCTAAATGTATTCTTTTTTATTTTTTATTTAATTTTCTTTTAAACAATCAATCACATTATTTAGCTTACAAAGTGAATATTTCAACATGTGAACATTTCTCCCTATTCCAGTTGATAAAACTATAGAATATCTTCAACAGATGTTACCACATTTCTTTGTCCCATTAATGCTTTGCCTCCCCATTTTTTCTTCTAAATTTCCTTCCTCAGACTCTCCTCTTTCACACACACTATATCTGATACTTACATCCATTTACTGTGTTTCTAAATCCTTTAGTCAATCAGTTTCAGTCAGAGCGTCCAGACACTCGGTATATATTAAGCGGGGACATACAATGCCTCTCCTTCATAGCCTGGCTTGCTTCACTCAGCAGTAACTCTTCCATATTCATCCACTTTCTGTCAAAAGCCAGGGTTTTGTTGTTTTATATGGCTGAATAATATTCCATAGAGTATATGTGCCACAGTTTTTCGATCCATTCATCCATTCATGAGCATTTGGGTTGGGTCCATGTCTTAACAATTGTCAATAGTGCAGCAATAAAAATTGGTGTACAAGCACTTTTACAATTAATAATTCTTCTGTCCTTTGAGTAGGTACCAAGGAGTGGGATTGCTGGATCATATGGTAGTTCTATTTGTAGATATTTGAGGAATCTCCAAATTGTTCTCCACAGTGGCTGGACCAATTTACATTCCCACCAGCAGTGTAAGAGAGTTCCCCTTTCACCACACCCCCTCCAGACAGCACTTACTGTTTTTTGTTTTTTTAATTTTAGTTATTCTGACTGGGGTTAGGTGGTATCTCATTGTTTTTTTGATCTGCATTTCCCTTACAATGAGAGATGTTGAACATTTTTTTCATACGCCTTTTGGCTATTTGTATGTCATCTTTAGAGAGTGGTTTTTTCAGCTCATTCTCCCACCTTTTAATAGGGTTGGTCATCCTTTTTTGGAACAGCTGCTTGAGTTCCTTGTGTATTCTGGTTATTAGTCCTTTATCTGACGCATAGTTTACAAAAATATTTTCTCATTCTGAGGTCTGTCGATTCACACTAACTACTGTGTCTTTTGCCATGCAGAAACTTCTTAGTCTAATTTAATCCCATTTGTCTATTTTGGGGATTATCAACTGTAATTTGGGGGTCTTATTTAAGAAGTTTTTCCCTACCACAATGTCTCCCAGAGTTTCCCTAATGTTTTCTAGGAGCAGTTTTATAGTTTGAAGTCTTAGATTTAGATCTTTGATCCACTATGACTTGATTTTTGTCAAAGGTGAGAGGTGGGGTTCAGATTCATCTTTCTACAGGTGAAAATCCAGTTTTTCCAGCACCATTTGCTGAAGAGGTTTTCCTTTTCCCACTGGGTTAACTGGTAACCCTTGTCAAAAATCAACTGACAGTATGATTGGAAATTTATTTCTTGGGAATCTATTCTGTTCCATTGGTCCACAAATCTGTTTCTGTGCCAGTACCATGCTGTTTTGATTATCACAGCTTTGTAGTATATTTTTTGGGTCAGGTAGTGAGATGTCACCCACTCCACTTGTGCAGATGGGTCAGGTAGTGAGATGTCACCCACTCCACTCTTCTTGTGCAGAATTGCTTTGGCAATATGGGGTCTTTCATGATTCCAGACAAATTTTATGATCTTTTCTAGATCTATGAAGAATGTGTCTGGTACTTTGATTGGAATTGCATTAAATATGCAGATTAATTTGGGTAGAACTGCCATTTTGAATATATTAATTCTTCCAATCCAGGAGCATGGGATGTCCTTCCACTTTTTTGTGTAATTTTCAATTATTTTTTTTAGCTTCTCATAGTTTTCCTTGTAGAGGTTTTTAACTTCTTTGGTTAGATTTATTCCTAAAGGTATTCTTAATTAGAAAAGTAATAACATGTTAATTTGTTTGTTTGTTTGTTTTAGGTTTTGCCATGGGACACATGTGCTCACCAGAGAGAGACCGAGGGAAAGTGAGACATTACCGCACAGGGGGAATGACCACACCATAATCCATTCTCCTACACTCTCCTCCTGGGATTGTGGGCACACACACACACACACACACACACATGCACACACATGCCAGTGTGATTTTCAAGTGGCCAGATCCAGAACTTGAACCCAGTCAGGCACATGGAAGTCTAGCACCCTAACTACCACACCACTTACTGACCTTAAGGATATTAAATTTTCTACACTAAAAAAAATTTAAAAGTTTAAAATCAAACTCTTTAAAAAATGATTTATTGTTGTTAGAACCCTTAACACAAGACCTACTTGTTATCAAAATTTCAAGTGTACAATAAATGATTGGTGATTATAGGTACAATGTTGCACAACAGATAGCTAGAAGGTGTTCACGTTACTCAGCTAAAACTTCATGCCCATCGATCAGAAAATCCTCATTCACTTTTCTCCCAGCCCCTGGCAACCACCATTCCACTCTTTGGTGCTATAAATTTGACTATTTTGAATATTTCATATCAGTGGAATCATGCAGTATTTTTCTTTCTGTGACTGGCTTATTTCAATTGGTATAATGTCCTCAAATTTTATCTATGTAGTCACATATTACAGAATGTCCTTTTTTAAGAATTAAAGTGGGGCCCAGAAGATGGTATAATGGTTTTGTTGTTGGACTCCCACGTAGTACACCGTGGTTCACAGCTGGGACCCAGCAGCCTAAAATTCATGCTGGGCAGGTGTGCATGCATGCCCAAAATCCCGAGCAGAAAATGGAATAGAAGGGATTGCAGTGTGGCCATCCCCCATTGATTTCTTGCTTTCTGTCTCTCTCTGTTTCTCTGGCAAGAGTGCACATGCCCTATAGCAAAAATCTTTGTCTCAGAAGAAAAATAAAAATACTGAAAGTATTCCTTTGTGTGTATACACCATGTTTTTCTTATTCACTCATCTGTCAATGGATATTAAGGTTGTTTCCAAGTCTTGGCTACTACAAATGGTGTTGCAATAAATATAGGAACGCCAACATCTCCTCAAGGTATTGATTTCGGGATAAATACCTCAGACATGAGATTACTAGGTTGTATGATGGTCCCATCTTTTACTTTTTGAGAAACCTCTATGCTGTTTTCCCTACTGGCTGCACCACTTGGCATCCCAGTGTGCAAGGGTTCCAGTTCCTCCACATACTTGCTAACACTTGTCGATTTCTGGTTCTTCAATACATGTGTCTGTGAGAATGTTGCCAGACAAGATGGCTTGTAAGCCAGTGAGCTGAGAGAAGTAGCCATGCCTTCTGTGTGAGTGGGCACCACATGGTCCAGTCAATTGGTACATGAAAGTGACAAACGGAGGAAGTGGGGTTCTGTCTCCTCTCTCTGTCTCTCTCAGCCCTTTTGTCCAGTCAGTGCTGTGTTCCACTCCCACCGATGCTGCCTTCATCCTGCTACACAACTTGGCCCACGGTGGCATTTGTTCCTGCAGGCTCCTGCCCCTGCACCCAGATGCCACCCCCTTTAATATTTAAACTCTGGACTCATGCCAGCAGCAGTCCAGAGGGACTCAGGCCTGTGGCCTGCTGAGGGCTCCCTCCAGGCCCTGGACGGGAAGTGCAGCCATGTTCCTGTTTCAGAAGGTCTCAGCATTACTGTAGTTGGCAAGAACCTGTCCTAGAGCATCTCTGCCTTGTGATCACGTGGGATACTTCCTGTAACAATCCCTTCTTTTGCAGGCATTTTTCCTGTTACTTCTGGTTTTCTGGAAGTCTCTGACCAATGCAATCAGCTGCAATTAAACTCTTATTAAGACATTTCTCCCATTTCAAGGAAGTTCATGGACCGTATGTCACACACGACCTAGAAGTCTCACTAGGCAGATGACATTCTGTTGATGCTGACACCAAGGGTACTTTGTTGCTTTTTTATTTTTTATTTTTTTAAGTTTTCTCCTCCATCTCTGGGCCTCTAGATAGCATTAGGGCTCCACTATGACCTTTGATTGACAACAATAATGTGAGTCTAGATTATACTGTATACTGTGTCAAGAACAAATTGTTTTAGCCAAACAGAACATTTCCCTTTGTTTTCTGTTTCACTGTTGTTAGGCCAACACTGTGATTCTCGTGTAGCTCTGTGGGCTCTTCACGAACGTGGACAGAAGAGAGGTGGGACGATGGGTCACTCAGATTTGGAGATACTATGTCATGCACTATTCATTGTATACCTGTGCTGGTGTTCTTTTTTGGGCAATGTGGATGGACTTCACGAGGGAAAATAAAAGAGAATTATGGGTAAACCATTTGCTAAGGGCAAAAGTTCACTTCAAATTTAATTTAATTGGGCCTACTCTATTCCATGGTGGTTAAGAGGGCTGGATTCCATAGGGTCGACTGTGTACTTTGAATCTTAGCCTCAGTCATTTGAAAAATAAGGCAGGCACACGTGTATAGGTACCTGAAGCCCTCAAGAGATGGAGACATGGAGGAGGAAGGATTGTAGTGTGACTACCCCACCAGAGGTGCGTTCTTCCTCTCCCAGTCTCTCTGCCACACATGCTGTGTGGCAAGTTTTAAAATTTAATTTAATGGCCCATCCTAACACATTTCATCATTTTCTGAGAATGATTTGTATCTGAGCATTCCACCTCTAAGAAGAAATGTCTTCATGAAAATAAGACAGGAATGCAAATGCCATCAAATGCCGTAGACCTTCAGCCTCTGAAAGGACAGCACTGCTGGTGCCCTCGGCTCTGGAATGCAGCCTAATAAGTTTAGATATGCTGTAAAATGTCAGGGAAGTTCCAGTGTTTCCCCGTGCTTACTCTGTCCACAAAAAGGAGACTTCTACTCCCCGGAAAAATACAAGAGTGAATACTCTTAGCCTCTCCGGGGACTCTTGCATTTTTTCTTTCCAGACCTAGAGTCCAGGACTCTGGCTCAGTGTTTGTTTTAGGGACTGCAACATAAATTTTATTTAGTCAGATGTGAAATAAGATATACATGCATGGAGAATGGGAACAGTTAGGACCTACTCTCTTGTCCTCAATATTCATAGATCTCCATACTCTGTAGTCCTGGAGGTCACGAGGTACCTCACTAGGTGTGTAGAGCATTTAATTTGCCTTAAACTGAAATCAGATTCCCCGTCTCTCGTTTCCTGGTATCTGGGTATGAGGGTATTGAGCTATCTGCTTTCTCATCTCAGGCACTAAAGCCAGGGCCAGCCTCTGTTTCTCTCCCTGTCCTTTGTCAGAGAGAGGACCAGTGGCCTTGTTTTGGTTTCAGCTAACTGGAATTCCTCTATGGAAGAATTACGGGCACACCCTGCAAACACATTGTGTATTCGTACAGATAACCATACAGTTTGCTTTTACTCTCTTAGAACACAAGAAAGAAAGAAGGGACGTCTTTCCTAGTCATTTCTTCTCAACTTTAACGAAAGCAAGTCTATAATTCAAGCCTTCAGAGATTCCCAATAAAAATTAGGTATGCAACACTATTTTAATAGAGAAGCATGTCCCGGTAGATCATCAGCTTTGTCTTCTATGGAAACGTGGAGAGAGAGCGAGGGAGATCCAAGAATGAGCCCGTAGAAGGGAAGGCGGTGGGTCTGAAACCTCACTTTTTAGAGCAGGTCGGGCTGCCTAGTCCTGGCTGGGTCAGCCCCGGAGGGAAGCGAGTGGGCTGACTGTAGAATTAATTGAATTTCACAATTCGCCTCACATTCCCGCTGACACAAAGTGCCTTGTAAGGAGGCAGCGTCACAGGAGACTCACACAATGGCAAGACCAAGGCTGGGCACCGCTGTGAGTCGTTCTTTATACAAGTCCTGGCTCAAAATAGCCAGCCCGGTAGCGCCCCACCGAGTGCTCCCAACGGCAGGGGAAGAAGTGTGCCGTCTCCAGGATACAGGCTGGCCCTGTGCACTGAGATGAGGCCCTGGGCCTGCAGCTGCCCACCCCTCTCACGTCCTCAACGGCCTCAAGAAACTTCAGCATCAGTCCCTCATTTCACTGGTGGGCAGAATCTGTTCATACTAAGGGCCCTGAGTCTGCCCTCTTCGCACCTAGACCTTCACCAAGGACTGGACAGTTTGCCCAGACACTGGGCCTTACAGAGGTGCCGTTCGCAGCCTTCCCAGAACTGTCACAGGGATGAATGCTTTTATTTTACTCAGAAGATGAGGGCTAAAAGAATTTAGGGGAGTCAACTAATGCCAATAAAATGATTAAAAAAAAAAGAAAAAGAAAAGGAAAAGAAACCTATACATCAACGAAGAACTTACACTTAAAAGAATTTAAACTGAAATGACTACTCAAAGCCAAGGACTGCTTCCACAGCACCGTGCTGTTCACAGAGCCCAAACCCCTTCTGTGGCCATTTCCTGCCACCTCTGCCTATTCCAGTTCCTGCCACAAGGTCTTTACTAAATGCTTGTGTATTAACAGATGACTGTCTAAATGAGAATATGATTTATTGGGTTAAACATATGAGCACATCAGTCAGTGAGCAGAAGCATTATAACTGATAGCATTTCTTACCAGCCATCCTGACTTCTTCAAACACGATTTCTGAGAATACTTCTGCACAACCTTCATTTATTCATGCATTCATGCATTCAGGAAATGACACCTACAAGATGCGAGGCATCATGCCAGGGGTTGGTCCAAAGAAATACTCCCTGAATACACAGCACATACTGTCTTGTGGGAGGACAGCCTAAGTGAAATGAATATGCAATCGCAACAGGCGTGTGTACTGTGAGGGAGGGTTGCCCTGGGAGCTGGAAGCGTGTCCTGGGGAGTCAGAGATAGCTTTCCTGCATACAGGGGGTTTCATTGAGATTTATGGGATGTGCGGGTCTTAGCCCAGTAAGAGAGGCTGAGGCTGCAAACAGCCTGAAGCAGACAGCACGTGCAAGGTGCTTTGGTGAAAGGGAGCGTGACTCACTACAGGGACAAAAGGAAGGCCATAAAGGCTGCCGAGCCCAGTACGAGCTGGTGCCCACCACTCACCAGGAGCGACATGCGAGACAGCCTCTAGCACTCATGCCTGCAAACCTTCTTACACTGACACTCCCGGGGACCTCGTTAAGCACCCTTTCTCTGGAGGGCTCCTTCTTTCAAAGGCCAGTCAGTCCATGCATGGTCTGCAGCACGCTCCCACCACCTTCAAATATTTCGCAGTTTTGTGGATTTTTCTGGGCTCCATCTCATCAATGTCTCTTTCTCTTTTGCAGAATTAACCATTAGTAGATAAACATACCTTAATATATCTTACTTAATAAAAAGAAAAATTCCATTGATGCCCAGGTTCTTTTAATGTCTGAGATACTTCTCTTTCTTTTCATAGATAACATTTTTGTAAAGTTGTCTTCACAAACACATAAACCTCCAAAACCTCCATTCTGTGTGTGTGTGTGTGTGTGTGTGTGTGCAGGTGTGTGTGAGACACACACTTTTTGAAATTGGGAAATATGACACATATTTACAAAAAAACAAGTAATTAACTGGCATGCCACCCAAGACAAAATCAGAACCGTAGAAGGTTGTCAGCATCTCAGAGCCCTCTGCCCTCCCGGTTTTCTCACTATTCCGAAGTTGATATATGTACTTCATTTTACTTGTGCACTTATTTGGACATTAAAAGAACATGGGCATCAGTGGAATTTTTCTTCTTTTTATTAAGTAAGCTGTATTAAGGTATGTTTATCTGCTAATGGGTCACTGACATGCCCAGCATCTACCAGGAGGCCTTGGGACAAAAACACAAGCTTAACCCACATGGGTCCAACATCACAGAGCACACTGGCTGCCCAAACCACTCCATGTTGGATGCCCATTGGATTCTTTGCAGTTTAAAGTTCTTGTAAATAATGCTGCTATGACCACCCCATGACGTCTATCAGTATGTTTCTATAGATGTCTGTTTGGGATGTAGTCAGGTGTGAAAGAGAGGGAGACGAGGCTTTGCATATATTCCACTTTAGGAGACGAGAAATGTCTTCCAAAATATTGACACCAACTTTGTAGTGGTGTATGAAGAATGTCTGTTGTCCCATATGTATGCTCGCACTTAGAAAAACTAGTCTTTGTTCTTTCCTTTCCTCTTAATCATTCCAGTGGGTGAAGTGTTGCATTGCATGTGATTAACGGTGCTTTTCTCTGATTACCATAATAAAGCTGGGCATCTTCAAGAATATATTTACTGGAGAGCTGGATTATCAATTTGGTAAAACACTTGTTTATTTTTCTGTTGGGTAGTCTTTTTTCTCATGGATTTATAAAAGTTATTCTGTATACGAGTACTGTATTGATTATATGAGTTATATCTTCTTCCACTCGATGGCCTTCTCTCTCTCTCTTTTTTTTTTCTTTCTTAACAGTGTCTGTTGTAGACCCGGCATATGGCATGGTGGTTAAAATCCTGGATTCCAACATTGGTGACCACAGTTTGAGTTCCAGACCTGGGGATTTGAAATTCACACCTGGCGCATGTGTATGTGTGCCCCAAGTCCCAAGAAAAGAGAGGAGAATGGGTTGCTGGGACCAGCAGTTAGTGTAATGGGTACGTCGCTGGACTCCCATGTAGCCGACCGTAGTTCGAGTTCCAGACTCAGTGGCTTAAACTACTGCCGGGCGCGTGTGCATGCGTGCCCAAGAAAGGAGGAGAAGGGATTGCAGCATGGCCATTCCCCCTGGGGGAGGTGATTTCAGACTTTCTGTCTCTCTGTCTCTCTCTGTCTTTCTGGTAAGAGCACGCTCCCTATAGCAGAAGCCTCTGCAAAAAAAGAAAAAAAGAAGGGATGGCTGTGTGGCCGTCCCCACAGGGAGTGATTTCTCACTTTCCCTCTTCTTATCTCTGTCTCTCCTAGTGAGTGCATGTGATCTGTGGAAGAAACACAAAGGAAAAAAAAATAAGAACTATTGTAAAAGATTTTTTTCTTTTTGGGAGAGGTTTTTGCTATAGGGCACGTGCACTCGTCAGACAGACAGAGACAGACAGAGAGACAGAAAGTGAGAAATCACCCCCCAGGGGGGATGGCCACACCACAATCCTTTCTCCATTCTCCTCTTGGGATCTTGGGCACACATGCACACGCGCCCTGCGTGAGTTTTAAGCCACCGGGTCCGGGACGCGAACCACGGTTGACTATGTGGGAGTCCAGCGACGTAGCCATTACGCTAACTGCTGGTCCCAAAGGTTTATTTTAACATTTTTCAGTATTTTCCTTTATACTTACAAATATTTTTGTCTTATTTTAAAATGTTCTTCCTTCATCAAGGGCATGAATATATTTTTATATATTATCTTCCTGAACCTTTATTGTTTGAGTTATCGAGATTTAGAGCCCTCTTAAAAATTTATTTTTGGATATCCATTTGGATATTCAACTGACCAGTACCCATAACTGGAAAATCTTTTCTCTCCCTACTGCTCTATAGTTCCTCCCTTATTTAAATCAAATGACCTGTATGAGTAGGTACAAATTTGTGCTGTTTTATAACTTGTTTGGATGATGCGTCTTTAGAATGCTGTACTACATTACACATGATATTTGGAACAGGATTCTTAACAGACGCTCTTGACCAGATTAAGGCAGCTCCCATCTAGCCCTAGTTTGAATAGACATTCGGTTCTATCGGCATCTTCACCTCTTTTACAATGGCCGTACAATTTTGTCCCTTACTCTGTCAGTGTGGTGAGCCACCACCTCAGTCTCCTCTTGCACTGCTAGCAGAAACACGGAGCCTGGGTGATTCGTAAGATAGAGGTTCATTCAGCTCATGGTTTGGAGGTCCGAGGGCCAGGGGCCAGCTTCTGGGAGGTTGCAATATGGCAGAGGGCTGACTGTCCACAAGTGCCTGTCTATTCTGATCACCTTCCCTTCCTTTTTTTTTAAGGGAGAGTTTTTTTGTTTGTTTGTTTGTTTTGTTTTGTTTTATTTTTATTTTTATTTATTTTATTTTATTTTATTTTTGCTATAGGACACATGTACTCATGGAGAGACAGAGACAGAAAGTGAGAAATCAATTCTCGGTGTGTGTGGGGGGGTGGTCACACAGCAATTCCTTCTCCTCATTCTCCTCTCAGGATTTTGGGCATGCACACAAATGCGCCCAGCATGAGTTTTAAGCTCCTAGATCTGGGACTCAAACCACAGTTGACTACAATTAAACCATCTGCTGGTCCCTCCTTTCCTTTCTTAAAAACTCAACAGAATTCAATAGGGGACTTGCCCTAATGACTTTTTTATACCCAAAGGCCCCACTCCAACTCAATATGGAGATACTACATTTTCACTTTACATCTTTATAATATAACCAATTCCCAACAGATGAACATTGGGAGACATCCAAAGCAATCGCATTAATTTGTTTTCTAATGTTTAAACCAACCTTGCCACTTAAACTTAATTCAACATGATCATGAAGCATCATACTCTTCATTTTATTATGAGCTATGTAGAAAAATATGTTAGACTCTCTTGTATCTTCCGGAGTGAAACCATCCTCTAGTTTTCATTCACATAACATACTTACCATGATTATGATATTAAGATTATTTTTGACGCACACGCAGCAGAGAAGTAATCTTTAGGTTCATATTTGGAGGAAAAATGTTGTATTTCAAATGGCAGAGAGAAAGCTTTCAACTTGCACCATTAGTTTTCTCTAAATCCTGGTAGAATTTTTCAAAGACAGTCTATATGAATATGAGCTATTCCTTGTTGGAAGATTTACAGATTCACCTTCATTAGCGTTTAGAGGACGCTTATAATTTTTTCCTTTCATTGATTTTAGTATTTTACTTTGTAAGGTATTTCTTTATTTAGTCTACATTTTCAAATGTGTCGTCATAATGAGTCGTCATATAGTCTCATTACCTATCTGCTGTTTTATGATCTACCTTGCTTCTTCCATTTATCCTTAAAAGTGAATATTAGAGTCTAATTTTATTTTTTTATGCCAGAGTCTTAATTTTATTTGCCTTTTTGAGAAACGACTTCTAACTTTTAATCCTCTTCTTACATGTTTTTCATTTTATTTTCACTTTTATCTTTACGGCTCCCTTCTCTAAACTTTATGTGAACTTAACTTGATTTACCTTTTGTCACTTCCTGACATAGATGGTTATGTCATTAATTTTTCAGCTTTTATTCTTTTAAGATATTCATTTCAAAGGTTATAAGTATCTCTGCAATTATGTGTTTAATTATGTTTTAAAATTTTGATACACAGTAGTTTTATCATTTGGTTCAAATATTTTATCATTATTTTATATGTATTTTGATATATGCATTTAGAACTGTGCCTCTTAAGTTTTAGACAAATGGGAAGTTCTTAGTTGTCTTCTAGTTATTGAGTTCTAGTTTAATATCGTTGTCGTCAATGAGTCTATGCTATAGAATTTCAATCTTTTGAAATTTTTTGAGATTTTCTTTATGGCTCAGCACGTGGTCAATATCGGCACATGTTCCATGTATATTTGAAAATGATGTTTATTCTATATTTGTTGAGTGCAGTATTCTGTTTGTTACCTATTGTGTCAAATTTATTAATCTTATTCAAACCTTTTATATCCTTATTGATGATTTTACCTGCTTCTTTTATCAGTTACTGAGAAAGGAGTGCTAAAATTTCCAGATCTGGGGACCAGCAGATGGCATAATGGTTACAACACTGGACTCCCACATAGTCCACCGTGGTTTGAGTCTTGAACCTGACGGCGCATGTGCATGTGTGCCCAAGATCCCAAGAGGCAAATGGAGGAGAAGCGATTGCAGCATGGCCATCACCCGGGGGCAATTTCTCACTTTCTGTCTCTCTGGTGACTGCACATGCCCTATAGCAAAAATCTCTCTCAAAAAAAAAACTCCAGATCTGATTTGGATTAGTCTGTTTCCCCCCTTATTTCTGTCAACTTCGCATTAAATTTAAAGCTCTGATATTTGGAGCATAAACTTCAGGACTGATAATTGAGCTTTTAGTATTATCAGATTTCTCTAACTGAATGTCTCCATATCTTACCACTCTCTTGAACTACAGATTCATACATCCAGCTTCTCACTCAGTTTTGTTTTGTTTTTCTTAGAGGTTTTTGCCTTAGGACATGCGTGCTTGCTGGAGAAACAGGGGGAATGGCCATGCCTCAATCCCTTCTCCTCCATTCTCCTCTCGGGATTTTGGGCATGTGCATACATGCACCTGCCCTGAGTTTTAAGCTACCAGGTCTGAGACTTGAACCACAGTCAACTATGTGGGAGTCCAGCAAAGTAACCATTATGCAATCTGCTGGTCTCTCCAGCTTCTCATCCAATAGTTCCACCTGGAGATGTAATGGACTTGTCAAATATTACATATTTAAAACAGAAGTCCTGTTTTTTTTCTCCCTTAGAGTCACTCTTCCTCTAAATTCCCCTTTTTGAAGAACTATCACTATAATTTCTCTAGTTATTCAAACTATAAACTTAGAAATACTTCATAATTTCCTCCATCTTCCAAGCTTCCAAGTCTTTGTATTATGAACTGAAAAGTGAAACGTGTCTCCAACTGTGCTTTGCATCACTCTCCTCTTTGTGCACTGTATTCTGTATTCTTTTTGTAGAATTATTCACTTAATTTTATTCATTATTACATTTTTATTTATTATTAGTGTTATTTCCATACATTCAATCACTCTATATCATTACAGGACACAAACTGAATTTCCGCAGCAAGAATGCACTGTATGTTAGTCCGGTCAGAGATGTTACCGTACACATGACCACCAACAGATAATTTTCCACTTCTGGGTCCCTCAAATGTTTCGCTTCTTTCTTTTCCCCTTGATTCTCTCCCTTGCGCTCTTTCCTATTTATTGTTCTGTTTACTTGTTTCAATTCTCAGTCTTTTCCAGTGCAGGCTATTTGTACAGACCGTTGCCTGTACTCAGACTTCTATTTCCCCTATTCTTCACGGGCACGATTCCTTTCTGGTAAAGGAACGCCCCCAGAATGAACTTTCTTGTCTACCTGTTTGCTTAACATCTCACTGTATTTTTCCCATTATTGTCATTATACCTTGTAATCATTTTTTGTCTTTCTCATACTTGTTTATTTCCCCTAGTAGAAAATAGTTTTAATTTTTGTTTTGTTATTTTCATTTTGGTGAGGTTTTTGCTATAGGGCACGTGTGATCGCCAGAAAGACAGAGAGAGACAGAGAGAAAGAAAGTGAGAAATCACCCCCCGGGGAGATGGCCACGCCACAATCCCTTCTCCTCCATTCTCCTCTTGGGATCTTGGGCATGCACACACACACGCCCGGCATGCATTTAAGCCACTAGGTCCGGGACTTAACTGCGTTCGGCTTAAATGGGAAAAAAATGTTTGCTTTCCTTTTTTTAAAAAAAAAAAAAATACCTGCAATAGTTTGAATTGTGCCTAGTACAGAGCAGGGAGCCAACAGATGTGTCAACTTCGCATTAAATTTAAAGCTCTGATATTTGGAGCATAAACTTCAGGACTGATAATTGAGCTTTTAGTATTATCAGATTTCTCTAACTGAATGTCTCCATATCTTACCACTCTCTTGAACTACAGATTCATACATCCAGCTTCTCACTCAGTTTTGTTTTGTTTTTCTTAGAGGTTTTTGCCTTAGGACATGCGTGCTTGCTGGAGAAACAGGGGGAATGGCCATGCCTCAATCCCTTCTCCTCCATTCTCCTCTCGGGATTTTGGGCATGTGCATACATGCACCTGCCCTGAGTTTTAAGCTACCAGGTCTGAGACTTGAACCACAGTCAACTATGTGGGAGTCCAGCAAAGTAACCATTATGCAATCTGCTGGTCTCTCCAGCTTCTCATCCAATAGTTCCACCTGGAGATGTAATGGACTTGTCAAATATTACATATTTAAAACAGAAGTCCTGTTTTTTTTCTCCCTTAGAGTCACTCTTCCTCTAAATTCCCCTTTTTGAAGAACTATCACTATAATTTCTCTAGTTATTCAAACTATAAACTTAGAAATACTTCATAATTTCCTCCATCTTCCAAGCTTCCAAGTCTTTGTATTATGAACTGAAAAGTGAAACGTGTCTCCAACTGTGCTTTGCATCACTCTCCTCTTTGTGCACTGTATTCTGTATTCTTTTTGTAGAATTATTCACTTAATTTTATTCATTATTACATTTTTATTTATTATTAGTGTTATTTCCATACATTCAATCACTCTATATCATTACAGGACACAAACTGAATTTCCGCAGCAAGAATGCACTGTATGTTAGTCCGGTCAGAGATGTTACCGTACACATGACCACCAACAGATCATTTTCCACTTCTGGGTCCCTCAAATGTTTCGCTTCTTTCTTTTCCCCTTGATTCTCTCCCTTGCGCTCTTTCCTATTTATTGTCCTGTTTACTTGTTTCAATTCTCAGTCTTTTCCAGTGCAGGCTATTTGTACAGACCGTTGCCTGTACTCAGACTTCTATTTCCCCTATTCTTCACGGGCACGATTCCTTTCTGGTAAAGGAACGCCCCCAGAATGAACTTTCTTGTCTACCTGTTTGCTTAACATCTCACTGTATTTTTCCCATTATTGTCATTATACCTTGTAATCATTTTTTGTCTTTCTCATACTTGTTTATTTCCCCTAGTAGAAAATAGTTTTAATTTTTGTTTTGTTATTTTCATTTTGGTGAGGTTTTTGCTATAGGGCACGTGTGATCGCCAGAAAGACAGAGAGAGACAGAGAGAAAGAAAGTGAGAAATCACCCCCCGGGGAGATGGCCACGCCACAATCCCTTCTCCTCCATTCTCCTCTTGGGATCTTGGGCATGCACACACACACGCCCGGCATGCATTTAAGCCACTAGGTCCGGGACTTAACTGCGTTCGGCTTCATGGGAGTCCAGCGACAGAGTCATTATGCTAACTGCTGGTCCCAGAAAATAGTTTTCTTAATGGGAAAAAAATGTTTGCTTTCCTTTTTTTAAAAAAAAAAAAATACCTGCAATAGTTTGAATTGTGCCTAGTACAGAGCAGGGAGCCAACAGATGTCAATTTAATGAGTGACCCAACAATGATTTGGAGTCACTTAAAACCATTGGCTTTTATTCTGCTAGTTAGAAGGATTTTAAAGGAGGTAAACTTGAGGAGGGTTTTATATGATCTTTTTATACTTTGAGTATATTATCCTGACCTATGTGTGGAGAATGGTTCAGAGGAAAGCAAGAATGGATATGTGAAGATCAGTGGGAAGAACCAGTGCCTATTTGACCTACGTATAAGACAGTGAAGATAGAGAAAGCCTTTGGTGTGAGGGAGGGCAGGTATAAAGAATGACAACTATGTGTCTTCTTTAGGCAATTGAACATCTACTATTTATTTATTTATTCTTATTCTACTTTAAAATTTTATTTTATAATTCCTTGTTTACGTTTCATTGTTGTACATCTTTATGACATACCGTATGGTTTGCAAAGCATGCATGACTATGCGATCACCAAATCGAGGATATTACTATAGACATCGTCTTCGGCAATGAGCCTGACATTTCTGTACCCTCGCAGCCCCTCCCACACTGTCTCTGGTCTCTACATTTGTCCTCTCTGCTGTTATGTCTTCAGATTTTTCCATTTCTGACACAGAGTGCAGGTTCAGGATATACTTAGTGGGGACATATGGTGCTTATCTTCCACAGTCTATCTTTTCTCCCTCAGCACTAATTCTTCTATATTCATTAATTTTGTAACAAATGATGTAAGTTCAAGATCTGGTGAAGGCCTTCTTGCCTCATCATCAGATGTGGAAAGCATCACTTGGGTAAGAGAGGGCTGAACTTATTTTATAACAAAGCCACTCCCACAGTAACAGCATCAAGAACAGCATCTCAAAAGACCCACCTCTCAACATCACTGTATTGGACACTGAATTTCCAACACATGAACTTTGGGGAGCAAGGACAAACATAGCAACCTCCAAGTGAGAAATCAAAAAATAAGATATTAGTTATTCCTTGGCTGATCATCTGTTCAGGTTTGCCTGGGAAAGTTGAGTTTATGACAAGTATTCCATTGTTATCATTCACAGTGCTTTCTTTCGCTCTCACAATTAGTTGTTTATTTTAGCTGTATGGCATCAGGGCTTAGCCAGGGTGGAACACACATTTGTTAGTCTTCTACATTAACTGAATTCAAATACTGGGAATGGAAGTTGATGCATAAGGAGAGAGCATAGAATGAGAAAAGAAAAAGATCCATGTCCAAGGCTTAAAAAGATTTCACAGAGAATGTTGAGGCTACCAAGTAGATAAAGGAATTTTGGACTCTATTTTTTTTTTTTGAGCAGAAAATATACAATATATATTACCTTTTTTGGTAAAAAAAAAAATAGTATATATCAAATGGCTTCCAGCTGACAAAGACTTGATAAAATTTAAGATCAATACATAACATAGCATGTTTGCTTCTAAGATCTTTTCATCCCTTCTAAATTGATTTGGAAGGGCAGCATTAGCATGCCATTAGAAGAGGAAGATCAGAACATGGAAACAAGGAGAGAAAGGGCAGTGAGGGAGCGCCATAGATGCAAGTCTGAGCCAGGAAGTTCTTATCGTTCTCCTTGGTGAAGGGGGAAAGTTTGGACAGGTATGAATTCTAGGCTGTGAAGACTCAGCATCTTTCTGAATCACTGAATATCCACAGCACACACAGCCATAAATACCACAATAGCTTTAAAAATGTTGGTTTCATGGATAAGATAATTGATTTAATTGGCTTTTAATTAAGTCTGAGCTTCCACACCCATTGTGGAAGGTAGAATAATGGACTCTCGAAACTGCCCATATGCAAATCCTCAACTTCTGAACATATTACTTGGCATGGCAAATGACGCACTGTGTGTGGTTATGTCAAGGACCTTGAGAGTGAAAGGTTATCCTGGATTATCTAGGTGAGCTCATTCTAGCCACAAGAACCCCAGCAAGAGGAAGGCAGGAATGTCAGAGGAGGGAGATGTGACGATGCTGGCTGGCTGGCTTTGAAGTCAGAGGGAGGAAACCTGAACCAAGGGATACGAACAACATGGAGGAGCTGGAAGAAAACATGGAAAATCAGTCTCCCCCAGAACCTCCAAAAGGAACACAACTGGATGTGACATCTTGGTTTTAGCTCAGAAAGACCCATTTAGGACTTGTGACCTACAGAAACGTAAGACAATAAACATGGGTGTTTTATGTTACTGAGTTTATGGTAATTTATTACAACAGCCATGGAAGCTAATATATCCACACACCCAGGAATATAAGCTGATGGGTACGCCTTCATGCTCTGAAATCACAAGTGATGACTCCTTTGCAGGAAATACTTTCCAAGTTCTTAAATGCTAACTGAGACTGTACCTCAAAAGACAACACAGGCAATTGTATACACACAAATTTGGATTTTTAAACTAAAAGAGACTGAAAAATCAGATTCCATGTAAGAGATACTTACCTTGACTCACCTAGTCAGGCATTGGTAAATTAGCAATAGAACCCATGTCCCCTTAAATCTCCAGCAATCAATCTCTTTTTTGTCCTTTCTTTTTTTTTCTCTACTGATTTTATTTACTGAGTCTGTGCACATTATTCTAAATCAACTAAGCACAGTTAACTTCGAAAGAAATATTTCATTCCTTTATAGAACCATGGGTCTAAAATTTACATTACAGGATAAAGTTTAATAGGTATCAAGTACACTTCATGGAATAGAGCGATTTCTGCTCATTTGTTCACTAATTTAATCCATGACTCATTTATTTATTCATTTATTTACCAAGTAATTATTAAATGGTTAGAAAATGCCAGACACTGGTATGGAGATTGAACATGGTGTTGAGTAGGACAGACAAGAGTTCCATTTTCACAGAGTTTTCATTCTAAAAGAAAAAGACAGATGATAGAGACCCAAAGTGGGTAATAAAGTGCAGAGTAGTGATAACGGCTGTGGAGAGAGCTGAAGGTCTGCTGGTTGTAAGACATCCTCTGAAGAGAAAAGGAAAGTTATGTTTACGCCGGAATAGAAAGAAAAAGCCAGCCACAGGGAAGCACTCTAGGTGGAGGGAACAGCAATAGCTACAAGGGCTCCGTGATCACATGGCTGAGGCTCCTGCATGGGATGCGATGCACCAGGTTGGATACGAAGGTAAATTATGGTCTTGTGCAAATGGGATACACCACCATTGCCAGGTCACTGACCCGAGACTCAGGTTCTTTATCTCCAAAATGTAGTAGCTAAACATACTCTTCTGAGTTGTTTTAAAGATGAAGTTAGATAATGTTTATAGATGTGCTTAGCATATACTGGAGAGTTCAATTTTAGACTCTTTTCCTTTGGAAGAGAAGACACCTACTGCTTACTCAGGTACAATTCTTTATTTCAAAGTCACCCTCTTTTCCTTTTTTTTTTTTTTCTTTGTTTTTGTTTTTGCCATAGGGCAAAACTGTGCTCACCAGAGAGAGTGAAAGAAGGTGAGAAATCACCCAGGAGTGTGTGTGTGTGGGGGGGAGGCCATACCGAATCCCTTCACCTCCCTTCTCCTCTCAGGATTTTGGGCATGCATACACACACACACACAGTATGATTTTCAAGCTGCCAGGTCCAGGACTCAAACCACAGTAGGTTATGTGGGAGTTAAGAGCCTTAACCACCATATCACCTGCCGGCCCCTCAAAGTCACCCTCTTAAAATACTCAAAGAGATATAGGACAATGAAGTCAGAGAAGATTCTGGGGAATTCCCATCTACTCTCAGCTGGAAGAAGAGATTGAATGGTGAGGTTAGGTGGTGGCCAGTCACAGCTGAGGAGAATCTCCACTCGAGGAGACAGAGAGCTTGCGATGGAAAAACGGAGAACAGAGAATAGGAATTACGGCGGTCAAGTGGTCAGCATGGAGGGGAGAAAAGCGTAATTGGACATCATCTAACTCATCAGTAGAAGAACAATGTCCTTCCTTTTATTATTTTCCCCAACCAGCTAATTAAAAATGTCTTTACCCAGTGGGAAACTATGATTGACAACAAACATCTCTGAAATCTACAGCTGTTAAACAGAGTGTTTTCTGTATTCTAACATTTACACTTACAATGGATGAATTATCATCACTCTGTGAAATTGTCTGAGCACAACCTGTGTGCCACAATGCCCTCCTTATTCTCTCTGGGATAGCAAGCATCAAGCCCTCACTGGTGAGCAGACTGAGGTCAGTCACAGCAGAGCTAGGGCTAATGGCTTAATACTGAGAGTTCACGTTGTTGCATGTCATGCGCCATCAGAAGCACAGTCACAAGGCTAGCTGCGGGAATCTAACAGCCATTCCTAGGAGGAGTGCCCAAAGCAGTTCCCTAGAGGAGTCAACAAAGCCCAACTCCAAGGGGGCAAATGGAAGTATTATTAAACATCTGTCATGTGTCAGACCCTCTACAGGGGACTGTCAGGAATGCAAAATTCAGCAAGGAATGCCATCTTTTCTTAAGGTTCAGATTTCTTCAACTAATGATTATTGTTCAACCAAAACAAGCTGTCTTCCCCTCCCACCAGACACTGACGCTAATCTCCCTAGTGTGGTCGTCTACATCTCATGCTTCTACAAAGGCAGGTCCCTGACCACCCTACTATATTTCTTTTCCTTGGATAATATGTTAATCAAACTTTCATATTTTCTTGCCGCTCTTACTCTATCCTGTATTGGTCTCTATTTCCAGGTCTTTGCTTTTGCCTGACCCTTAGAAAAGTTGGTCTCTTGAGACTAATTTTGAGTCTCTTCCATTCTCTCCTTGAATGCTCCTCCTAGCAACCTAACCATGACCATGGAACCAGCTGCCAACCAAATGTTAAATGCGCTTTCTGGTAGAAATGTTTGTGCCACCTCAAAACTCACAGACATGCACAGGCTGTGAACAGACCAGCAAGTATGAGTTTGATTCTCTTGACAGATCAGTGCATCTAAAGGACACTCTACACCAGCTGGTCACCTCACAACTTAAACACAGACTTCACATAGTGAGTAGAACAAACCTACAATAAACTTTATCTAGTCTCTATCTCATTTTCATGCACCTTGGAAAGTTTGCAGTTTGAATCAGTACTGGTCCTGATCCTGTGATAGGGCAAAGCATATACAAGTCACATGTCATCTGGCATTTTCTGGTCTTTTGATAACTTAGTGTCCTCATTCCATATTTTATGAAATTTTTAGCTTTCTGAGAGATTATATTTCAATAAATGACTGAGGCTACAATGGCCTTTGGCTTTGGTTTCACCAATACTGATATTATATGATTTCTCTATACTTCCTCTTTCTATAAATGCTGTTTACAAGTCATCAAAAAAGTCACAATGCATTTTTCTTTTTTTTTTTTTTTTTGTGAGAGGTTTTTGCTATAGGGCGCGTGCACTCGCCAGACAGACAGAGAGAGACAGAGAGATAGAAAGCAGGAAATCACCCCCCAGGGGGGATGGCCACGCCGCAATCCCTTCTCCTCCATTCTCCTCTCGGGATCTTGGGCACGTACGCACACGCGCCCGGCGTGAGTTTAAGCCACCGGGTCCGGGACTTGAACCGCGGTCGACTACGTGGGAGTCCAGCGACATAGCCATTACGCTAACTGCTGGTCCCACAATGCATTTTTCTATGTTTTTCTATGCAAAACTGCATCATGACTTTCCTGACAACCCAATAGTTGCGTAGAATTTTGCTGTGACAAACATTTTTGTAGATTTTACCCTTTCTTTCTCTCAGACACACACTTGTGTATGCGTACATTCCTTTGTTCTTAGACATGGACTTCCTTGATAATTGAGTCTGTTGAGTGTGTAATGGACTTTATGAAAGCTGTTTGTCATGGAAATGGGGAGATTAAGAAAGGTTTTAATCCAGCAATGATGCAAAACAATAGACCTCTTAATTCTCAAATTTTCTGCTCTAAAGGATTTCTTATCCAGAAAGATGTCATAGACCACCGTCTCCCTGTTTTTCCCCACTAAGAACAATCGCAACTCCTCAAAATAAAGCAGAGGCAGTCAGCAAGAATTCTGAAAGGAGGAAAGAAAAAAGCAAACTGATTAGGGAATCAGAACTGGAAGAGCAACCAGCCCAATGTCAGAGCATCTTAAGTCCCACACCCACCCAACAAAAGAGACACACCCAGGCCCTGTGTTTCCCAGCTTCCAACATAGAACAGAAAGCAGCTTGGGTGGGATTATTTCTCTACTGAACTGAATGGGAGTCCCTCTGACAACACCGGGTCACCTTGATAGAACGATCAATTTCTGGCTCCCTAGGCCCTGATGGAGGCTGAGTTTCTGATAACAGGGCTCCTAATGACTTGTGAACTTCAGGATTCTGTTGCTACATGTGCTGCAAACTTTGCAAACTACAGCTACACACAGGGTTAGCACCAAAGGGCAGCCGTAAAGTGGTTAGAACTTCACTGGCCCAGCCATGGCGATGCTCCCTGGTAGACAGTGCTGCTCAGCAGCCTGAGGTCACATGGGACATCCAGGTTGTTCCTGCCCCCCTCAAAAGCACACACCTGTTGTCCCAGCTACTCAGGAGACTAAGGTAGGAAAAGCACAACATAATCAGACCCTGTGGAAAATAAGAAAACAAAAGCTAAAGATAAAAAAGAAGATATGGCTAAATGTATAGATTGATACCAATTTAAGGTCATTAGAAAATGTAAGAATACTGGTTTCTTAAATGCAGGATATCCATTGCAAATGAAGTGTTCAAATAATCAGGTGGGCAAGATGGCCCATTGAACGGATATCATGAGCAGGGAGCTGCAGCACCATTTGTGGATGTGTGGCGCTAAGCAGGGGGTTGCCAGCACGGGTTTCTCCTCACCAGATGAATCTGGCCCCCGTGTGCCGAATGCCCACCCAGCCAACAGCACTGCCCAGAGCCGTGCCCCAACCCAGTGCCTTCTGTAGTCTCTAGCAGTTCAAGGTCATGCAATCCCCTCCAACACAGAAGAAACAGTGCTTTCTCTTCATAAGAACGGTTTTTCTAGACAGTATTTACCTTCCTATTTAAAGTACTTCTTCCAATACCACTTTTAACAGGTCTTTTATTTTAAAAATGTTTTTGCCACTGGGCATGTGTGCTCACCAGAGAGAAATAGAGAGACAGAGACAATGAGAGGGAAAGTAAGAAATTACCTTCCCAGGGAAGATGGCCACACTGCAGTCCCTTCTCTCCTTTCTCTGTTTTCCTTCTGAAATCTTGGGCATGCACGCACATGCACCCAGCATAATTTTCAAGACCCTGGGTCTGGGACTCGAATTGCAGTTGGCCATGTGGGAGTAGAGTGATGTAACCATTGTGCCATCTGCCGGCCCTCGCAGAGTCTTATGGCCTTGCCATTACATTATTTCTGAAAAAGAGCTTTTTCTTTCTTTTTTTTTTTTCAGCAATGTAAGTTTTCCAATGAACTAATGCCCATGGATTCTCTGATCATATCGCACACTCCATCATCCAGAAGCAGCTGGTCTGATAGATGGCAGAATGCCTGACTGAAGACCTGGGCGAACTGCCAACACCCTGTGAGTCAGAACTGCTTCCTGTGGGATGTGGTATAACTTTGAACCAGAAGTCAACATACGTTGCTGTTTCTCCCATTGCCACATTATACACGGCAAGAGTCCAAAAGGTACTACCTAACGATCCATTCATAATTTCTGACCCTCCAGCCTGTGGCCTGGAATTCTCTGGGATTAGAGACTGGGTCCCAGAGAAGAATGGCGTGACAGGGTCCTTGCTGACAATTCTGCTGAACTGACAATTCTTGTCTTCTGAATACTCTATGTCCTTCAGGTCACTGAACCACAGATAATGGGATGTAATTAGTTATTTATAAATGATACTCGGATTTATCTACCAAATAAAATGGTGAGGAAACCGTGTTTGAAATAGTCAGGGAATATCGGAAACCTAGGGCTCACTAGAGCATCCTTATCTAGAGGCTGAAGTTACTAGGAGGCAACAGTTACCCTACAGAGCCAGGACTGCTGAGAACTCAGATCTTCCATAAATAAAGTTCTACCTTACCCCACGAGAGAAAGAACTCCAACCAGACAAAGCACTAGTTGGGGGCAAAGAGAACTTGCAAGGTGTTGCATAAGAAGAAACGACAGCCCATGACTAGGTACAAGAATTAAGACCATGGATCCTACGTACACTCTGTTAAACATCTCAGTTTCGGTTATTTCTTTTCCACTTTCCCCCGTCTCCTCTTATTCTCGGTGAGGCATGTAAATGCTAATGTTCACATTTCTCCTCTCAGCCACAAAGACCATACACGGCCACACTTAGAACTGGTAGAGGAGGTGGCTTGCAGGTGCCAGACTCTGAGGCGGGCAAGAAGAATGACCGGGCACAGCGTGTGCCCCTTCGGCTCCTGCGTTTGCTGTCGTGTGCGGGGTAGAGAGCAGGACGAGCTCAGAGCAGAGCAGCACCGAGTAGGATGTGCAAGTCTTACATCTGTGCCCTTTTAGGCCCATCCCGACTGGTGTCCAGGAAGGAAGCAATGTGAGGGGCTGGGATTAGGACCAGGAAGAAGCAGAGCTATGAACAGACAGGAGGAGATATTTCCAAAGGAAGAGAGACTAAGGAGAAAGAGCCAGGATTGCACTTTCAGTAACGCTGTGGGCAGGGTCGGACTGCTGACAACTGGGCAAGGGATGACTGTGTCAGCTGAGGCAGAAGAGCTATGACTGACATGCCATAAAGGAGTGTCCCACGTGACATGATGAGACAGGAAGGCCTGGGCAGTTTTCAGTGATCAGAGAGAGGCTGTCACCCTGTTGGGGTGAGGAAAAGAACTTGGGAGTCAAGCTGGTCTAGCCGGGAGTGAAAAACATTCGCACCGTAGCTGCCCACCTGGCTCGCCTGCATTTTGACTTATTCACGTTCAGCCGGGCTCAACGTTGTGTGAGTTCAAAGTATTGGATGTGGAGCGTGTGCCACTGCTGGCTCGTGAAATTAAGTGCGGGTGAGAGTTGGCTGGGTACATGGGGCACCAAGAAGACTGCCTGACCAAGACACAAGACACGAGACACGTCCTCTTCCAACCCAGGCACTTAAGAGCAGAGGGACGCTACAGTTGAAAAAGACAGACGCTAAAAACAGACACGGGATACCAGACCTTAATCAGAGTAGCATGAACTAAAAGAATTTTAGAGGCAAAGTTTGTTTCATGTGAAGAAAAACTGCAGCCCCAGTGTTCGCACGACCAAATGATATCAAATTCACAGAAAATACCAAAGTGAAACTTGGGATGAAAAAAAATAAAAAAGGAAACTATCCTACCATCTTAAAGGCAACAGGCTTTCCTGAACTGTAGGGCACACAGCCA
>NW_006159718.1:1684004-1689928 GCF_000334495.1 Tupaia belangeri chinensis
GAAAAGACAGGAGAGAGAAGGACGCTCACAGTGCCGGCCAACGAGGAAGACAGGGTGTTCTCGGTGAGCCTTGAGCGCGGGGCAGCTATGTGGGGGAGGTACAGCTGTGGCCAGAGGATTCCTGGGCATTGAGGCTGTATTTGCAGAAAATGTTATTAGCGCTGAGAAATGAGAAATGCTATCCAGAGCGACTACTCAGTCTTCAGAAATGGTGGAACGGAATGAGAGTCTGTCAAGCCCTCGTTCACACCGACATGGAGCACACCCATGACGCAGACCCCACCAGCCCAGACAGTCCCTGGCCTCCTGTTTGCCTGGACCTGCCCCCTGCAGGGAAGAGGGGCACTTAGAGAAAGCCACTCTACGCCACAGCATAAAGTCTACAGATAAATGTGTTGAAATAGTCAGGGAATATCGGAAACCTAGGGCTCACTAGAGCATCCTTATCTAGAGGCTGAAGTTACTAGGAGGCAACAGTTACCCTACAGAGCCAGGACTGCTGAGAACTCAGATCTTCCATAAATAAAGTTCTACCTTACCCCACGAGAGAAAGAACTCCAACCAGACAAAGCACTAGTTGGGGGCAAAGAGAACTTGCAAGGTGTTGCATAAGAAGAAACGACAGCCCATGACTAGGTACAAGAATTAAGACCATGGATCCTACGTACACTCTGTTAAACATCTCAGTTTCGGTTATTTCTTTTCCACTTTCCCCCGTCTCCTCTTATTCTCGGTGAGGCATGTAAATGCTAATGTTCACATTTCTCCTCTCAGCCACAAAGACCATACATGGCCACACTTAGAACTGGTAGAGGAGGTGGCTTGCAGGTGCCAGACTCTGAGGCGGGCAAGAAGAATGACCGGGCACAGCGTGTGCCCCTTCGGCTCCTGCGTTTGCTGTCGTGTGCGGGGTAGAGAGCAGGACGAGCTCAGAGCAGAGCAGCACCGAGTAGGATGTGCAAGTCTTACATCTGTGCCCTTTTAGGCCCATCCCGACTGGTGTCCAGGAAGGAAGCAATGTGAGGGGCTGGGATTAGGACCAGGAAGAAGCAGAGCTATGAACAGACAGGAGGAGATATTTCCAAAGGAAGAGAGACTAAGGAGAAAGAGCCAGGATTGCACTTTCAGTAACGCTGTGGGCAGGGTCGGACTGCTGACAACTGGGCAAGGGATGACTGTGTCAGCTGAGGCAGAAGAGCTATGACTGACATGCCATAAAGGAGTGTCCCACGTGACATGATGAGACAGGAAGGCCTGGGCAGTTTTCAGTGATCAGAGAGAGGCTGTCACCCTGTTGGGGTGAGGAAAAGAACTTGGGAGTCAAACTGGTCTAGCCGGGAGTGAAAAACATTCGCACCGTAGCTGCCCACCTGGCTCGCCTGCATTTTGACTTATTCACGTTCAGCCGGGCTCAACGTTGTGTGAGTTCAAAGTATTGGATGTGGAGCGTGTGCCACTGCTGGCTCGTGAAATTAAGTGCGGGTGAGAGTTGGCTGGGTACTGGGGCACCAAGAAGACTGCCTGACCAAGACACAAGACACGAGACACGTCCTCTTCCAACCCAGGCACTTAAGAGCAGAGGGACGCTACAGTTGAAAAAGACAGACGCTAAAAACAGACACGGGATACTAGACCTTAATCAGAGTAGCATGAACTAAAAGAATTTTAGAGGCAAAGTTTGTTTCATGTGAAGAAAAACTGCAGCCCCAGTGTTCGCACTACCAAATGATATCAAATTCACAGAAAATTCCAAAGTGAAACTTGGGATGAAAAAAAATAAAAAAGGAAACTATCCTACCATCTTAAAGGCAACAGGCTTTCCTGAACTGTAGGGCACACAGCCAGAAGCCCAAGCAAGGGAAAGAAGAAAGACCAGAAAAGACAGGAGAGAGAAGGACGCTCACAGTGCCGGCCAACGAGGAAGACAGGGTGTTCTCGGTGAGCCTTGAGCGCGGGGCAGCTATGTGAGGGAGGTACAGCTGTGGCCAGAGGATTCCTGGGCATTGAGGCTGTATTTGCAGAAAATGTTATTAGCGCTGAGAAATGAGAAATGCTATCCAGAGCGACTACTCAGTCTTCAGAAATGGTGGAACGGAATGAGAGTCTGTCAAGCCCTCGTTCACACCGACATGGAGCACACCCATGTGCTCTTCGCGGCGGTCCCACGGCAGTCACAGCACTGGGCACACGCAGACCCCACCAGACCAGACAGTCCCTGGCCTCCTGTTTGCCTGGACCCGCACCCTGCAGGGAAGAGGGGCACTTAGAGAAAGCCACTCTACGCCACAGCATAAAGTCTACAGATAAATGTGACAGGTAAACATGTCTCGGAGGAAAGGAGAGAGTGGTGAACCTGCTGCAGACAAAGAAGATGTTATTGTTCTGCGAGCACTTCGTGTATTTCAGGCTGCCTGGAGCTACCCTGGGCAGACCCAGCCCAGACACTGTTCTCTGTTTTGCGTTTTATTTCTCTTCTCTCTGTAGTCACTTTACAGTCTAACAGCATTGCCATTATATCCACATGCCCCAGCGTCAACCAGTCCATAATCAGGTGGTGCTGGAGTTCCAGCCCAGAAGGATACTGCAAATATCCCCCAGCAGATCCACCGCACGTGAACGCGGGTTGGCATTCAGTTCTGAGTGAACTTGGAGAAACGTTTTTCAGCCCCGGCAATTTCAGCTGCACGCTAGGCACAACCACAAGGCAGGGCTCAGAGCGTCTCTCTCAGGCTTGACGCACCGCCCAGCCCTTCCCCTTGCTTTGTGCGTGCGCTGGCTCAGCACCCACATCCCAGGCACTCCGGGGCCAGATACCACACTCCCAGCCACCGCTGCCACTTCCAGGCAGAGCTCAGCAGGCCTGCGACATTCTCCGTGCCCGCCAAGGAACTTGGTCACTCTGAGCCCCTCGAGGTCCCTCTGCTTGATGAGCACGGTTCCTTCGGCACCTCTGCAGTCAGCTCAGAGGGAGCTTCGTGGCGTGGACTCCCAGTGCCACTCTGATCAGTGGCCTATGGCCTCTCGGTTCATCTCCACAATCCTCTGGAGAGGCCAGGAAACCATGAATCATAGACTAGATTTCATATAAAACTTACTAGAATAAGAAAATCACAGGCACTGGTTATGTCAAAAAAAAATAGGAGTTTATATCTGTATTTTATGGATGAAGAAATTGGCTCAAAAAATTATAACCTGACAAAGACCATAGCCCTGAATAATGTTAGAACAGAGACCTGACTCCTCATCTGTGGGTCCTAGAGTCTGTAGATAATATTGCTTTAATGCTTCAGGGGAGCTGGAATCCATGCCAGCCGTGCGCACAAGGATCTTACCAATCCTTGAAACCTGTGCCAGGGCTGGCAGTCTTTCAGACAGTGTGAACTCATATGGACAAAGTTCTGGAAATCAGGAACACCAGATAACATTTCCAAAATGACCTGTCCTCCAAACTAAAGCATCCTTCCTTCCAGCCATCTGTCAGTTAGTGCACCTACTCTGTCAATTCCAAGAAATCCCCAACTTAAACAGAATTACTGTGTGCCAAATCTAGCTACTAAGAATGCAAAAGATGAATAAGATTTTGTCCTGTTGGTAAGGATCCCACAGAATGATGAGAAACAGATTTCTTAACAAAAATGCTCAGTACTGTCTATTATTAAAAAGTTATGAGAGCTACATGACCATGGTGTATTAAACGCATAGAGAAAATGTTATCAATATTCCTTAAGTGAAAGGAAAGCCTTGACATTTGAGCTGGTTCCTGAGGTGTGTAGAATTGCAAGACGTACTAGGGGTATGGGATTCCAGATAGAGGGGTGAGCTGGTGCAAAGGCCAAAGACATGAAACAGGCATTGAGGGAGATCCTGCCGGTCAGAAGCCTCCTCCGAGTCTCTGCCATGTGCAAAGCCCGGGCAGGGGTGGCAAAGGGAAGGAACAGGTGCAGGCTGGAGACATATTTTAGTTTGGAACTCAGCTCCCCTAAGACCGAACCCAGTTAATCTTCAGCTCAGGGTGTGTGAGGAATCCTTAGGTCAGAAGCACCCTCCACGGTTCAAGGTCTCAGCCTTCCTGCAGCTGCATCCGAGACCTCCTTGAGCTGTGTTTACACGGAGTCTGACACAAACAAGAGCGTCATTTCTCCCACTCCTCAACTCTGTCTCTGCAGAGCTCCCGGCTAATGCCTTGTTCCAACCTCTTCCCATGGAAGGCAGAACCACGGGAAGAGGTGGCTTGTAAGGAATGCTTTCATACCACAGAGCTGTCAAAACACAGTCTTCGTCCTGGAGACGTGCCACACACACAGCACGCCACCGGCCCCTGCTTCACTTCAGAGCGAAAGGTAAGGCAAGTCCGTGCAGGGGAGGGATGCAGGAGCCGGCACGCGTGGACACAGGCTTGCGAAGAGGGTACAGGAGTGGTGCTGAGGATGGGGTGGGGGTGTAGAAAGAAGAGTACATCTTTCAGTTTTCTTTTGGTTTTTAAATTCTCCACATTACCTAACTTTATAGCCAGCACATCCTGCAAGGCCTGCTGGGACTGTTTCTAGATACTTGTTTTTGTCTCTTTTTTTTCAGTCCAATCCAACAGACGTTTACCCAGCCCCTTCCCAAATTCAGGCTCTATGCTGAGAATTGGAATTCATTAGAGAACAAGGCATACACTCTGTTCTCATGCACTGTAATGAGCAGAGCTGTCGCTTAGCAAGTCATATTCATGGAGTACTGTATTACACAACCAAAGAACTGAATAGAAAGGACTGAACGGATGGAGAAAAGGGAGACTGGGGGCCAGGCAAGGCTTCCTGTGGGAGGTACTTCCCAAACTGGGTACCTAAAGATAAGCAGGAAATCTTTTTAGTACTAATAGCAATATTGATAATGGCAACTGCTCTCCACAGACATGTCATAAAGTGGTTAAGCTGAGTAACACTGCGTCAACACGAGAGGAACAACTGCTCTAATACACAGACAAACCAATGAGCCAAGTTAGGCAATTCTTCGAGTCCTTAACAGATCAAATGGACAATAACAAATGACTTCGAGGGAAATTGAATAATGCAATAAATAAAGTGTATTTGCTAGAGGTACTTCATAATCTTTTTAAATAACTGTGAAATATTGAAAACAAAATAAAACATAAGATTGCATTCTAGACACTTACTGATTCTTAATTTAGTCTAAAAGCTGAAATTATACTAAAACAAATTAATTAATAAGAATGAATACCTTTCTGAGCCTTTGTAAATATCAATAAAATAAACTTATTTCCCATAAATTTAACTAAGACGAACTACATCAACATTAAGAATGAGAAAGTGGGACCAGCAGGTGGCGCTGTGATCAAGGTACTGGATCTCAGATGGCCAGCTCTGCAGTTCGAGTCTCAACGCCCCCACACTAGGGGCCTGTGTGTGTTCAAAATTCTGAGAGGAGAATGCAGAAAGGATTGTGATGTGTCCATTCCCCCTTGGGAGGAATCCCCAGGCCTTTCCCTTATCTCCCTGGCAAATACACATGCTCTATAGAGAAAGAAAGAAAGAAAGAAAGGAAGAAAGGAAGAAAGGAAGGAAGGAAGGAAGGAAGAAGTAGGCCCTATTATAAAGGTGATTATAACTTTCAGAATTTTCGTATGTATCCATGGGGCTATAGACTGGTAGCTCTTGTGCAGTAATGTATGTGTCTGGGTTTGGAATCTGGCTAAGGCTCCAGTCATGCAGTGAGGTGACAGCATTTGTTTCCCTCGGTGTTCTGGAAGAATTGCATAAGACTGAAATTCTTTCATCCTTGAATGTTTGGTTGAATTCATTCCATGTGGGCCTGGAATTTCTTCTGAGTCTCTTGCAAAGAGCACGGTCGAATCTGGCCTTTCTCAGTTCCGACTATTCTTGAGAGGTTAGTCCGTTTACATTCTGCATGGTCATTCC